>NC_057825.1:66569369-66872399 GCF_910594005.1 Cervus elaphus | reverse complement strand
TAGCCTGCATTTACATTGTTTTGTTTTTTTTTGTTTTGTTTTGTAAATAAGTTTATTTGTATTATTTTTTAGATTCCACATATAAATCATATTTGTCTTTCTCTGTTTGACTTACTTGCTGCTGCTAAGTCACTTCAATCGTGTCCGACTCTGTGCGACCCCATAAATGGCAGCCCACCAGGCTCCGATGTCCCTGGGATTCTCCAGGCAAGAACACTGGAGTGGGTTGCCATTTCCTTCTCCTACATTGTTTTGTTAAAATTATTCTCCATGAGTGAGGTAATCAAAGTGGGTTTTTGTAGAGCATCTATTTGCTGTCACTGTTTCTTTGAAGCATGACTCTTCTTCTGACACTTGTGATGTGGTATTAACTGTTGCAGCATAAACACAATTTAATTTAGTGTTAGCATGACAATTTGACAATCCCTAGTCCGTTTAGGATATATATCAATGAAGAAGAAACTGCAGCTAGGAAAAAACCTAAATTCTCACTGATCAACACAGAGATAGTTTTGTAGTTTTATTATATGATGATAAAATAGAATCTACTAGATAAAAATAAATAACATCTTTGTGGGTATTTTTACCAAGACTGGAAAGCACATTTTATATAAAAAACCATTCAAGCTTATACTTTTAGTCTGGAATCTAAAAAGCTTTATATGCAGATTATGTATACTGTTTCTATTTCAGATCAGTTCTATGTAATGCATATTTATTGGGCCTTGTGCTAATTAGGTAATGTGAAATATGTATATACTTATATGTATATATGATACACACACATACACACACCATTGTGATAACTTTAACTTGCATAAAAGTATTAGAAGAAATATTTTTTATTTAATTTTAAATTCTACTTACAAACCTCTGTAGAAGTTACATTCTAGATAAAGATTCTTAGGCTTTGCAGAAATTGTGGAATTGTCTTCCAAGTAAATTTTTTACATTGAGTCAGATGACCTCCTGAAAAGTAGCCTGGATGAGATCATATTTGAAGGCCTGTTTTTGATTGGTGATATCCTGGTTCAGATCTCATAAGTCCTTAAATAGATCTGAAAAACAGTGTTGATGATTCATTGGTCTTAAAGAACAATGAAGGCCTTTAGTTTAGCTTTAGCTGATCTTGGAGATACCACATTCAGGTACTCATTTTTTAATTAAAAAGATTCAGCTCCTGTAATATAATCAAACCATTTAGCAGGCTTCTTATTTCTAGAACCTGCTGAGAAATACATCTCAAGCAGTACATGCAAGGCCTTTTCTCAGTCCGCCCCATTGCTATTCTTCTGATTATGAGCAGAGGCATTCTGAATTGACTCTCTTAAAAGATTTTCAGAGCATCAGGCAGCAACACAATGGTAAGAAGTTGTAAGCAGTTTGTTTGCATTAAATAGATTATAGCAGCAAACTCCAGGAGATAATGGAGAGCAACAGTCCACAGGGTTACAAAGAATCAGACAGAACTTAGCAACTGAACAACAACAACAGATTCAGATTGTATAGTCAACTTGCATAAATATCTCTTTATGGAGTGTCCATGAGAATTCATTTTGTTCATGGTAAGCAACATGACAGAGATGCTAAGTGTCGGGAGACCAGATTCCAGTTCAAGATCTGCTCTGGACGTTGTGTGTCATCTTGGGCAAGCCATTATCTCCTCTGAGTCTGTTTCATCTGTTAAAAAGATAGATTATCTCTTAAGGATTCTTACATCTCTAAACTTTTCTAGTTCAATATATATTTGTACATATTTGATTCTACTCAAAATTATCTCTTTTTCTTGGAAAATTAGTGAGATTTTGACTTCTGTACAAATGAAAATCACACAAAATTATGTAAATCCAGATATAAGATTTATTGATTCCAATTGAGATACATCATGTTCATATCTACATAATGCAAACACGTGGGTAATGATGACTTAGAATTTTAGCATGATTTGGAAAAATGTAGGATGGTTTCTGGTGTAAACAGGGTTCACATAGCTGCACTGGAATTCCTTGTTTCTGCATCACAGAGCTGAAGTTGGGACAGGCTTGTGTGTCCATGAGAGCTACAGAGACTGCATAAGATTTTGGCTGTGTGGGTCTTAGTCTGAAGCTGAAAGCTGGGCAGCTAAGAACCATGCTAGCCAAAAAAGTAGTAAATGACTTATTTTAATATATCGAAATGCAGTGTACAGATAAGCTAGTTAAGCCGCCAGAGTTTGACAGGACTTTGTAAATAAACGGGCAAAGATTTATATGAGCCAGTCTGGCTGCAGTGTGTACCTGGTGGGTTGTCAGGAGGCTTTGATGAATTAGTAGTGATGTCAGGAGACTTCACCATAATTCGAGGCTTGAATACTGCCATAGAGGATGCTGCAGAGGACATCTGGATCTACTTCAATTTATGTGTCAGAGTCAACAGCTTTGGGTAATATGGGACCAGATCTGGAAATACAGATTGTGATACCATTCATCTGACCTGTCACAGATTCATATTTTTGAGAAATGGTTTGGTATCAGTTTAAATAAATTTTAAAAATATGAATTACGAAAGCAGTGTATGTTCACTGTAAAAAATAAAACACTGAAAACTACTGAAGGGTATAAAATTAAAATTAAGAGTTTTCACCCCCATCCACCCAGGCTCTCACTTCCTGTGGGCAGCTGTAATAAACGGTTCAATGTGGGTCTTCCTAGGTCTTTTTCTAAGCACACCACCATTTTTTATACCCTGTGATTTAATTTTAACTGTTACATTATGTTTTAGTAATTTAGGGTTCAGTACTTGACAATATAGTTTTGCATTAGAATGTTTGGTATGATGAAACCTTTACCATTTCCCAAGTAAATTAATATTCTACTGATACACTCAGATATTTGCCCTTAGCTTCTTGCCTGGAACCAGTCTTGGACAGCTTTCTGAAGTGAAGTGAAAGTTGCTCACTTTTGTCCAACTCTTTGCGACCCCATGGTCTATACAGTCCATGGAATTCTCTAGGCCAGAATACTTGAGTGGATAGCCTTTCCCTTCTCCAGGGGGTCTTCCTAACCCAGGGATTGAAGCCAGGTCTCCCGCATTGCAGGCAGATTCTTTACCAGCTGAACCACAAGGGAAGGTGAAGAAACGAGTGGGTAGCCTGTCCCTTCTCCAGGAGATCTTCCTGACCCAGGAATCGAACCAGGGTCCCCTGCATTGCAGGCAGATTCTCTACCAACTGAGCTATCAGGGAAGTCTGGGCAGCTTTTTATCTAACTCAAATAGTGATCTTAACTTCACTTAAGTGATAGGGCTTGTCCAGTGTTGGGTAAGGAGACAGTGAACTATAAACAGAGAAAGGGTATTTAATTTATTATCCAAACCAGGATGCTTTGAAAATCCTTAATAATTATGCTAGGTCAACAGATATAAACTGGGACTGTCCAGATATATGGTCAGTCTAAAGGTTGACATCTGTGCACTGAGGACCACTTGTGGTCCATGGCTTCTGGTTCCTGTTGAGTGAGTGAGCTGTGAACTCTACGGTACCTGGGCACTGACTGAATGAATTGATGACTGATTCTTTTCATGCCCTTTGTTTTTTTTTCATAGGGAATCTGCACTAATTCTTAGGGGAACCTCTTAACACTAAGACCTCAGATTGTTAACTTTCTTGATTCTTAGTGCAGAAATAGTCCAGCATCCCTCTTTTCCACTCCTCACTTCCTGTTCTCAGTCAGCTCCAGCTGGGCTTCTCTTGCCATCACTCCCCCAGACCGGCCCTTGTTAACATTATCAGTTATGTTCACAAATCCAGGGTAGTCACATCTCTGTCCTTACACAATACAGCTGATCATTCCTTCTCCCTCAGAACATGTTCCTCCTGTTATTTACTTGACCCTCACACTCTCCCAGCTTCTCTCCCCTTTCCAGTGTTGCCTTTTTGGTGTCTCTGGCTGAAGGCTTTACTACTTGACCTCCCAGTGTTGAAATGCCCCCAGGCCCTCCCCTATTCATAGTCTCAGTTCTATACCTATAATTATCATTTTCATGCTGACACCCATGTTGGCATCTTCAGTCCTGATCCTTCCACTGTACTCAAGACTCATGGATCTAAGAGCTCTCTTAACAGGTTTATCTCAGAATATAAACCTGGCATGGTCAAATCAGAACCTTTGATCTCCTCCAACCTTCACCGCACCGTCAACATAATTGTCTTCCAGTCTATCTGTTTTAGTACGTGGCATCACCATTCATCCACTTGCTCAGGCCTAAGACCCAGGCATCAGCTTTGACTCCTTCCATTCTTTCCCAGCAAGTCCTTTGTCTTTACTCTTCTGTTCACTCTGCTGCTACCCTTCTAGTGCAAACCATCATCATGAATGCCCTGAAGCTGGTCAGTAACCTTCTAGCCCATCTCCCTGAGTCCTCTTCTGCCTTCCTGCAGCCTATTTTCTACATCATGGCCAGAGAGTTTTTAGGTTACTTTCCTGCTCAAAATTTGTTTATGGCATCATATTGCAGATAGAAAAAAAAATCCAATCTCCTTGCATGACCTCTGGCTTTCGGGTTCGCCTCTTCTCTTGCTGTCCTCTGACTTGCTGGACAACTCGCTGGCTCATTGGTCCTCAGCACCGACCAGCTCACCCTGTGTCACAGCCTTCCCAGCTGCTGTTCCTTCTGCCCTAGACTTTGTGTGACTGATTATTTCTTGTTTAGGTTTTGGCCTGTTTCATCTCCTCCAAGAGACCTTTCCTGACTAGATAGTAATAGTCCCCCTCCAAATCACCATTTATACCATTACTTTATGTACTTTCTTTATAAAGTAGATATCCATTATCATCTCCGTCTCTCTTTATCTACTGAAGTATAAGCTTCTTACCTGCAGGGACTGTAACTGTTGTGTTTTCTTTCTTGTCTTTGTACATAGAATGGTGCCGGACACATGTGAGTTATTTGATTCTTGTTGAATGACTAAACAACAGTCACTGTGAACCAGGATGACTTGTGTTCCAGGCAGCTCTTCAGCGTCATCAGCGGCCCATATTCATTTAAAAATAAACATCATTTATTGCTCTAGCTCTGTCTCCTCTATGTCCTGTTCCACTCTGCATGGTCTTCCTGCTCCAGGCCTTTGTAAGCTTTGTACATGCTTTTTCTTGTTGCCAAATTATGCTTTCCCATGATGTTCATCTGGAGGCTGATCCGTTTGTTAGGAGCCACTTTTATGCTGTTTGGTAGATTAAACTGATGTAAGCACCCGAGTAGTCACTTCCAAAATCCCTTACCTGTTCCTCTGGAGGTTCCATTAACTAGTACTTTGTGGAGATGGCAAAAGGATTAGGAGAAACTGAGCTCTGTCATCTGACCTATGTCGTTTACTATGACACTAATCTTAATGACAGGGCTTTCCAGGTGGCTCAGTGGTAAAGAATCCCCCTGCCAATACAGGAAGACTTGGGTTCAATCTGTGGGTCAGGAAGATCCCCTGGAGAAGGAAATGGCAACCCACTCCAGTGTTCTTGCCTGGAAAATCCCATGGACAGAGGAGCCTGGTGGGCTGCAGTCCATGGGGTCACAAAAAAGTCAGACATGCCTTAGTGACCACCACCAACAACAGTCTTAATGGTATGCTAGAGACTTTTACAGTTATAATTACAGTTTGGGTTTACCACCTTCTCAGCAGGTTATCCCTAAAGCCCATAACCTGGACTGACTAGATTAAGCATGCTTTGGTCTGTGGTAGCCAGTTCTTTCTCTCCCATCATGCTCATTCCATGTCATCCCCCGAGTCACCATGTCACCTGCAGTGCCCCAGGCAGCCACTTCTTAGTCATCCTGGAGCAGATACATTAACTGCAGTTGTCTCCCATCCTGTCTACTGTTATTCAAAAGCCAGGCTTTAAGTTATGTAACTTCTCTGCCTTACCTAATCTTTACCAGCTGTTTATCTGCTGCATTTCTATTGCTAATTGCATAAATAAATACCATGCAAATAATTTGGGATGCAAGATAACCTTCTGTGAAAATGAAATTTCGTTAATGCCATTTTCAAAATGTCTGCTCCAAAATACCTTCTATAAAATGTTAGCTGTCACATACGTGTATGTGTGTGTGTGTGTGTGTGTGTGTGTGTGTGTGTGTGTGTGTGTTAACACATACATAGGCACAAACATATTTGGGGTTAGGCTATTTTTCACAGTTGTCCAGTACTCTGCTGACTGATACAGTATCCTCACAGCTCCCTGGATGTATAAAATAACTGTACACTGGGCAATGACACTACAGTCTATTTTTCTACTCTGATAGTTTCATTTGTGTTACCTCTTCAACATGAGGATTAGAATTAAATTGACCAGGCAAGCAAAGCTGAAAATTGAATTAATTTCAGATCTGTAAATGAAAAATGGGATCTCTCTTTCTCAGTGTTAACTAGGACCCTGTGGGCTATACGAATGAAATTGACAGGCTCTCACTCAAATGATATTTTCTCCAGTGAAATGTCCTGGCACTGAATAGTCTCTGAAATGCTCCAGGATTCCAGCTGCCATCAGGATTATGGAACTTAGGGCAGTTTTTATGAAACCCATAGAATTCCGCAGCTTTTATTAAATTCAGTGCAGTTTTGCCAAGTATTTGTGGAGTTCCTACTCTGTGCTAGTTGCAGTGCTGGGCATTTAAGATTAAGGATGACTAGCTCATGATTCTTGTCATGCAGGGGCTTCAAATCTAATAGGAGGTACAGCATTCTACATTAAAGCAAGCTTCAGGTGACTTGCTTAGTAATGTAACACAACTGTTACAATCATGACTGCTGATTGATGAATGTGATGACACTGGCAGAGTCCTCATGTACTCTTCTGGACTAACTTAACCAAGCATTACATTTGGACAAGGTTTGGAACCAGGCAGTTTTCAGTATTGTGGTGGCTTAGGTTCTAATGGTTTAGGCCCAGGACATGACAGTGTTGGCCTGTTCCACTGTCCCCATCCCGGAGGGTAACCAACTCATGGATGATGAGGCTCAAGATGCTTAAGAGAGCAGACAGCCCCACAATGATCCCCGATGCACCATCTCAGTAGGGGTCAGGGTGTGGGTGGCCTTGTGAGTTAAGTGTCCAGCTAGAGGCTGTGGCTCTTCCCTGACGTACTGAGACTGCAGGTCTCCGGCTCCTCCAAGAGAAATCTTTTCCCTCCAGAGGAACCAGAGGACAGAAGATAGCACTCAGCAGAGGCCCAGTATGTAGCCCAGAGCCAGGAGAACAAGATACTTGAGACAAGCTTCATAACTACCTTCCCTTTCCCTGGTGCTCCTGTGTGCCCACCTCTCTTGTCAGCGTTCTCCACCAAGCTATCACATCGCTTATCTCAGATTCCTCACTGAGTCTAGTCTTCCTCTCCTGGGTCAGTGGCCTGGCCAGTATAACTGGGATGACCACTACCCCCCTCCTCCCTCATACCACTCCTGAAGGGCTGAACTTTCTTCCACTCCTCATTACTCAAGACAGGAAAAGGCATTGCTCATGTTTAGGAAGAAATTGCAGACCTAGAAGGAGATTTCTGAGCTGATATCTGTATTTCTAGGTGAAGCATCACTAGATAGTTACTTCCCATTTACATTGCCTAATCCGTCAGCTCTCCCTGGAAGGAGCCACCTCTCTCTCTGTCCTCTCTTCTCTAATCTCCTACAATATTTACAACTGAGAACTTCTTTCTTGCAGCTAATTTAAAGTCTGTGTGCTTGTTTGAACATCCGCATCTCTTAATTATGTGCATGAAAAAAATGGATAATCATGATTTGCACTTCTCCTCAGCAAAGTTATCACTGAATTTCCTCCCAGAGGCTCAGTCTGATATAGGAGTATAAACTTTGGAGTCAGATTTGGACTCAGATCTAGTTTTGCTGCTTGTTTTCAGTTTGCCTTTGGGCCAGTGTTTAACTCTTGGTCAGTTTTTTCATTTGTGAAGTGGGACATTATTACCTATCTCACAGAATTAAGTGTAAAATGCCCCAGCTGCTGACTGGCGCAGAGCCTCTTTTTTATCTTGTTGCTTTGCTATCCTCAAGAAGGATAGCTGCTCCCGCTCCAGCCCTCATGTCTGCATTCCAGCTGGCAGGAAGAAGAAAGTGGGGGCAGGAGGAGGGGCCCTCTCTTCCCACTTCCTGGAAATTGCACATGCCACTTCCATGTTCATCCTGTTGTCTAGAGCTCCGTTGCATGGTCACATGTGACTAGTTCCTGGGGAAGCTGGGAAATGCAGCCTTTAAACCCGGCATTTATCCAAGTGCCCAGCTGACATTTATATGTTCTATTTCTGAGAAAGAAGAGGAGCATCCTTGGTGAGTTCCTTAATAGACAGACTCTGAGACAAAGTTTAACTTGCATGATATTTATTGAGGGGTACTCTATGGGTCAAAAGCAATGGATGGGAGGACAGAAGGAAAAGTCAAGCCACAGTGCTGGTCCCATGATAGCCTCAGTGGGCCCCAGAGGTTGCTGTTGAGATGGGATGGCCAGGCCTTTATATTCCTGTACTCATCGGTCATTAGGTATGGGCTAGCCCAGGAATAGGTGTGACCTTGGGCAAGGAAACTCTTGGGAGTTGAAGAGACCCTTGAAGAAATTGACAGCTGAAGGATGGACCAGCTGGGCCAACAAGTCCTTCATGGGATTACAGGTGGCTCAGCGTCCACAGCAGAGACAAAGGGAGAACCAGTTTGTCTGCCACGCTGCAGCTTAGAGTGGTTTGAGGCTCAAACGACATAAAACGTAGAGGGCTTTTGCAGAGGACCTGGCTTATGGTTAGCACCCAGTCAGTCTTAACTGTGGTTTTAGCACTTGCCAAAGTTATTTTAAGAAGATATTTTTCTCCTGGAGCATCCTATGGGGACTAAAAGAGTTGGCTATCCCGATCTAATGATCAAACTTAGGAAGTGTTATATTGCCAGATTTTAAATTTCTGCTTCATGTCAACCAATGTTCAGGCACGGTCTCTTCTAATAAGATAATGTTGACATTCCTTGTGCCTTTGCTTTTCTCCAAAGTGAATCGATAGAAAATGCTTTCTTAAAAAAAAAAAAAGAAAGAAAATGCTTTCTGTGTTTAAGGTTCTGTGTCATTGATATCCAGTACTTCTGCTGACAAATCTGTTACTTAGAAATGTCCTGAAAATAAGATCAAGAAATGAAAAAAATTCATTCATTAAACGAATGGTTATTGAGCACACATCTGTGACTGGTGTGACACCCATCCCACCCAATCCAAGTCAGTGTTTCTCACCTGGGCCTCACTAATAGTCTCCTCGCTGAGAGGAGATTCGTTTTCATTTTTGCTCACTCTGCAATCTCTTCATTACAGCAGCCAGAGTGATCCTTTAAAAATTTATCAGTCTCATCACTCACTTCACTCTCAACCTTCCAATAGCTGCCCAGTGTGCATGCAATGAAATTCAAAGTCCTGGCCAGGCCCTGCAAGCTCTGGCCCTTAGCCACCCTTCTGACCTCATTTTTGTCCCAGCCATTTTGCTTCAGCCACACTGGCCACTGCTGTTTCTCAGACATCCAGGCAAGTTCCTGACTCAAGACTTTGGCCCTTGTTCTTCCTTGTGCCCAGAACGCTCTTCCCCTAGGTTTGTGCTGGGCTCCTTCCCATCCTGCAGATCTCTGTGTCCCTGTCACCTCATCAGAGAGGCCTCTCTGTCTTCTCTCTCTCAAGTGACCACGCTGGTCACTCTCTCTTTCTCACTCGCTCACCTTACTTAATTTTTCTTCTTATTACTACCTACAACTGTATATTAATTTGTTTATTGTTCACTGTCTATCTCCCTGACCAGACCATAGGATCTGAGAGACCAGGACTTGGGTTTTGTTTACTCCTGTGTCCTTAGAAGAGTATCAGCAAATTTTTGTGAAGGAAGGAGCATGCTAGTTTCTCAGAATATAATGATAAATAGGACATCACGGACCATGCCCTCATGGAATATATAGTCTACAACTGAAACTCTTTCCAATAGAAGAGGCAATAAAAATCATAGAATTTTCTCTTTTAATATAGTATAGTAGTAAATAATTATACGTACATACCTCAGAGATGTTGTGGGTTGAGTTCCAGGCCATGGCAATAAAGTGAGTATCACAATAAGTGAATTATGGAAATTCTTTTGTTTCCCAGTTCATTTGAAGTTATGTTTACCATAGAGAACAGTATAGGACAGTACTAAGTTTGAAATAGCATTATGTCTAAGAGAAGACAATGTACACATCTTAATTTAAAAATGTTACTGCTAAAAAATACTAACCATCACCTGAGCCTTCAGTGAGTTGTAATGTTTTTGCTATAGTAACATCAAAGATCACTGATCACAGATCACCATAACAAATACAATAATACTGAAAAAGTTTGAAGTATTTCTTATCAAAATGTGATACAGAGACATGAAGTAAGCAGATGCAGTTGGAAAAATGGTACCAATAGACTTGTGTAAGGCAAGATTGCCACACAAGCCTTCAATTTGTGAAAAAAAAATGCAGTAATTACTAAGTGCAGTAAAGTTAAGCAGTATAAAATGAGGTATGCTTGTGATAGTCTCTAATGTTGAACTATCCTTGCATTCTTTTGACAACCTTACTTGGTCATGATATGCAATTCTTTTAATATAGTATTGTTTTTTATTTATTTGTTTTTGGCTATGCTGGGTCTTCCTTGCTGCACAGGCTGTTCTCTAGTTGTGGGAAGTGGGGACTACGCTCTGGTTGTGGTGTGTGGGATTCTCCCTTTGGTGGCTTCTTTTGTTGCGGGGTGTGGGCTCTAGAGCACATGGGTTTCAGTAGTTGTGGCTCCTGGGCCCTAGAGCGCAGGCTCAATAGTCGTGGTACATGGGTTTAGTTGCTCTGTGACCTGTGGGATCTTCCTGGATCAGGGGTCGGAACCATGTCTCGTGCATTGGGAGGCAGATTCTTTACCACTGAGCCACCAGGGAAGCCCTATTTACTATTCTTAAGATTCAGTTTGCTCTTATGTATTTTATTTCATAGTGGCCTGTAACAATAGTTTTCTGTAGTTTTCCACTGTCGTCATCTGGCTTTCATAACCATTAGTGTTAATGGTTATAGGAATCCTACAAGTAGCTTTCTGTTCTCTGGAGCAGTTTAAATTACATTGGAATCCCTGTTTAATCTCGGTTTGGTAGAACTCGACTATAAAACTGCCTGGGCTTGGTAACTTCATGCTGGGTAGAAGTGTTATTATCTTTATAATTTTTGTTCTGTTCAGTTATTCTGCTCTTCTTGAGTAAATTTATATAATTTTATTGTCTATGAAAGCTTTCATTTTATCTAGACCTTCATATATATTAATAGTAGGATAGTAGGCTCCTAAGATCTTCTTTATTTGTGTCCCCTTTGCATTACTAATATTGTTTATTTGTGTTTTCTTTCACTGGTCTTAAGCTTAAAGAAATTTTGTCTACTTTATTGTTATTTCAAAAAACCACCTTTGATTTTCCTAATCAAGTCTACTCTGTTGTTGTTGCTATTTTCTATTTCACTGAGGTCTCTGTTTATTCTGCCGCAATTGTCTCAGTAAGGACAGCTGTATTCTTGGACCCAGCTTTTCTGTCCACCTCCATCTGCACCTAGTGGAGATCTGGAGTTACCACAGTCTCTTCTTTGACCTTCTCTTTGACCCGAACACTCAGAAAAGGGATGTCTCCCCGCCTTGAACATGCTTTGTTTGGTGCAAATCTTAAGGTTTTAGAACAGAGCCAAACACCTTTTCACTGTCAGCTAGTTATTTGGGGGAGTTATGATGGTTGGTGATCGGAGGGAGCCTATAATGGGTCCAGCTGTTCTATAGGAAGTCATTCAGTTGAGTATCCCAATGACTCTCAGACCACTTCTTCTTATGTTTGTTTGAACTTGGACTTTAATGCCAATTTTTAGGTTGTAGGATTTTTGCTTTGGGTTCCATGAAAATTTGACCTTTTTGCTCTCTATATTCTGGACATATTAAAATTTTTGTCTGTTATTAACACCCTTTCTAAGTATTTAATTTTTAGCAAAACAAGACTCCAGTGTGATCTTGGGCAGAAAAAGCCCTGGAAACCAGAAACATAAGTCTTATCTTATTGTGTCCTTAAAGGGCCTCATTTAACTTCTGTATGTTGTAATAGGTCATCTGGGAGAGAGAGAGTCATAAATTCCACCCAGCACTGAAATTCTTTCCTCTCCTGGAGAGTGATGACCCGCTGTTGGTTCAGCAATTCCAGTGATGGAAGGAGCTCCTCCCATGCCTGGACATGTCAAACTGACATGAAATGTTTGTTAGTAAACGATATCACCTCACGCCTCTCAGAGTGGCTGTTATCAAAATGACAGCAATTCACAAATATTGGTGAGGGCATGGAGAAAAGGAGACCCTCATGCTGTTGGTAGGATTGTAAATTGGTGCAGCCAATGTGGAAGATGGTATGGAAGTTCCTCAAAAAATTAAAAATGGCTCCAGCAATTCCACCTCTGTGTATTTTTCCAAAGAAAACAAAAACACCAATTTGAATAGATATATGCACACTCTGTTCATTGCAGCAGTATTCACAATAGCTAAGATATGGAAACAATCTAAGTGTACATTGATAGGTGAATGGATAAAGCATATGTGGGATATACACACACACACATACTACACACACAATGAAATATTACTCGGCCATAAAAAAGAACCAAATCTTATCATTTGTGACAATATGGATAGACCTTGAGGCTATTATTACATGAAGTAAAATGTCAGGCAGAGAAAGACAAATGCCATGTGATTTGACTTATGTGCCACTCCAGTATTCTTGCCTGGAAAATTCCATGGACAGAGAAGCCTGGCAGGCTACAGTCCATAGGGTCGCAAAGAATTGGACACAACTGAGCATGCACGTGCACCTGGACTATAAAAAACAAAACAAACATAAACAAACAAACAAACAAACAAAAACAGAACCCTAGATGGAAAGAACAAACGAAGTTGCCAGAGGGGTGAGAACACATGAAGGGAGTAGTAGATGAGAGAAAAAGGCGAGGGAGGTTAAAAGATACAAACATCCAGTTACAAATCAGTGAGTCATGAAGACAACATGTACAGCGTGGGGAATATAGTCAATAATAATATTATTTTATAGGGACGAGTGGTAACTGGTCTTACCTTGGTGATCATTTTGTAGTTTATAGAAATATTGAATCACAGCGTTGTGAACCGCAAACTAACAGAGTGTTGCAGTTCAATTATATTTCAACAAATTCATAGAAAAGAGCTCAGATTTATGGCTGTGAGGGGGGTGGTGGGGAGAAGGGGAAATTGGATGAAAGTGATCAAAAGGTACAAGCTTTCAGCTGTAAGTACATACTAGTATTCTTGCCTGGAGAATCCCGGGGACGGAGGAGCCTGGTGGGCTGCTGCCTATGGGGTTGCACAGAGTCGGACACGACTGAAGCGACTTAGCAGCAGCAGCAGCAGCAGGGATGTAATGTACAACATGATTAATATAATTAATACTGATACATGTTATATATGAAAGTGGTTGAGAGTAAATCCTAAGAGTTCTCATCACGAGTTCTTTTTCTTTTATATTATGTCTATATGAGATGATGGATAGTCACTATACATATTATGACAATCATTTAATGATGTTTGTAAATCAAATCTTTACAATGTACACCTTAAACTTATACAATACTGCATATCAGTTATGTCTCAATAAAACTGGAAGATAAAAAAATGAATTAAAAAAGTTTACTTGAAAGTACCCACATTTTCTTTGGTAAATAACCGCCTTAAAACTCAATTAGTAAAAAAAAAAAAAAAAAAACTCAATTAGTGAATTATTTTCTAAGTGATTTATTTGTAACAGATTTCTACTGCCTTCAACACAGACTGTCTAAAATTATTGAAAACATTACTGGTAAATATCTGCACATGAACAAATATTAATGGTTCTGTTTTTAAATGTAAACTTATTTAAAGAGCAGATAAAGAAAAATATTTAAATCAAAAGATAATCTATGACTTCCCTGGTGGTGCAGTGGATGGGAATCCAGCTGCCAACACAGGGAACACTGGTTTGGTCCCTGGTCCCGGAAGATGCCACATACTATGGAGCAACTAAGCCCGCAGGCCACAACTGCTGAGCCCGCACTCCGAGCCCACGTGCTGCCGCCACTGAAACCCGTGCGCCTTAGAGCCTGTGCTCTGCAACAAGAGACGCCCTCACACTGCAACAAACAGCAGCGCTCTCTCTACAACAAGAGAAAGCCCATGCACAGCAACGGAGATCTAGTGTGGCCAAAATGAAATAAATAAAAGATAATCTAGACATTTATCACCTAAACTTCCAGAGATTGGAAATTTCGGTGTGACTAGGCTTTCTGTTTTTTCCCCAACTGTTTGGGGTGTTTCACACACGTCAGGGTAAGAGTTCTTTTCTGTTTTTTTGTACCTGTGAATCTCTTAATGTTTGGTTTCTTTGGGATTATTTCAGAGTATGCAAATCCAGAGTTAATTCTCAAAAGAAAATGAGATGAAATCAGTTTAAGATGACAAGTGAAGGATTTGTATTAGATTTCAGTAAAGCTGATTAAGTGCTAAAATTTATTACTAAAGAAGGGTCTGAGGTTTGTGCTAAATATATATATAGAGTGAGAGACAAGAAGAATGATGAGAGGAGACAGAAAAAAGCTTTCTATTTGGGATGATGAAAAAGTTCTATACTCCCTTTTAAATTGGGGCTGACCTATAGTTCTGACCCTTAAGAGATGCTGTGTTTCTAAATGGTGATTATGATCACAGTCTGTTGTTTTTTTAAAGTATAGTTGACTTACAATATTGCATTAGTTTCAGGTGGACAGCATAGTGATTCAATGTTTTTACAGATTATACTCAATTTAAAGTTATTTTAAAATAACAGCTATAATTCCCTGTACTGTACAGTGTATCTTTATTGTTTATTTTATACATGATAGTTTGTACCTCTTAACCCATGCTCCTATCTTGCCCCTCGCCCTTTTATCTCCCCACTGGTAATTTGTATCTGTGAATCTGTTCCTGTTTTACTGTATACATTTGTTAGTTTTACTTTTTAGATTTCACAGATAAGTGATATCATACAGTATTTGTCTGACTTATTTCACTAAGCGTAATATTCTCTAGGTGCATCCACATTGCTGCAAGTGACAGAATTTCATTTTTTCAGACTGAGTAATGTTCCATTGTGTGTATATGCATGCATGTGTGCTAAGTCACTTCGGTCATGTCTGACTCTTTGTGACCCCATGGACTGTAGCCTGCCAGTCTCCTCTGTCCATGTGATTCTCTGGGCAAGAATACCTGAAGTGGGTTGCCATGCCCTCCTCCATGGGATCTTCCAGACCCAAGGATTGAACCCATGTCTCGTATGTCTCCTGCATTGGCAGTCATGTTCTTTACCTCTAGGACCACCTGGGAAGCCCTTGTGTGTGTGTATACACACACACACACACACACACACACACACACACACACACACACACACATGCATACATATGTATATGTATATACAGCACATCTTCTTAAGTGTGTTGATGGACACTTGAGTTGCTTCTGTATCTTGGCTATTTTAAATGGTGCTGCTTTGAACATGGGTGTGCATATACCTTTTTTTTTCCATTTATTTTTATTAGTTGGAGGCTAATTACTTTATAATATTGTAGTGGTTTTTGCCATACATTGACATGAATCAGCCATGGATTTACATGTGTTTCCCCATCCTGATCCCCCCTCCCACCTCCCTCCCGATCCCATCCCTCTGGGTCTTCCCAGTGCACCAGCCCCGAGCACTTGTCTCATGCATCCAACCTGGGCTGGTGATCTCTTTCACACTTGATAGTATACTTGTTTCGATACTGTTCTCTCTGAACATCCCACCCTCGCCTTCTCCCACAGAGTCGAAAAGTCTGTTCTGTACATCTGTGTCTCTTTTCCTGTTTTGCATACAGGGTTATCATTACCATCTTTCTAAATTCCATATATATGCGTTAGTATACTGTATTGGTGTTTATCTTTCTGGCTTACTTCACTCTGTATAATGGGCTCCAGTTTCATCCATCTCATTAGAACTGATTCAAATGAATTCTTTTTAATGGCTGAGTAATATTCCATGGTGTATATGTACCACAGTTTCCTTATCCATTCATCTGCTGATGGGCATCTAGGTTGCTTCCATGTCCTGGTTATTATAAACAGTGCTGCGATGAACATTGGGGTGCACGTGTTTCAGACCTGGTTTCCTCAGTGTGTATGCCCAGGAGTGGGATTGCTGGGTCATATGGCAGTTCTATTTCCAGTTTTTTTAAGGAGTCTTTTTGAATTGATGTCCTCATCTTTTTCTGAGTGTATACCCAGAAATTGCTGAATCATATGGTAGTGATAGTTTTAGTTTTTTGAGAAATCTCCATGTTGTTTTCCACAGTGGCCATACCAGTTCACATTCCTATCAACAGTGTATAAGGATTCCCTTTTCTCCACATCCTCACTAACATTGGTTATTTGTAAACTTTTTGATGATAGCCATTCTGACAGGTGTGAGGTGATATCTCATTGTAGTTTTGATTTCCATTTCTCTTAATACTTAGCTGTGTCAGGCATCTTTTCATGTGCTTCTTAGCCATCTTCTTTTTTATGTTTTCCCTGAAAAAATAGCGATTCAGGTATTGTGCCTAGATTGAGTTGTTTGCTTTTGTGAGTTTTTTTTTAACGTATTAAGTTGTATGAGCTGTTTATATTTTTTAATATTAACTCCATGTCAGTCATATCGTTTGCAAATATCTTTTCCCCTTTGCTAGGTTGTCTTTTTATTTTGTTGATGATTTCCTTTGCTGTGCAAAAGCTTTTAAGTTTGATCAGGTCCCATTTGTTTACTTTTGCTTTTATTTCTTTTGCCTTAGGAGACAGATCCAAAAAAGTATTGCTATGATTTATGTCAAAGAATGTTCTACCTATGTTCTCTTCACTGTATGTTATTGCCTATGTTGTTGCAGATTAATTGACCACAGGTGCATGCTTTTATTTCTGGGCTCTCAATACTGATCCAAGGTCTGCTTTTTGCCAGTTCTTTGGTATTTTGATTCCTGTAGGGGATTCCCAGGTGGCGCTAGTGGTAAAGAATCTGTCTGCCAATGCAGGAGATTCAAGAGACAAGGGTGTGGGGGTGGGGTGTTTCATCCCTGGGTCAGGAAGATCCCCTGGAGGAGGAAATAGCAACCCACTCTAGTATTCTTCCTGAGAAAAAGTCCCATGAATAGAGGAGACTGGTGGGCTATAGTCTATGGAATTGCCAAGAGTCAGACGAGACTAAGCGACTGAGCACACAGCTTGTAGTATTTCAAGTCAGGGAGCATGATACCTTCAGCCTTATTCTTTTTTCTCAGGATTGCTTTGGCAATTTGGGGTCTTTTTTGGTTCTAAATATATTTTAGATTATTTGTTGTAGTTCTCTGATAAATGTCATGGGTGGTTGTTTTGATAGGGGTTGCCTTGAATCTGTTAATTTCTTTGGGTAGTATGGCCATTTTAACAATATAATTCTTCTAATCCATGAGCACAAAATAACTTCCCATATCTTTGTACCATCTTCAGTTTCCTTCATCACTGTTTTATATTTTCAGAATAGAAGTCTTTCACCTATTTGGTTAAGTTTATTCCTAGGTATTTTTTTTTTAATGTGATTTTGATGTATATATATTTGCTTTCTGATAGTTCATTATTGGTGTATAGGAAGGCAACAGATTTCTATTTATCAGTCTTATAACCTGCAACTTTCCTGAACTCATTTATTAGTTCTAATAATTTGGGGGTGGAAGCTTTAGGAAAAATATATTTTCCATATATAGTATCATGTCATTTGCAAATAGTAACAGTTTTACTTCTTCCTTTCCAATTTGGATGCCTTTTATTTCTTTTTTTTTTTTTAGCTTTAACTATTTTTATTTTATTTTATTATTATTTTTTTTATTTATTTTTTCAGTGGGTTTTGTCATACATTGACATGAATCAGCAATAGATTTACACGTATTCCCCATCCCGATCCCCCCTCCCACCTCCCTCTCCATATTTCTTTTTCTTGTATGATTATTGGATCACAGTCTGTTTTATCACTCTGCTTGAGATGCTGAAGCCATGTGCTAAGTCAGGTCCCACATATTTCTTTTTATTGTGGTAAGAAAGAGAAGACGTAAACAGAACTGGAAGTGCAATGTAAAGAATAAAATTAATATATATTAAATATATAAATGATCCTACTTTATGCTGTTTATAATTGTGATAGTAAGAATGAGTTAATGCTTGATTCTCTCACCTGAAAAATGATAGACCTTCAGAATTTTACTTAAGATAGTGTTAGTAAAATTTGAGTAGATATTTCAAATGACAGAGTCAACAGGAGGGGAAAGCCATTTTGGCCACAGTCTCATGAACTTGTCAGTTGTAGAACTGCAGAAGAGAATGAAGGAATTTTGACATGTTTTTCTCAACCCTATCTGATATGGCACTAACTTGTTCTTTTAGAGTGTTTTTTTAAAAAAAAGTCTTTGCAAAAGTTGAAGAAGTGAAACAAGATGGATGGAAAACTATCAAATAATACAGAAATGTACAATGTGGAATGCGACTCCCCCATACCTCCCAAACATATCCTGCTTTACAAAAATCACTAATATTTACAGTTGGGTATTTATAGGCATTTATCTATGTAGATGCCAACATATATGCATTTAATCAACTGAGATACATTTAGTTGTTTACAGTTTTTCACTATTACAAATAGTACACAACAAAGTGCCTTTTAACCCAATTACTGTAATATCTGTTGAAATGTAATTGGAAATGAATTATTAGATATGGTAAAAGTGATTCCAGTCTGTACTTTTACATAAATCTAAATAATTTACTAGACTGGATTGTTGAAAGTGGTAATTCAAAAGCTAGAGTGATTTAAAAAGCTCAAAACCCAGAGTAATTTACGATCCCTTAGCATTTAGAATGCATTGGCAAAAATGATGTTTATAGCTTTAGACTTGCACATATAGATGATTGACTATCCAGGAAAATGACTGACTTTCAGGAGACAGATTGTCTTTACATATGCTTGCTCTCCAAAGAGGGATGCCCTGAGCTGTCAATGGTTAAAAAATGCTCTTCTTTCTTCCTATATTCTCTATTTTCCCCAGCAATTAAGGAAACTATCATATTGGAGATCTGGAGGAGAATTTGAGTTTAGAAAACAAACAGTGATTATGTCATTTTCTAAGATGAGGTATAATAATTACAACTCTTTAGGGAAATATCTCAAATGAACTACACAATTTTAGTAGAATAATTGCATCCTTGCAGTAAATATGGAATGATGGCCTGAACAACATATTTTCATAGAAACATGCCCCAGGTGTCTCATAGTCAAAAGCTGATGAAAGTAACATCTGATTTAGGTCTGTTGGGGTGATTAAATGAAATAATTCATGTAAAGGGCTTAGCATTCTGACCAACGCATAGTAAAAGTTCAGTAAATTATAGATGTTTTTATTTGCTGTCAGTGAACATTAGCTTTGTCCCTGTGGATTACTCTACATGTTGGGGAAGTTAATATATGTATGTATGCAAGCATATATTATGTCAATAAGTAAATAATAACTGGTAAAAGTCTTATGAAACTCTGTCACATCCATGGAAAATATTTTATTACAATGCCTACAAAATGTCACTCACTGACCACATATCTTGTTTTATGAGACAAGTAATTATTTATATTCCATGGCAATTGATGTATATACATATTTCTTTTTATTATTATGGATGTTATATAAGTATGTAATGATACCATATCATATTGCAAGCAAAAATCACGCTTAAGTCTATATTTTTAATTTAAACTTTAAAATCTTCTCTTTAGTCAGTATTTTAAATAATCCTCAGAACATTGCAAATGGTTTTCTGTATTGTCATATGGTCAGTATGTACCCAGTTGGAAAATCTTTCTCCACATCTGGAACAAAATTATATTTGATTTTAGGAATTTGTCTAACTAGATAAAGAGGTGAAATAGCGATATATATCTCCTGAATCTGATTTAAAAATGTTATTAAGCATGGCATTGCATAGAAAAATGTCCCAAAGTTAGCTGCAGTTTATAATGAATTAAGGCTAGCTTGACCCAACAAAGACAGAATTACATATACTGAAAAATTTTGAGGATTAATTTTTTTTTAAATATAGATTTTAGAAAGATCTTAGTAAGACTTCTAAATATGAAATTAAAATCACTCATTTTTTTTCACTACCATAAAAAAAGGCAGAGATATCACTTTGCCTACAAAGGTCTGAATAGTCAAAGCTATGGTTTTTCCAGTAGTTATGTATGGCTGTGAGAGTTGGACCATAAAGAAGGCTGAGTGCTGAAGAATTGATGCTTTTGAACTGTAGTGCTGGAGAAGACTCTTGAGAGTCCCTTAGACTGAAAGGAGATCAAAATAGTCAGTCCTAAAGGAAATCAATTCTGAATATTCATTGGAAAGACTGATGCTGAAGCTGAAGCTCCATCCAATACTTTGGTCACCTGATGCAAAGAGCTGACTCATTAGAATAGATCCTGATGCAGGGAAAGATTGAAGGCAGGAGGAGGAGACGAGAGAGGACGAGATGGCTGGATGACATCACTGACTCAATGGACAAGAGTTTGAGCAAGTTCCAGGAGACGATGAAGGACAGGGAAGCCTGGCGGGCTTCAGTCCATGAGGTTGCAAAGAGTTGGACACGACTGAGAGACTGAACAACAACAACTCTTCACTTAAATATAATTGTGGTATTTTTTTAAAAGTATATTTATTTTTTAATTGCAGAATAATTGCTTTATAGAAATGTGTTGGTTTCTGCCAAACATCAACATGAATCAGCCATAGGTATACATATGTCCCCCTCCCTCTTGACCCTCCCTCTCACCTCCCTCCCCATCCTACCCCTTTAGATTGTTATAGAGCCCTGGTTTGAGTTTCCTGAGTCATAGAGCAATTTCCATTGGCTATCTGTTTTATATAAGGTAATATAAGTTTCCATGTTTCTGTCTCCATATGTCCCACCCTTTCCTTCCTTCCCACACCCGCTGTGTCCATAACTCTATTCTCTATGTCTGTGTCTCTACTGCTGCCCTGTAAATAATTTCATCAGTGTCATCTTTCTAGATTGCATATATATGTGTTAGTATATGATACTTGTTTTTCTCTTTCTGACTTCCTTCACTCTGTATAATAGGCTCTGGGTTCATCCACCTCATCAGAACTGACTCAAATGCATTCCTTTTTGTGGCTGAGTAATATTTCATTATTACCATATGTAGTACATATTCCAATATTCCAATTTGTATCACAGCTTCTTTATCCATTCATCTGTCGATGGACATCTAAGTTGCTTCCATGTCTAGTTGTAGCATTATTGAAGCTTCCCTGATAGCTCAGTTGGTAAAGAATCTGCCTGCAATGCAGGAGACCCTGGTTGGATTCCTGGGTCGGGAAGATCTGCTGGAGAAGGGATAGGCTACCCATTCCAGTATTCATGGGCTTCCCTTGTGGCTCAGCTGGTAAAGAATCTGCCTGCAATGAGGGAGACTTGGGTTCGATCCCTGGGTTGGGAAGATCCCCTGGAGAAGGGAAAGGCTACCCACTCCAGTATTCTAGCCTGGAGAATTCCATGGACTATAATATAGTCTGTGGGGTCCCAAAGAGTTGGACATGACTGAGCGACTTTCACTTTCACTTTGATTATTTTGAATATCTTCATTCTGGTTGGTGTAACATGTTTATGTTCCATAATTTATTAAGCCATTTCCTCAATGTTTGGTCTTTATGTAATTATAAACTTTTAAATCAGTTAGCAAGCAATTAACTTTATTATGCCTTTTTTACACTGAATTAGTATACTTTTGAGTAGTTATCACATAAATGAATGTAAATGCTAGCAACAGTTCTACTACATTTTACCATATTTCTAAAAGTGTTACAATGTTTAATATACCATCGTAGTCAATTGCTTTGCCAACCTTGGGCGTTGTATTATTTTGCAGCTTGGGAGTGTAAAATGGCATTTAGAGATAGATGCTCCAGTTTTGTCGACAGGGAATGCAAACCTCAGTTTCCTTTTGACTCCTTGGATGAATTGTTTATCCAGCAGCACTGTCGCCTTCACAGCTCTCACTGCTTCCGTCCTTTGTCATGAGCCAGGCATGACGCTGATGCTTCCAGTAGCCCCATGAACTAGGAATTCTCATGTCTTCATTTTATAGATGAGGAAGCTGAGGCTTAAAGACAAGTAAGTAGCCCAAAGTTACTCAGCTAATAATGGGAACTTAGACATTAGAACTCGGGTCCTAGGATTTAAATCTCTAAACCTCCAAATAGTAATAGAGTAACTAAATCTCTATCCTCCAAATGGTACAGATTTTGACACTGATTATATTTAATGCAAGTATTTCTATCAGTCTTTGTGTTTTTGCTTTTGTTCTTATTCTACTGTGTAAATGTTTAAATTGTAGAGTTTTTTTTTTTTTTTTTGGGAAATCATGATCTTTTTCTTTTCTGTTGCTTCAAAGCTGAGAAAATTATCATCCTTCTATATATCTGATATGCTGCATTTTTGCTAGTCTGTAATTTAAATTATTGTATTTATTTAAGCTTTTTAGATTCTTTGGCAGTTTATTTTGATGCTTTTAAACTCCTTGACCAACATAACATTTTAAATACTCCTTCCTTATTCTTTGTCTTAGAAATAAAAATTTATAAACTATTGAAAGTGAAAGTAAAAGTTGCTCAGTCATGTGCAACTCTTTGCGACCCATGCAGTATACAGTCTGTGGAATTCTCCAGGCCAGAATACTAGAGTGGGTAGTCTTTCTCTTCTCCAGGGGATCTTCCCCACTCAGGGATCGAACCCTCATCTCTCACATTGCAGATGGATTCTTTACCAGCTGAGCCACAGGGAAGCCCAAGAATACTGGAGTGGGTAGTCTATCCCTTCTCCAGGTGATCCTCCTGACCCAGGAATCAAACTGGGCTCTCCTGCATTGCAGGCAGATTCTTTACCAACTGAGCTATCAGGGAAGCCCTATAAACCATTAGTTTATATGTGTATATTTCTTCATGCGTCAGTCTATTTAGGCTATTTTTTAACTCCCCATTTTTCTCCTTGCTCTGTATTTGTCACATTTCTTGTTCTGGTGACTGGTTGTGATCTGGGCACATGTAGACTACTGTGTCAGTTTAGTGCACAGTTCATCATTGCTTCTGGAACTTTCTTGCTAAGTCATTGTGAATTAGAATCCTTATCTCCTTTCCATCAAAGATGGCAGATTTTCTCAATAGAAATGAACCACAGGGCATCTGTGGCCTGGACACCCCTTTCTACCTTGTCTTTACTTATTTTAAATAAGGGCCAGAAAAGATGACACAACGTGGTGGGAGGGATAAGAACAGACCTTTGAGAGGGTACTGCACCAGGGGTGATACACAGACCGTGGGCTGGGTGAGTTAGTTTGGTTTGTTTGCAAAGATAAGCCTCAGTTTGCATATAGTGAACATAAATAACACATGGTGTGTTATTTGAATTCTATTTTAAAAAACCAAGGTCATAAGGGATGCAGTACTGTAAGTTTTTAAGGAATGTTCTATGATTTTATACAATTTAACCTCGATTTATATATTTTGCATCATCACGATTAAGATCATTGTTGTGTAGGATTATTGCAAGACTGTGTTGTTTGTAAACTTAAGCCATTGGAGATGTCAACTGAGAATAACTGTTGGACTTGAAACCTGCCTGTCCTCCCTGACCTGTCTAAACCTGCTCTCTACCTCCACTGTTCCAACCAAAACCAGCTCTGGAAACCTTGCCGAGTAACATCAATCCTGATTCTAGGTTCCCTTAAAGAGGTTACTCTGGGCTTTACTGCCTATCATTGAGCAAAATATCCCCTGGCTTGCCCCTCTTTGTTCAGCACTTCTGTTTATTCCCATCATATCTTCCCTCTGTCTCTCAGTCTCTCCTCACCTCTGTCCCACCTTCCTTCTCCGTCTTTATTTTTACTTCTTCCCTGCAACTCTCTCCTGACCCATGACCCTTCCTCTGGGTGCCACCCCTTGGGAAGTACAGTCTGGCTTCTAGCTTTACCTGCTTTTCTCTTAGGAGGTATAGAGCAAAAATCCTAGTTAACAAAATCCTCTCTTATTACAGGAGGTGATGAAGAACAGTAATGAGTGTTCAAGGGCCCTTGGTCTTGTGAACAATTGACCCCCGCGAGTCAGTTTCTTCCAAAAGAGGACAGAGCAGTTGTGAGCAGGAGCACCAGCAGGAGAGAAGAGGTGGCTGGGCCGGGGACAGTGCAGGGAGTTCTAGGTGCGGCTGAGGGCGCCGGGGGTGTGGGGACTGTCCAGGGTGCTGCAGTGAGAGGGCTAACTGAGAGCGTCCAGCAGAGAGAACTTTATGATACATGGGGTATCCTAGGGCTGGCAATAGAGAGGTTGAGATGGCTGCACCTTGTGGCTCCTCCGCTTTCCCTAGAAGATTTCTCTCTGCTCTATCTTCAAGCGGGGCTCCTCCCTCTTTAAGTCTTTGGTTCCAGCTCTCCTTAGTTACTCTTGTCTTAATTTCCCTACTTTATCAGAGAATGCCCGGGGCTAAGGTCTCAGAGATCTTGGCCACAGAGAGAATCTCCTCTACTTAGTTAATTAGTTAGTTCAGTAGCTCAGTTGTGTCCGACTCTTTGTGACCCCATGAATTGCAGCACACCAGGCCTCCCTGTCCATCACCAACTCCCGGAGTTTACTCAAACTCATGTCCATCGAGTCGGTGATGCCATCCAGCTATCTCATCCTCTGTCATCCCCTTCTCCTCCTGCCCCCAATCCCTCCCAGCATCAGGGTCTTTTCCAATGAATCAACTCTTTGCATGAGGTGGCCAAAGTATTGGAGTTTCAGCTTCAGCATCAGTCCTTCCAATGAACACCCAGGACTGATCTCCTTTAGGATGGACTGGTTGGATCTCCTTGCAGTCCAAGGGACTCTCAAGAGTCTTCTCCAACACCACAGTTCAAAAGCATCAATTTTTCAGCGCTTAGCTTTCTTCACAGTCCAACTCTCACATCCATACACGACCACTGGATAAACCATAGCCTTGAGTAGATGGACCTTTGTTGGCAAAGTAATGTCTCTGCTTTTTAATATGCTATCTAGGTTGGTCATAACTTTCCTTCCAAGGAGTAAGCGTCTTTTAATTTCATGGCTGCAATCACCATCTGCAGTGATTTTGGAGCCCCAAAAATAAAGTCTGCCACTGTTTCCACTGTTTCCCCATCTATTTCCCATGAAGTGATGGGACCAGATGCCATGATCTTAGTTTTCTGAATGTTGAGCTTTAAGCCAACTTTTTCACTCTCCTCTTTCACTTTCAAGAGACTTTTTAGTTCCTCTTCATTTTCTGCTGTAAGGGTGGTGTCATCTGCATATCTGAGGTTATTGATATTTCTCCCGGCAATCTTGATTCCAGCTTCTGCTTCTTCCAGCCCAGCGTTTCTCATGATGTACTCTGCATATAAGTTAAATAAGCAAGGTGACAATAGACAGCCTTGACGTACTCCTTTTCCTATTTGGAACCGGTCTGTTGTTGCATGTCCAGTTCTAACTGTTGCTTCCTGACCTGCATACAGGTTTCTCAAGAGGTAGGTCAGGTGGTCTGGTATTCCCATCTCTTTCAGAATTTTCCACAGTTTATTGTGATCTACACAGTCAAAGGCTTTGGCATAGTCAATAAAGCAGAAATAGATGTTTTTCTGGAACTCTTTTGCTTTTTCGATGATCCAGCAGATATTGGCAATTTGATCTCTGGTTCCTCTGCCTTTTCTAAAACCAGCTTGGACATCTGGAAGTTCTTGGTTCACATATTGCTGAAGCCTGGCTTGGATAATTTTGAGTATTACTTTACTTGCATGTGAGATGAGTGCAATTGTGTGGTAGTTTGAGCATTCTTTGGGATTTGAATGAAAACTGACCTTTTCCAGTCCAGTGGACACTGCTGAGTTTTCCAAATGTGCTGGCATATTGAGTGCAGCACTTTCACAGCATCATCTTTCAGGATTTGAAATAGCTCAACTGGAATTCCATCACCTCCACTAACTTTGTTCGTAGTGATGATTTCTAAGGCCCACTTGACTTCACATTCCAGGATGTCTGGCTCTAGGTGAGTGATCACACTATTGTGATTATCTGGGTCATGAAGATCTTTTTTGTACAGTTCTTTTGTGTATTCTTGCCACCTCTTCTTAATATCTTCTGCTTCTGTTAGGTCCCTACCATTTCTGTTCTTTATTGAGCCCATCTTTGCATGAAATGTTCCCTTGGTATCCCTAATTTTCTTGAAGAGATCTCTAGTCTTTCCCATTCTATTGTTTTCCTCTATTTCTTTGCATTGATTGCTGAAGAAGGCTTTCTTATCTCTCCTTGCTATTCTTTGGAACTCTGCATTCAAATGGGAATATCTTTCCTTTTCTCCTTTGCTTTTCGCTTCTCTTCTTTTCACAGCTATTTGTAAGGCCTCCTCAGACAGCCATTTTACTTCTTTGCATTTCCTTTTCTTGGGGATGGTCTTGATCCCTGTCTCCTGTACAATGCCATGAACCTTCGTCCATAGTTCATCAGGAATTCTGTCTATCAGATCTAATCCCTTAAATCTATTTCTCACTTCCGTTGTATAATCATAAGGGATTTGATTTAGGTCATACCTGAATGGTCTAGTGATTTTCCCTACTTTCTTCAATTTAAGTCTGAATTTGGCAATAAGGAGTTCATGCTCTGAGCCACGGTCTTGTTCCCGGTCTTGTTTTTGCTGACTGTATAGAGCTTCTCCATCTGTGGCTGCAAAGAATATAATCAATCTGATTTCAGTGTTGACCATCTGGTGATGTCCATGTGTAGAGTCTTCTCTTGTGTTGTTGGAAGAGGGTGTTTGCTATGACCAGTGCATTCTCTTGGCAGAACTCTATTAGCCTTTGCCCTGCTTCATTCTGTACTCCAAGGCCAAATTTGCCTGTTACTCCAGGTGTTTCTTGACTTCCTACTTTTGCATTCCAGTCCCCTATAATGAAAAAGACATCTTTTTTGGGTGTTAGTTCTAAAAGGTCTATAGGTCTTCATAGAACCATTCAGCTTCAGCTTCTTCAGCATTACTGGTTGGAGCATAGGCTTGGTTACTGTGATATTGAATGGTTTGCCTTTGAAACGAACAGAGATCATTCTGTCGTCTTTGAGATTGCATCCAAGTACTGCATTTCAGACTCTTCTGTTGACCATGATGGCTACTCCATTTCTTCTAAGGGATTCCTGCCCACAGTAGTAGATATAATGGTCATCTGAGTTAAATTCACCCATTCCAGTCCATTTTAGTTTGCTGTTTCCTGGAATGTCGACGTTCACTCTTGCCATCTCCTGTTTGACCACTTCCAATTTGCCTTGATTCGTGGACCTAACATTCTAGGTTCCTATGCAATATTGCTCTTTACAGCATTGGACCTTGCTTCTATCACCAGTCACATCCACAATTGGGTATTGTTTTTGCTCTGGCTCCATCCCTTTATTCTTTCTGAAGTTACTTCTCCACTGATCTCCACTATCATATTGGGCACCTACCAACCTGGGGAGTTCCTCTTTCAGTATCCTATCATTTTGCCTTCTCATACTGTTCATGGGGTTCTCAAGGCAAGAATACTGAAGTGGTTTGCCATTCCCTTCTCCAGTGGACCACATTCTGTCAGACCTCTCCACCATGACCTGTCCATCTTGGGTGGCCCCACATGGCATGGCTTAGTGTCACTGAGTTAGACAAGACTGTGGTCCATGTGATCAGATTGGCTAGTTTTCTGTGATTATGGTTTTAGTGTGTCTACCTTTAACGCCCTCTCACAACACCTACCGTCTTACTTAGGTTTCTCTTACGTTGGATGTGGGGTATCTCTTCACAGCTGCTCCAGCAAATTGCAGCCGCTGCTCCTTACCTTGGATGAGGGGTATCTCCCCACGGCCGCACCTCCTGACCTTTAACGTGGAGTAGCTCCTCTCTCTAGGGGCTGTAGACAGAGACATAAAGGGTATTGGGAGTTCACCGAAGCTCTAGGAGAGCCAGAGCCCACACAGCCCAGAACAGTGCCCAGCCACAGGGGCCTCCCCAGTTCAGATGGGGTCCTGTGCCCCTATCCAGCCTTGCTGAGTGTTCTGGTGAAGGAAGAGTCAGCTGTGCCCTCTCAGAGGGTCAGTGCACAGTTCACATGAGATAAAACCCACAACACACGTCTTGGAGTCTTGGGTCTCCTTCCTCTCTGTTATACTAAGGAGTTTCTGGCAAATGGTTTCGTTCACCACTTGGTCCACATGTCAGTGAAGAAATAGAGCAAACAGAATGACTCCCAGTTGCTTGAACTTCCACATTGAATCCAGAAGCTCTATTATTTCAGAAGCCGAAAATTTGGTTCTCCTGAGGTTTTAATAACTCTTCCACTTTAAATATACATCCATTAGTCCATAAGTACAAAGAGAACTTTAGAATAAAGAATATCTACAAGCACTGATGGATTTCTCTGGCTCTTGGACGTGTAAGTTAGAGCAAGCTTCAGGGTGTCTATGTGTGTGTTTCAACTCATTTTGCAAAGCTATGTGCATATTTTTTTACATGATTGATTTTTAAATGATGAAAAATATAAAGTAACCTGTACATTATTTGTTTGAAGAATGTTTTCCAAAAATATTGAAAGGTTAATATTAGTGATTTACATATCTTGTGTATGCTCGGTCGGTCAGTTGTGTCTGACTCTCTGTGACCCTATGAACTGTGGCCCATCAGGCTCCTCTGGGATTCTCCAGGCAAAAATACTGGAGTGGGTTGCCATTTCCTCCTCCAGAGGATCTTCCTAACCCAGGGATCAAACGGGTGTCTCCTGCACCTCCTACATTGGCAGGTGGATTCTTTACCACTGAGTCACTTGGGAAGCCCTTACATATCTTAAAACTTATTAATTACTAGTGGTCTTACATAGTAAAGATTGAATAGTGGGTATTTATTTCTAACAAGTCAGTTAAAAACAAATGGGATAGTTTGCTGTGTGTATAATGGCAATCCATCCATTTTATAATGATATTTTCTCTCTCGCTGTTTTTTCACACATGTATATATTTTCATTGAAATATTACTAAGTTATAGGTTACAACTTTATATTGTGCCCAAGAGAATGTTTGAATAATTAATTTCATAATTACTGTTGGAGATAAAAGGCATCTTCACTGTGAGTTGTGTTCTAAATAATAAATTTCTGATAGTAGAAATTATAAATGACATAGTAGAAATTATAGTAGAAAGATAGTAGAAATTATAAATTATAAATGATTTTCACTCTTAGTATGTATATGAACTACCATTTCTGTTCTTTATTGTCACAACCCATTTCAAAGCTAGGGGGCCTGTTCTTATCTTGTATCATGACATTTAGATATGAGATTTGGGAACCAAGGACATAAATTCTAACAGACTTGGATGCAAAATTGAATTTGGTTATATTTTAAAAGTACTTAATGACCAGGTTCCCATGGTAGATCACTCATATCCATGTCAGTATCAGAACTCCATACATGTGATACATATTTGTAATTTGCTTTTTAAACTTTTAAATGTAAACATTAGCCACACGCCCAAATTATTGCATTTCCACCAGCGTTTCTTCTGAATAAACATTACAAAGTAAAATAAGTATAGACATAAATTCAGAGTGGGATATGAAGTTTTCTTGCTTGGAGTATCCTCATGGACAGAGGAGCCTGGCGGGCTATAGTCCATGGGGTTGCAAAGAGTCAGACACGATTGAGCGACCAAGCACAGCACATAAAGTTTTCAACTTTGTTTTCTGCTTCTCTTGAGTTGTGTATAACATAGATGATATGATGAATACATGTCTGATCAGAAAGTGCTATAGACTGACTGTTGTGTCCTCCGCAAATTCGGATCCCAGTGGGTCGTTTTTTAGGAGAGGTGACCTTTGCAAGATGATTAGGTCATGAGGGTGGGGCTGTCATGAATGAGATTACTGCTTTCATAGCCATGGCTTCCCTGGTGACTCAGATGGTAAAGAATGTGCCTGCAATGTGGGAGACCTGGGTTTGGTCCCTGGGTCAGGAAGATCCTCTGGAGGAGGGCATGGTAAACCACTCCAGTATTCTGGCCTGGAGAATCCCATGGACAGAGGAGCCTAGAGGGCTACAGTCCATGGGGTCACAAAGAGTCAGACACAACTGAGTGACTAAGTGCAAGATGAGAATGAGTCCTAGTTTTTTTTTACTGCGATCTATGCACCTTCAAAATTAAAAGAAATCCAGCGGTTATTCCCCTATTCTGTACCTGTGATAGAAAATTATTACTCATTGGTTGAGTTCTCTATCACTATAAACCCTGCAGTTGATTTATTTTCCCTCATTTCTAGTTCCAGTCAGTACATCCTATAATTAGAAAAAAGAATTACTGAGGTGCTGTAATAAAATATTTACTTTAAACAAACAAAAAACCACAGATCTATCCCTTTTGTTCCTCTCTGTTTTCCTTGGTAAACATTATACCTGTGATATTGGTCTATGTGCTAGAGCCACTGAGAATTTAATATTTATATATGTAGAGGAAAAACCTTCTTTCTTCCCTTGTAGGTTCTTTAGTTGTCTAATGATTAAATTGATATAAAATAGATTACCAGGAGAAAAACAAATTTAAATTTGTATGTGCAAGACTTCATAGAAATAAAACTCGAAAGAATTGACCTAAACAGGCAGCTTCTATATCTTTTAGACAGAGAATACATTTGTGAAGAAGTGACAAAACAAAGGGCTTTGGACTTAGGGTAGCTAATTAAGAAGTGAGGAGGTTTGCTTGAACAATCTTCTCAACCCCCAGTTCTCTATCCCTGGCAATAAGGATGCCTCCCTGCCAGGTCAAGGGAGGGTACCCTTCCATGGGAAATATATTTGCTGCTTTCAGTGGAGCAAAGGGAGGGTCACAGTAGTGGTTTTTTTTTTTTTTAATTGGAATATAATTGCTTTACAATGTTGTGTTAGCTTCTGCTGTACAGCACTGTGAACCAGCTGTGTGTATACACGTGTCCCCTCCGTATGGAGCCTCCCTCCCATCCCAGCCACACCACCTCTCTAGGTCATCACAGGGGATCGGGCTGAGCTCCATGTGCTATAGAGCAGTTTCCCGCTAGCTGTCTGTTTTACACGTGGACACAGTGAGGGAAGGGGAAGGTAGGGTAAATTGAGAGAGTAGTATTGACATATATACACAGTGCTGTTCTTCTGGCTGTTTCTTAAGTAACTTTAACTTAAAATGATCAGTGTGCCAAAATGGCATATTATGCAGTGGTGTATTCTGTTTGCCTTCCTATAGCAGGATTCTGTTTGAATTCTCATACTGTCCACCTCTCTATTTGCCTTCCCCTTGTAAGCAAGCTTCCCTGATCACTCAGTTGGTAAAGAATCCACCTGCAGTGCAGGAGACCCTGATTCGATGCCTGGGTTGGGAATCGAACCAGGAAGATCTGCTGGAGAAGGGATAGGCTACCCACTCTAGTATTCTTGGGCTTCCCTTGTAGCTCAGCTGATAAAGAATCCACCTGCAGTGTGGGAGACCTGGGTTTGATCCCTGGGTTGAGAAGATCCCCTGGAGAAGGGAAAGGCTACCCACTCCAGTATCCTGGCCTGGAGAATTCCATGGAGAAGTCCATGGGGTCGCAGAGTCGGACACAACTGAGCGACTTTCACTTTCACTTGGTGAGCAAGTGATTTCTCCTCTCTGACTTTGCGTTTCTTCTAATTTGTGAACCAAGAGAGTGGGATGAGATTATATTTTAGTTTCCTTTTAGTTCTGATTCTAGGACGGAGTGATATGTCTTATTTGGCTCAGAAAATGCCAACATTTCTTTAAGGTTTATTGTATCATTTATCACAGTGAGTTCCTCTTTAGAAGCTTCCACATAAGCAAATATCAGAATGCACCTTGACCTCCAAAAGTCATCTTCATTCTCTTCAACAGTCTTTTTAAAGTTCAGAAATGTGATTTGTAGGAAGTTCAGAAATGTGATAAAGAAGGAAGTATAAATTATAGCACCAATGGGAATACATTTATCTTAAAACCATGTATTTCTTTATTGCTTTTCAACATCTAATATTTCCTCTTATTTCACAATGTAAAATGAATCCTGATACATTTTGTCCCTTTACGTGTAACCTACTTTATTAATGTCCCTTGGGCTATATCTTAAAGCATTGGTGCCAATTTCTCTTTTTAGTAACTTATTATTATGCAGATCTTTGGGGATGACTGTCAAAGTGCTTAATAGAAACTTGATATCTAAGCTAACTTTTGATTTGGGGCTTTGAATGAGTATTTGGTGATCCAGCAATACTACTCCTAGGTATTTACTCAAGTGAAATAAAAACTTACATTTACACAGAAACCTGTATAGAAATGTTTATAGCAGCTACATTTGTAATTGCCAAATACAAGGGGAGGGGTTGATTAAAAAGGAGCCCAGATAAAACTGGGCATTGACAGAACTGTTATATAACTTGATTGCAGTGGTGATAGTTACATGACCATATATATTTATCAAAACTCATGGAGCTGTACACTAAAAACGATGAATTTTCCTTTAGTTAAATTATAGCTCAATTTTTAAAAAATGAAACAAATTACTGTTCAAAAAAAGTACCTGGAAAGAAAGGAATATTTCAAATATATATTGAAGTATTTTTAATACCTAGTAACTTTGGAATAAAATAGAAATAAAAGATGTTATATAGATATAAGACATTGTTCACGAGGACTTTATTTACAGAGATTGAAATTTAGGATTTTTAAAAAACATGTTTATTAGGGCACAATGGTGTTTTTTATCACACAACTGAAGAGGTCACTCAAGATATAAACAGTTTTAAAGTATGGTATCTGGATTGTTTTATACATTGATTCAAATTTCTTAATCTTTCAGTTCTTAGGGGACAGCAGAGGAGAATAGAATAAAAATCACAAAATAAGTAATAAAACACAGATTAGCCTTGTTTTCCTGAAAAGATGCAAGTTAAATACTTATGAATTGATTTCTGGTCCCAGCATACAATAAACCTATTTTATTTATTTGTTTATAATTAAAGTGTGATTGACATACAATATCATATTAATATCAGCAGTACAGCATAGTGACTTGTTATTTGTATATATTTCGAAATGGTCATCGTGATAAGACTAGGTACCATCTGTCACCTTACAAAGTCATCACAGTATTATTGTCTGTATTCCCTCTGCTGTACCTTATGTCACCATGACTTGTTTATTTTACAACTAAGAGTTTGTGCCTTTTAATATCCTTCACCCATACACCCCTCAAACCATTTCTTCTCTGGCAGTTATCAGTTTTTTTTCCCTCTATGTCTATGAGTCTGTTTCTCTTTTGTTTTATTTGTTCCTTTGTTTTGTTTTTTAGATTCATATAAGTAAAATCATACTTTCTTTGTCTTTCTCTGTCTGATTTATTCAACTTATTAGCATAGTGCCCTGAAGGTCCATCCATGTAGTTGCAAATGGCAATATTTCACTTTTTATGGTTGAATAATACTCTAGTGTGTGTGTGTGTGTGTATATATATATATATATATATATATACCATATCTTCTTTATTCCTTCATATGCTTATAGACACTTAGAGTGCTTCCATGTGTTGGCTATATGTTACAGTGAACATAGGCGTGCACATGTTTTTTTGAATGAAAGTTTTGTTTTCTATGGATAAATAGCTAGAATTAGAATTGCTGGGTTGTATGGTGATTCCATTGTTAGTTTCCTGAGGAACCTCTGTACTGTTTCCCACAGTGGCTGTATCAGTATGCATCCCCACCAGCAGTGTCCGAGGGCTCTCTTTCCGCCACGTACTCACCAACACTTGTTACTTAGTAGAAGCTAGTTTTGCTGATCTTCATTTCAAAGAACATTTATATTATGAAAGCAAATCTATGTATATTCATTTTTTCTGTGCAATTCAAAGACTACGTGATTACTGTGAACACTAAATCCTGTTGAACTTCCTCACACACACCCAATACAGCAATTATCATTTCAAGGACTGTGGAAGAGACTGCCAGCTGCAAACAAATATCTATTCTCCCCTTCCTTAGAAACAGAACCTCAATTTTTCAGAGAAGCAATGTGTCCCCTCCCCCCAAAACCACATTCCCCAGCTTTCACTGGAGTCGGGTGTGTCTGGGTGGCTACATAAGTGTGTGGACTTCCAGGAAGGCACTCCTGGTGGGAGCTGGCTCAGTGAGGCTGGTGAGAGTCCTGGGACCTCTGTGTCTCCCTCACTCCTGCTGCCTCTAATACAGATCTGATGGCTGTAACTCCAACCTAGGTTGATTCTCTAGCCTACCCTGCCCCTTGTCAACAAACCCCTAGGACACAGTTCCCTCTGCACTGAGAGAAAATGTCTTTATTTAACTGTTGATGGAGCAGGGCTCATCCCAAGTTTCCCTTAAGTGTTTTTTTTGATCAGCCCTCTTGACTTGCCTGGCCCAGTAAACATGACCAAAGCTGACCCCAGCTGAGAATTTTTCATTTTCCCAGCAGTGCACTAAGCGCATTCCATACATCATCTCATACAAAGTTCACATCCCTAGGAAGTAAATCCTGTTATTACCTGCATTTCACAGATAAAGAAATTGAATGGCTAGGCTAGATTCCCTGGTGGGCTCTGCAGCTCGGTCACACAGTGGGGGAGCTTGGATTTCCGCTAAGGCTTGTTTGCTTCCAGACTGGGCCATTACGCTATGCTGCCCATTCATCCTCACTCAAACTTTGTCACTTCATATAGATCACTTAAATACTTAAAGATGCCAATTCAGCATTATGGAGTTCTATTCACCTCTTTCTCTGGTCCTGAGTGTCCTTATCCTGAATTAGACACATTGTTCACAGCGAAGTCTTAATCTGACCACTTACTGACCATGTGATTTCTTTATTAAAATATCAGTCCTCAGTCCTCCTCTCTGGAAGAAACATCTGAGAGTGTGTTTTGGAGGTGGGGGTGATGGTAGGGCAGCATCTACTCAGTTCTCTTTCATTCAGACCCCTCCCACTACACACCTGTGGGTTCCTTAAACTGTCCAGAGGCCTCACGAAGGATCCAGTCTGCCTAATCATAAAAGCTTCTCCATGTCCAACAGCTTCTTTTTCCTATAAGTGGAGTAAAGTCTCAGTCATCTAGAAATGGTTAGTGAGCTCAGGGATTAAAGTTACTAATAAAATGATCCTGACATTGTTACATGACTAGTGCAATATTTATTGTGTTCAGTAAATGCCTGAAGGAGGGTCATTGGAGATGAATTTGCAGTGTCAGTAGGTTGTGGTGCCAGGACTGGCCCCGTCTTTATGACAGCAACTAAACACTTCAGGATGCTGACTCATTTGTTAACTCCTCTGTGATCACACCAGTTCCCACTGACCTACACTTCTTTAAATTCTTTTGTGGTGTGTAGCCTTTACCCCAGGATTGTTTTTCCTTCTTCAACTAACTAGGCTGTAAGTTTCTTGTGGGTATAAAGTTAGTATAGCATAATGAGGCTCATCGAACACACATTTTCCTTGTGTATCCTGGAGAAGAAGGAAGGGGGTGGGGAGAGAGAACTACTTAGCCAGCACTCTGGGCCTCTTGCCAGCCCTTGTGAGGAGTGTGTGTCCGGAAGGACTGTCTCGTTTCCTATCAGTGGGTCTCAATGCTGTACAGAGTCATGGACACAAACCACATGCATTTTCTGTGCTGTCCCTGATGGTGGGCTAAGGGACCAACAATAGGCAAAGTGTGGAATCCATCCCCTTTGTAGAGGGTGAGCCTCCCTCATACTCAAAACTTGGTAACTGAGTGAGCCCAATTCCCTGATCCCTGTGATGACACAGAGGAGCAGGTTAGAGAGGAACAATTCCTGCATTTTAGACAAATGTTACTCATTTGGTTTTGAAACAAGCTGCTTCTGTGAAATTTGCATAATTTTTATTTCATGGACAGGCTTATCAGCAAGTTATAATTGTTAGCATTAAAAAGCTAGCTCCAAAGTCTAGATGACATGTTCTCATTATTCAAATTTATTAAAAACATTGGGACTTGATAAAATTATGTAAATAATGAAACTATAATCTTCCTATGTGAGAAAGTTTAAGGAGATAAAAATTTCAAAAGGTTCTAAAAAAGAAAGTGCAAGTATGATATAAAACCCATCTAGTGTATAAATAAAATCTCTGGAGTATCAATCTATATATGGCATCTCTATCTCTATATATCTTTATCTAATTTTAACCAGAAGAAATCCCCATGGGAATCAGTCTGATTAATGGATTCTAAAAATGACTGATGAGAGATAAAATATCTCCTTCTGAATTTCCCTATTCTATTCAGTCTTTACTTATTACGCTCAGAATAACACAATAGGAGCATAAAGAAGCTAAACGACCTATTTCTTTAGAGAATCTATTTCTTAAAGGAGAAATGAAATATTCCTACTCAAGGCAGAATACACATTTTTGTAATTTGTTCCTTTTTGAAGGTCATTAAGTAAATTGAGGGTTTTGTTATGGTTTCAGTGAATTTTTTTTAATTGAATCCTATTTTAAGTATGCTTTGACAGTTAGATATTTTAAAGGAAGTCTTAATCCTTTTATGGTCTTCTCTTGTGGTTCAGCTGGTAATGAATCTACCTGCAACACAGGAGACCTTGGTTTGACCCCTGGATTGGGAAGATCCCCTGGAGAAGGGAAAGGCTACACATTCCAGTGTTCTGGCTTGGAGAATTCCATGGACTGTATAGTCCATGGGGTTGCAAAGAGTCAGACACGACTGAGCAACTTTCACTAATCTTTTTATAATGAAAATTGAATCTATTGAACATGGGCATGCATGCCTGCACACTCGTTGTTCAGTCGCTCAGTTGTTTCCAACTCTTTGTGACCCCATGGACTGCAGCCCGCCAGGCTTCATTGTCCTTCACCATCTCCCAGAGCTTGCTCAAACTCATGTCCATTGAGTCGGTGATGCCATCCAACCATCTCACCCCCTTCTCCTCCTGCCTTCAATCTTTCCCTGCATCAGGGTCTTTTCTAATGAGTTTGCTCTTCACATCAGTTGGCCAGAGTGTTGGAGCTTCAGCTTCAGCATCAGTGTTTCCAGTGAATATTCAGGGTTGATTTCCTTTAGGATTGACTGGTTCAGTCTCCTTGCAGTCCAGGGGACTCTCAAGTGTCTTCTCCAGCACCACAGTTCAAAAACATCAACTCTTCGGCACATTCTTTATGGTCCAACTCTCACAGCCATACATGACTACTGGAAAAACCATAGCTTTGACCACATGAACGTTTGTTGGCAAAGTAATGTCTCTGCTTTTAATACTCTGTCTAGGTTTGTCATAGCTCTTCTTCCAAGGAGCAAGTGCCTTCTAGTTTCATGGCTGCAGTCACCATCCGCAGTGATTTTGGAGCCCAAGAAAATAGTCTGTCACTGTTTCCATTATTTCCCCATCTAATTGCCATGAAGTGATGGAACTGGATGCCATGATCTTCATTTTTTGAATATTGAGTTTTAAGCCAGCCTTTTCACTCTCCTCTTTCATCTTCATCAAGAGGCTCTTGAGTTCCTCTTTACTTCCTGCCATAAGGGTGGTGTCATCTGCACATCTGAGGTTATTGATATTTCTCCTGGCAATCTGGAGTGGGTACCATTCCCTTCTCCAGGGGCTCTTCCTGACCCAGGGTTCAAACCCAGGTCCCCTGCATTTCAGGCAGATTGTTTACGGTCTGAGCCATCAGGGAATCCCCAGTGCACACACGTACATACACACATTTATCCGGCTGTCACTGACTCAGCACCAGAAGACTTAAAAGTAACAGATTTAAGCACACTAGGCTTAACATATCAGCAAAGTTTGAGGGGATTAAGGCAGGCCCTACTTAGAAGAATATTTCAGTTCTGTTGTGGTGATATGAAATGAGTGTGGAGACCAAACTGCTTAAGAGCATCACCAGGCTGTGTAGGATTAAGTGAAGGAGTGATTCAGACCAGCAGTTCTCACCCTGAAATGCTTCTCACGTTGAAGCTCAGGTCACTGGGAGAATCTTTTTTAAAAGATGAACTCTGATCTAGTGTCTGAGGTGGGCCCTGAGGCGCAGCATTTGTGTGTAATAAGCCTCAATGACTATGAATACTGTTGGTCTGAGGACCACACTTTGAGTAGCAGGGAGCTAGTGTAGAACAGTTATAACAACAGGGGTTCAAAGCAGGGAGAATGAGTAAGATCCAGCCTGGTAACCTCTCTCTAACCCTCTTTACCTTTAGTAATATGAATAGTCACATCTTAATTTCTCTGCTTAGAATATACACACATAAACACACATTAAGGCATCATTACTATATATATATATATATGTATTAATATGTATATTGATGTGTACGTATTTAGATTGTTGCTGTTATTCAGTCACCAAGTCATGTCCTACCTTTTGTGACCTCATGGACCAGGCTCCTCTGTCCTCCACTATCTCCTGGGATTTTCTCAAAGTCATATCCGTTGAGTCAGTGATGCTGTCAGTGTCTAACCTTCTCATCCTCTGCTTCCCCATTCTCCTTCTGCCTTCTTTTTTTCATAGCATCAGGGTCTTTTCCAGTGAGTCAGCTCTTTGCATCAGGTGACCAAAGTATTGGAGCTTCAGCTTTAGCATCAGTCCTTCCAGTGAATATTCCGGGTTGATTGACTTGTTCGATCTCCTTGCAGTCCAAGGGATTCTCAAGAGTCTTCTCTAGCACCACAATTCCAAAGCATCAATTCTTTGGCGCTTGGCCTTCTAATGGTCCAACTCTCACATTCATACAAGACTGCTGGAAAAACCTTAGCTTTGACTCTATGGACCTTTGTTGGCAAAGTGATGTCTCTGCTTTTTAACATACTGTCTAGGCTCATCACAGCTTTCCTTCCAAGGAGCGTCTTTTAATTTCGTGGCTGCAGTCACCATCCACAGTGATTTTAAAGTCCAAGAAAATAGAGTCTGTCTCTGCTTCCACTTTTTCCCCTTCTATTTGCCATGAAGTGATGGGACCAGATGCCTTGATCTTAGTTTTTTAAATGTTGAGTTTCAAGCCAACTTTTTCACTCTCCTCTTTTCACCCTCATCAAGAGGCTCTTCAGTTCTTCTTCACATTCTGCCATTAGAATGGTATCATCTGCATATTTGAGGTTGTTGATATTTCCCCCGGCAATCTTGATTCTAGCTTGTGATTCATCTAGCCTGGCATTTCACATGATGTACTCTGCATATAAGTTAAATAATCAGGACTCTTAACAATATATAGTCTTTATATATGTACAGTTTTAATCTGTTCAGGCTGCTATAACAAAAATTTGATAGACTGGGTGGCTTATGAACAATAGAAACTTATTTCTCACAGTTCTGGAGGCTGGGAAGTCCAAGAACAAGGAGCCAGCAGATTCAATATCCTGTAAGGTTCTACTTTGGACTTGCAGACTGCCGACTTCTTGTTGTGTCCTCATGTGGCAGAAGGGATGAGGACTCTCTCTTGGCCCTCTTTTATAACGGGTGCTAACCCCATTCATGAGGGTGCTATCCTCTGAATGTTTGTGTGTGTCCTCCCAAAATTCATATGTAGAAATCTTAACCTCCAAAGTGATGGTATTAGGCGGTGGGGCCTTTGGGAATTAGGTAAGTCAGCTGGAAATCACTTAGTGACTTAGAGTTTTCTTAGGAGTTATTTTAGAGGCTGGTTGTTAGTGTTCTGGAGTTTCTTAGTGCCTATTTTAGGGATTTTGGTTCATGTTCATATTTGATTATCTCAGTGAATATGATTGTCTTGGGCAGTGCGTGCAGGTTTAGGCCCAACCATGCAACTAGACAAAACAGTCTCCATGCAAGACCACCTTTCCTCTGACATCAGCTGAGTGTGGGGTTCCCAATACCATTCTCAGTTTGGATGTTGGTTGGAAAAGAATCACAGGACTCACTGAAGGCTGTTGCACTTACTGTTGGGGTTTATTAGAAGGAAAGGATTAGGTTAAGATCAACCAAAGGGAGAGACACATAGGACAGAGTCCAGGAGAGTTCCAAATGCAGAGTTTTCATTGACTTTTTTTCTCTCTCTGTGAAGCCGAGTCATGTTACTATCCTAGTGTCAATGGGTAAGAATATATACGGAAAGTCACCAGCCAAGGAGGCTCACTCAGGCTTTGGTGTTCAGAGTCTTTTCTGGGGCTCCATGTTAATTGGTTATCCATGTGTTTGATCTCATCCTCCAGATGGACTGACACTGTGTGACCTAAAGCCATGCTGTTGGTCTCTCTGCTGTGGCCACCCCCTACGCTAACTCATATTGTTAGAGTCTGCAGCACCCAAGGCTCCCTGGCAAAGAAAGCCACTCTTACCAGATATAACATTCCAGGGGTCCAGAGGTTATCCCCAGAAGCAGAGGGCAACATTCTCACCTTCTTTTTGAACAAGACCAAATTCTTCACTGTATCTGGGTGGGTTTTTCAAACTGCTGGTTGAGATGCGTCAGTGGCCAGTGAAATTTCATGGAAGGTCCTAATTTAAAACTTTGAACAACACTGGCTTAGAATAGTTAATGAAAATGAAACTGGAACTGCATTACTTAACTTAGGAGTAGTTCAGGTGAGATGCTCTGGACTTACTTGGGAGTGACCAGGTTCTTGCACAGCACCATAGGCGTTTCAGTATTCTTATTTTAGGAAATGTTTATCCATGCTTTGTTGTTCATTCAGTTGTGTCTGACTCTTTGCAACCCCATGGACTGCAGCCCGCCAAGCTTCCCTGTCCTTCACCACCTCCCAGAGCTTGCTCATACTCGTGTCCATTGAGTCGGTGATGCCATCCAATCATCTTGTCCTCTGTCGTCCCCTTCTCCTCTTGCCTTCAATCTTTCCCAGTGTCAGGGTCTTTTCTAATGAGTTGGCTCTTCACATCTGGTCGCCAGAATATTGGAGCTTCAGCTTCAGCATCAATCTTTCCAATGAATTTTCAGGATTGATTTCCTTTAGGATTGACTTGTTTGATCTCCTTGCAGTCCAAGGGACTCTCAAGAGTCTTCTCCAGCACCACAGTTCAAAAGCATCAATTCTTCAGTGCTCAGCCTTCTTTATAGTCCAACTCTCACCTCCATACATGACTACTGGAAAAGCCATAACTTTGACTATGTGGACCTTTGTAGACAAAGTACTGTCTCTGCTTTTTAATACTCTGTCTAGGTCTGTCATAGCTTTTCTTCCAAGGAGCAAGGGTCTTTTAATTTCATGGCTGCAGTCACCATCCACAGTGATTTTGGAGCCCAAGAAAAGGAAGTCTTTCACTGCTTCCATTGTTTCCCTGACTATTTGCCATGAAGTGATGGAACCAGATGCCATGATCTTAGCTTCTTGAATGTTGAGTTTTAAGCCAACTTTTTCATTCTCCTTTTTAACCTTCATCAAGAGGCTCTTTAGTTCCTCTTTGCTTTCTGTCATAAGGGTGGTATCATCTGCCTATCTGAGTTTACTGATATTATCCATGCTTAAGGGGGCTAACCTTTAAGATTGATCTGTCATTTTAAAACAAAACATACATTGATTTTTATGGTAATACATCATAAGTATCAAAAATAAGAATATAAAAAATAAAGGCAACTATAAACACACTCTCATTATGAATAATTCATTTGCCTATATATGTGTATAAGAACTTTTAAGTTGTAAATACTTTCTACATTTTAGTGATTATTTGTTTCCTATGTCTTGGTTCATCTACCAAACAGCTTATTACAGTTGGTTCTGGAGTCAAACAGCTGTTGGGTTCAAATCCCAATTCTGCAACTGATACACTGTGTGACTTAGACAAGTCACAGGTTTTTCATCTGTAAAATTAGGATAATAACAGCTATTCTTTTAACTGTTGTGAGGCTTAAGTATAAGTAAATTGTTTAACACAGTACCTGATATGTAGCAGGTGCTTAAGTAATGTTGGCTATGATTATTATTAACATTATCAGTTTTTAGACTGTTGTTGTCAGGAAGGGGTCTATGGGAAGCAGTTGGTTTGCAATGAGACTGTTGTGGAGAGGGAATCTATATAGTGCAAGCTCTAGAATCTGATAACTGGAGTACAGATCCCATCTCTACCACTTACCAGCTATGCGATCTTGGGCAATTTCCTCAGCTTCTCTGGACTTCCATTTTATAGGTACGTTTGTCTTATCCTTATGCCCATGCCACTTTTTCTTAATTGCTATATCTTTATAGTTAATCATGAAATCAAGAGTCCTCTAAATTTGTTGTTTTTTAAAGATAATTATGGTTGTTCTAGAACCTTTGCACTTCTACTTAAAGGGTAAATCAGTGTGTCCATTTCTATCAGAAAATCTGTTGGGATTTTTATTAGAATTCCAATAAATTTGGGGAGAATTGGAATCTTAACACTATTGAATGTTCCTAGCTGTAAACATGATATATCTCTTCATTTTTTTAATCTTCTTTAGTTTCTTTCTGTAATATTTTGTAGTTTTTCATTGTAAAAGAACTGTATATCTTTTCTTAGGTGTATTCTCAAGGACTCAATATTTTTATTACTATTATAAGTGATGATTAAAATTTTCATAATTGTTTCTGCCAATACATAGAAATACAACTGATTTTTATACATGATCTTATATTCTGTGCTGTTGCTATACTTATTTCTAGAGGATATTTTTATAGATTTATTAGGATTTTCTGCATAAATATATGTGAATGGAGACAATTTTACTTTTCCAAATTTTATGCTATCTTTTTATTTATTCTTGCACATTTTACTGCTAGGATCTTCAATATAATAATGAACACAAGTGAAACTAACAAACTAACATCCTTGCTTTGTTCTTTATCTTAAAGGAGTGCATTCAGTATTTCAACATTAAATACTTTAGCTACAGGTGTTTCGTGGTTGCTCTTTATCAGGTTGGGAATTTCCATTCTACTCTTTAACTTGCTGAGAGTTTTTATCAGGAATGGGTGTTACATTTGGTCAAATCCTTTTTCTGCATCTACTGAGCTGATCATATGGTATTTTGCTTTATGTATTAATGGGCTTCCCAGGTGGCACTACTGGTAAAGAATCCACCTGCCAAGGAGACCTGGATTCAATCCCTGGATTGGGAAGATCACCTGGAGGAGGGCATGGCAACCCACTCCAGTGTTCGTGCCTGGATAGTCTCATGGACAGAAGAGTCTGGCAGATTACAGTCCATAGGGCCACAAAGAGTCAGACATGACTGAAGTGATTGAGCATGCACACACGCACACTGATTTTTAACTGTTTAATCAATTTTGCATTTTTGAGACAAACCCTACTTGGTTGTACATTTTTGGTTTACTTTGCTAATTTTTTATTAGTGAATTTTTGCATCTCTGTTCATAAGAGATAATAGTTTATAATTTTATTTTCTTAAATTATATTTATCTAATTTTGGTGTCAGTTCTGCTGGCCTCATCGAGTAAGTTGGAAAATATCTCCTCCTTTATTTTCCTCAAGAGTCTATGTAAGACTGGCATTATCTCAAGTTTCTTTTGGCTATTCTAAGATCTTTACATTTCCATATAAAAGTTTGAATCAGCTTGTCAGTTCTATAAAAATAACCTCTTAGAATTCCAATTGATATTGCATTGAATTAGTTAATGTGGTTATATTTCACCAATGAAACCATACAGGCTCAGAGTTTTCTTTGTGGGAAAGTTTTTGATTATGAATTTGCAATGATGTTTCCTCTTTAATTCTTTTTTTTTTCCTCTTTAATTCTTGATAATTCTTAATAATTTCTGTTCACTCTCTCTTAAATCAGAATTTCTGGTGGTTTATAATTTTTATTAATCTTTTCAAAGAACCAATTTTGGCCCTGTTAATTTTCTGAAATTTGTTTTTCAATTTTCTATTTGATTGATTTCTGTTCTTTGTTTCCTCTTTCCTACTTGTTTTTGTTATAATTTGAAAAAGCCGTTTTAAGGGCAATGTAGTCCAATATTTTCAATTCTTCTTGCATGCCATAATTTGACATTTAGGTAGTTCTGAAAATTTATCATTTTTGAGAGGTTTTGATTTTTCAGATAGGTTTACCCATTCCTGCTTTAAGGGACATTATTTATTCCCTGAACACTGCTTAGATAAGAAAAATTTGACCTTTTTTCCTATTTAAGTTAGCAATTCAGATAAAACCTGAGTGAATAAAAATATTTTATGTTTGTTAATTATGTAGCACTCCTACACCTTTTCTTTTTCTGCAGATGGAATCATTAAAGAGAGTACAGCGTTTGGAGAAATGCAATGAATAAGAAACTTGGCCCAATATTAGACTTTATATGTCTTGAAAATTCTATATGAATCAGTGAAATAATTAATATTTGCCATTAACATTAATATTTAAATATAAGTTTAAAGAATATCTTGCACTCAATTCAAAGCTGTGTTAAAGTTAGCTTCAATCAGTAGTCTAGAAACCATCCTTCTGTGAGTTCCTGCCAGCCTCTCTCTTCCCCCTGGGCAGAGCCCGGTCACCCACATTTAAGCCCATTGCATCCTCAATCTGCAGGCTGCCCTGGTTCAGCTTCTGAAACAATTCTGATGAAGGTAGTTCTAGCCTTTCCCCTGGCTCCGTGAACCACTACCAATGATTGTACACTGTTCCCCACTTGCACGCTTGTAAATTAAAGTTGCTACCATGCACTCCATTTTTACATTCTCCTAAGGCCTCCCAGGGTCTCTTGAGAACTGGGGCTTTATAGTGCTCTTATTAGTTCCTTCCTTAATACCAGGGCCTTGCTCCTGAGTCTCACCTGGTGCCTGGGGCCTTACTGAACACAGGTTCTTCTTCCTCAGCCCTCTCTGCCTGCCTGGGTTCTGGAGCATCATGTTTGGCTGGTCTTCATCCATCTTCCCGCCTGCCAGACCACAGCTCCCAGGGAGCCTGGGTCTCCTATCATATGTCTGCTTGTCTGTCCCTCCCTGTGAGCTCCTGTAGCCCTGTCTACACAGCTCCTGGCCCTTCCAGTGAAATCTCAGGCTGTTTCATACCTTTCTGCCCAAAGCCACCTTCATTTCAAGTAAATGACTTGGCTTTGCCACATTCCGAGAAATAATTGTCCAAATTATTTGTACAACTTTAGAAATTTGAAATCCAATAGTATTCTCTGATGATGAAATTTAAATATGTCAACTATTGAAAATTATTTATGCTAATCCTGTTTAATCTTTTCATGCACATTAAAACTTAATCTATGTGAATTTAATATTCAGATGTATAAGTATCTGATGCCTGTACCCAAAAAAGTCATTCAGTAAATACTGTTTGTTTTAGTTTACTTTATTATATGAGGCATCAATGTCTCTTGGGGATTTATGATGGATGACAAATTCCTTTTGATAAAAGTTTATTTTATACAGGTTTTTTTAACATATAATAAAGTACTCTCTCCAAGCATAATTTAACACAACACACTAGTCTTATCAAATCCACTATTTCTGGAAACACAGCTTGTAACATTTGACGTAATAATAATAATCCTGAGTTAACTGATAGGAATTGATTATTCCATGTATGTTTATTATTGGAGGAAAAAACATACCATTGTCATTTCACAGCACATCATAATCTTCCTGGCTTAATGAGGAAGAACGTGCTTTGGAGCTGGAGTGCCTCAGTGTGCAATGGCCATGTGTGGGTTGAAAGAACAATGCTCTAGGGTCTCCTACAATAAGAATGAGAGTATTTGCTATAACTTAATAGGGCATTTTAGGGATGACAGTTGTGATGGATTAACTTTGTCATGGAGTCACACCGTCTCACTGGCATTGTCACTAGGGAACATTGACTTTTCGCTTTTAACATTGGCAAACAAGTTCTAGAAAGATGCTTGAAGCTTAGCTTTCTCCCAACATATTTTTCATGAAGTTATGAGATACATATGTCATATTTTATTCTTCTGCTTTTTATTTCTAAATACTTCTTTCCAATCAGTGATTTGCAGTGAATTTTAAAGTCACTGTGTCCCTGTGTGCTCAGTTGTGTCCAACTCTTTGTGACCCCATGGAATGTAACCCACCAGACTTCTCTGCCCATGGAATTTTCCAGGCAAGAATACTGGAGTGGGTTGCCATTTTCTCCTCCATGGAATCTTCCTGACCCAGGGATCTGGGTCAGGAATCCACATCTCTTGAGTTTCCTACATTGGAGGGTGGATTCTTTACCACTGCGCCAAGACTGCTTAAAGGTATTAATATGAATTAATGCAGCATTGTTATCCTGGTACTATTTCCTAGATTTATTAGTGAGACATCTGTTTTTAACATTAAGTTAGAGAAATAATTTTTTTATAAAGAAAGGTAAAGGGCCTGAGTCATTCTAATTAGATGACTGTACCAATTTTAATAACACTAATAGAACCATTCATGTTACTGGCTTGAAAAGAAGACTAATGGTTTATATCACTTGACTTTCTCGTTTTGTCATGTCTAGGATTCACTCATGTGCCTTCCGAGCAGCTAGATTTGGGTCTCCCATGGCCCAACTCTGTTAAGTCCCTTTTCCCAAAGGGGAAGACACTTTCAGAGAATGAAAACCTGTGCCCTCCCCGCCAACTCCTGCCCCCACCATTACACTCTCCAAAGGAGTTCACCTGCAGCTTCTCTCTGTCTCCATCAGTGAACCCTCTGTTTACAGATCTTACTGGTGAATGTTACACTCCAGAAGACATGTTTTGACTAAAAAGATTTTGGCATTTGTTTTAACATATCAATAGTCTCTTTATTAGAAATCTGATTTATATTTTAGTTAGGAATCTATTATCTTTATATAGTTTAAATTTACTCCTGAATATTCCATATACCATGCTATCATTATCTGTTCTCCTGTGGATATAGTGCTTGCTTGCCTCCTTTCTTCTTCCCCTCCCCTCCCCTCTTTCTTTCTTTCTTATAGCTCTACCAAATGTGGATGCAATCTCACAACATAATGTTGAATGAAGGAAAGTTCCAGAATATATACACTATTTTCATAAAGTTAAAACACAAACCTGCATACATGCAGAGTAAAACCATGTATTCAAAAGATTAGGGACTGATGAAGACAAAATTCAAGATGGTGGCATTTTTGTGGGGAGAGAGGAGGATGTGTCTGGGAGGGGAATGTAGGAGCATCATTGTTTGGTAATATATCTTTTCAATGGATGGTGGACCCACCGGTGTACACTTTATTTTCCTTCATGTGTATGTGTGAGTGTATATTTGTATTTATATGTTTGAAATATCTTAGAAGATAAAAAAGGTATTTTACTTGTAAGCCATGTGTTCAATGTCAAAATCGTGGATTTTCATTCTGAGAAGTAAAATTACCCTTTGGCAAACTAGATTTTTTAATTGGCTTCTTAATTGGCTGTTGGCATCCAGTAGATACTAAAAGAAGGATGGTATAACTCAGAAGTTGGAAAACAACAGCCCACAGGACAAATCTGGTGGACTGTGTTTTTGTATGGCCCATGAGCTAAGAATGGCTTTACATTTTAAAGTTCAATTTGAACAAAATTTTCATTTTAAGTGAAAAAAAATTCAAAGAATAGTATTTTGTGACACATGAAAATTACATGATATTCAAATTTTGGTGTCCATAAATAAAGCTTACTGGAACACAGATGTGTTCATTCACGGGATTCCCCGTGGCTGCCTTCACGCTACCATGGCAGAGTCAAGTAGTTGCAACAGAGAACTGTGGCTTTCAAAGATGAAAATATCTATTATCTGATCCTTTGCAGGAAAAGTATAATATAAAAGAAACTGATGTTAAGAGAGGTAAAATTTCTTCTCTCTTATATATTCAGAGCCAGGCAAATCTCAGTTGGAATCTTCATTAAACTCCTTACTACATGGAGCTCTCTGATCCTCAATAGAAATTATTTAATAGAATAGTGAATGAGAAAATGCCTAGCGAACAACTGGCACACATTAGGGACTTCTTTCTTTCCTTTTGATATTAAAATTCTGGCTTATATTAGTCCAAGGAGTTCAAGCAAGACTTCTGTTTATTCTTTGCACACTTATATTAGTTGTTTGTTTAACTGGCATCTATGGACTGAGCTTAGACAAGTCACCTCACATTCTGAGCCTCAGCTTCAACATCCATAAAATGATGCTGAGGATTAACAGAAACAGTGGTCATTACTGTTACTGGCTAAGCTCCCTTGCTTACCATCTGGTTATTTATGTAGTACATTTCTCCAGATAACATTTTGCTCATTGGAAATCTAGCCTTTTAAAGGCTAGCAACAGAGCTGAACTAGAGGCTAAAAGTCAAGCTGATCTAGAGCTCTGCCACTAACTGGGAGATTCTGGGCACCCTGCTTAATGATTGATGCTTTTTTTTCTTTTTCATATTTGAAGAAGGATCAAATGGCTTTCTAGATAGCTTATGACTTAGGTGTTAAATGTATAATCCACTATTCCATCAAAATAAATCTTGATTTAGGGAGTATACTTTAGAAGCTTTTTTAATTTATTTATTTTTTTCATTTATTTTTATTAGTTGGAGGCTAATTACTTTACAATATTGTAGTGGGTTTTGTCATACATTGACATGAATCAGCCATGGATTTACATGTATTTCCCCATCCCGATCCCCCCTCCCACCTCCCTCTCCACCTGATCCCTCTGAGTCTTCCCAGTGCACCAGGCCCGAGCACTTGTCTCATGCATCCACCTGGGCTGGTGATCTGTTTCACTATAGATAATATACATGTTTCGATGCTGTTCTCTCGAAACATCCCACCCTCGCCTTCTCCCACAGAGTCCAAAAGTCTGTTCTGTACATCTGTGTCTCTATTTCTGTTTTGCATATAGGGTTATCATTACCATCTTTCTAAATTTCATATATATGTGTTAGTATGCTGTAATGTTCTTTATCTTTCTGGCTTACTTCATTCTGTATAATAGGCTCCAGTTTCATCCATCTCATTAGAACTGATTCAAATGAATTCTTTTTAATGGCTGATAATATTCCATGGTGTATATGTACCACAGCTTCCTTATCCATTTGTCTGCTGATGGGCATCTAGGTTGCTTCCATGTCCTGGCTGTTATAAACAGTGCTGCGATGAACATTGGGGTGCACGTGTCTCTTTCAGATCTGGTTTCCTCAGTGTGTATGCCCAAGAGTGGTATTGCTGGGTCATATGGCAGTTCTAATTCCAATTTTTTAAGAAATCTCCACACTGTTCTCCATAGCGGCTGTACTAGTTTGCATTCCCACCAACAGTGTAAGAGGGTTCCCTTTTCTCCACACCCTCTGTAGACTTTTGGATAGCAGCCATCCTGACTGGCGTGTAATAGTACCTCATTGTGGTTTTGATTTGCATTTCTCTGATGATGAGTGATGTTGAGCATCTTTTCATGTGTTTGTTAGCCATCTGTATGTCTTCTTTGGAGAAATGTCTGTTTAGTTCTTGGGCCAAAGAACTAAATAGAAGCTTTTTTTAAAGTATCAGTTGAGGTGGATCAGTAGTGAAGAATCCACCTTCCAGTGAGGGAGATGCAGGTTCAATCCCTGGTGGGGAAGAGTCCCTGGAGAAGGAAATGGCAACCCACTCCAGTATTCTTGCCTGGGAAATCCCATGGACAGAAGAGCCTGATGGACTGTAGTCCATAAGGTTTCAAGAATCGAATATGATTTAGTGACTAAACCACCACCAGTTTTTAAAATACAGAAATTTTTTATCATCAGACATTATTTTCATAATCATAGTCTCCAGAAACCCTGAACACATGGTTGCTTTCATCATTTTTCTTAAAACTAGCATGAATTGACTTAGAGGATGGCTCAGGGGTGTAAGTCTGCCCTCCAAGATGGTAAAGTCCCTCTTCGGTCTATTGGTCCTCTCCATAGCCCGCACCTTCTCTGAGGATCTTCCTGATGCAGGGATCAAACCCAGGTCTCCTGCATTGCAGGCAGATTCTTTATCATCTGACCAACCAGGGAAGCCCACTCTCATACCCATCCTTGGCCTAACAGATATTTGAATGGGTGGATGGATGAACCAATGTCTGGAAATATGAAGTAATGCAAATGGGCAAGGTCAGTCCAGGCATTGAAATGCTACTTACATGAATTCCCATCACTGGAAGGATACTTGTTTTTACAGTGGGTGTTTATTCATGGTGGACTTCCTAGTGTGACATGGGGGTTGAAGAGGACCTAACTCCATGCCCCTGTGCTGTGGATGGTGTGTGTCTCATTTTTTTGTGGAATAGTAGAATATAGATAAGGAGAAGGCAATGGCACCCCACTCTAGTACTCTTGCCTGGAAAATCCCATGGATGGAGAAGCCTGGTAGGCTGCAGTCCATGGGGTCGCTAAGAGTCGGACACGACTGAGCGACTTCACTTTCATTTTTCACTTTCATGCATTGGAGAAGGAAATGGCAACCCACTCCAGTATTCTTGCCTGGAGAATCCCAGGGATGGGGGAGCCTGGTGGGCTGCCGTCTATGGGGTTACACAGAGTCGGACATGACTGAAGTGACTTAGCAGAAGCAGAATATAGATAAAGCTTCTTTTCCCCATGAAACAATTCATGCTGAACTAAAGTACATAGGAAAATCAGTGACCTGGAATGAAACATTTTTGCAGCGTTCTTGAGTCCCTTGAATAGCAAGGAGATCAAACCAGTCAATCCTAAAGGAAATCAACCCAGACTATTCACTGGAAGAACTGATGCTGAAGCTGAAGCTGAAGCTGAAGCTCTGATACTTTGGCTACCTGATGCAAAGAGCCGACTCATTGGAAAAGACTGAAGGCAGGAGGCAACAGGGGTGGCAGAGGATGAGATGGTTGGCATCACCAACTCAAGAGTAATGGAGTGGGTTGCTATTTTCTTCTTCAGGGGAATCTTCCTGACCCAGGGATTGAACCCATATCTCTTGTGTCTCCGGCATTTGCAGGTGGATTCTTTACCACTAGCACCACTTGGGAAGCCCCAGGTATTATTGGGGTAACGTTGGTTTATAATATTATATAAGATTCATGTGTGCAACATATTGCTACTTCTGTATACCCTGCAGTGTGTCTACCACCAAAAATTGTTTCCGTCCATTACCATACAGTTGATACCTTTTACCCATTTTGCCCTTCCCCCTGCCCCATCCCTGTATCTACCTGTTTTTTTCTGTTTGATTTGTGTATTCATTTTGTTTTTGTTTGTTTTTTATATCCCACATGTGAGTGAAAGCATATCCTACATGTCTTTCTCAGTCTAAATTATTTCACTTAGCATACTCTCAGGGTCCATCCATGTTGTTGCAAATAGCAAGATTTCATCTTTTTATGACTGAGTAGTATTCCAGTGTGTGTGTGTGTGTGTGTGTGTGTGTGTGTGTGTGTGAGAGAGACATCTTTTTAATCCGTTCATTTATTGGTGGGCACTTCAGTTGTTTTCATGTCTTGGCTATTGTGTATAATGCTTTAATGAACATGGAGTGTGTATATCTTTTCAAATTAGTGTTTTCATTTTCTTTGCATAAACACTCAGAAGTGGAATAGCTGGATCATATGGTAGCCCTGTTGTTAATTTTTGGAGGAATCTCCATATCATTTTCCATAGCAGCTATACCAATTTATATTCCCATCATTGACAATGTATAAGTTTCTCTTTTCTCCACATCCTTGCCAACACTTATTATTTCTTGCCTTTTTGATAAGTCATTCTAACAGGCATGAGATGACATCTGCTTGTGGTTTTGACTTGCATTTTCCCTAATAATTAGTGATGCTGAACATTTTTTCATGTGCTTGTTGGCTATCTGTATGTCTTCCTTGGAAAAACATCTAGTCAATTCTGTCCGCTTTTAAATCGGCAGTTTGTTTTTTGTTGTTGGGTTGCATGAGGTCTTTATATATTTTGGATATTAATCCCTTACTGGCGGATAGCAGTCTTGTGAGAGCCCAGTCATCCCTGGGTGCTCTTCCTCTCTTTTCTTCTGCACAGCAGAGCCTGCCCTGCTGCTAGTCCTTATCCTCAGAGCCACGGGGCTCTGCATCTTGTCTCCTAAAAGCAGAGGTGCTAGGCACTTGCTCAGCACTTTCTTACGGAAATCACCTCTTCAGCACCATAATTTAGATCCACATGAAAAAGCTTTTCATCCTGGCCCTTTCTGCCTGGCCTCTTTCTTGGTTCACAGACTCTCACTTTACTATAGGACTCTGTAGGGTTTCCCAGGTAGCTCAGATGATAAATAGTCTGCCTGCAATGCAGGAGACTTGGGTTGGATCCCTGGGTTGGGAAGATCCCCTGGAGAAGGAAATGGCTCCTCACTCCAGTGTGCTTGCCCGGAGAGTCCTATGGACAGAGGAGACTGGAGGGCTATGGTCCTTAGGGTCACAAAGAGTCGGACATGACTGTAGCAACTAAGCAAACATGCATAGGTGGTTTGACCAAGCTGGTTAGGGAATTGGTGAGTCAAAGGTTACCTCTGCATGGTCAAAAAACCAAAACAACTTAAGGTTATGATTTTAAGGCACTCTCACAAAATTGCACGATTCTGTAATTTTAAAGAATCAAAATTGGTCACCTTTCCATTTAGATGACTATCTCCCTAGAAGAAACACTTCCAAGATTCTCCTCATATTGAAGCATTATATAATCTCATGAAACACAGCTGGTTACTTCTCCCAGTGGTTCTGACTCTCTAGTCATGAAAGGAGCACCATCTGAAGTGTTTAATGTAGAGCATTTTGAGGAAGCAGAAATGATGAAATCACTTTGAATTTAACAGTAGAACAAACAGGCCATTTAATGCAGCCTTGAAATCTTGTGGCTCAGTTGACAGGATGTGACACAATTGTCAGGCTTGCTTTCCACCTTCCAGATTCTTTGATAATGTAAACTAGCAAATTACAGCCTACTCAGAAAATAACTGCATGCTATGATACAATAGAGGTAGAATATTCCAAGAACAAGACAGAGGTATAGTAACATTTTGCCATCTGGCGAAGCCACTAGACCAGATGGATTCACTAATGACTTCTCTGAAGTATTTAAGTAGACCTTACTAAAACACATGACTGGCATATTTAATTATCCTAAATTAACAGGACTTCTGCCAAATATAACCCTCAATGCTTGAGTCATGTTCCTTACTTAAAGAAGAAAAAAGAGATGAATAGCTTCAGAAAGCTGGGTTTCATACAGACCCCTTTCATTAGTCAGCGTTCTCATTACCAAATTGGTGTGTTACAATCTTAAAGCATTATTTCTCATTTTTCAGAGAATGAATTGTAAGACTAACCATGCTGATCAAATTCATTTTATCAGTGACAATTATACTTGATGAGAACATCTGGGGGTTGATAAATCTGATATAGTCACCAGACATCCCTTCCTACTTCCTGCCTGTGGAAGACTTCTCAACTACCAGATGCGGTCTTTTTTGCATAAGTTAATCAATTTTTATTTCTCTGTAACTATTTTCTTGTTTTTATCTGTTTTAATTTCTATGTTTATATCAAATGTGTTATATTGACACACAAATAAGAAATTACAGAAGGCCTTATAACGAAGAACTGCTTCTGCTCCACCCTTCCACATCCCCAATGCAGTTTCCGAAAGAACACTTTTAATTCTTATTATTCTAATTTATTTTTAATTGGAGGATAATTGCTTTACAATATTGTGTTGGTTTCTGCCATACCTCAGTATGAATTAGCCATAGGTATATATACGTCCCCTCCCTCTTGACAGTTTTAATTCTTAGGACTGTTCTTTCTGGTGATTACCTATACATCGCTAAACAATATTAATTATTATTTCTTTCTATTTTTAATATTTTTATGGCTGTGCTGGGTCTTCACTGATGCACAAGCTTTTCTCTAGCTGCGGTGAGTGGGGCTGGTCTAGTTGCGGTGCACAAGCTTCTTAGTGTGGTGGCTTCTCTTGTTGTGGAGCATGGGCTCTAGGGCACGCGGGCTTCGGTAGTTGTGGCTCTCAGGCTCCAGAGCACAGGCTCAATAGGTGAGGCTCATGGGCTTAGTTGCTCTGTGGCATGTGGGATCTTCTCAGCTCAGGGATCGAGTCTGTGTCTCCTGCACTGGCAGGTGTATTCTTTACCCCTGAGCCACCAAGGAAGCCCCAGTTGCTTTTTCTTGATTTATCTGTTTTAAACATGATCAACTTCAAGACACATGAAGATGTAGCTCATAGATGCCATTCTTACGTCCCATCTCATGTCCTCCTCAAAGAGTTCCTATTTTTAATTCTGTTAACATTTACCTTTGTAACTTTTATATTTTCACACTTTTATTTTTGGAGTCATCAACAATAGACAGTGTCTTTTGGCTCCTAACTTTGTATGATGAAGATATTTAGTGACATTGAATGCTCCAGGATTCTTTCACCCAGTATATAATATTTTTGAGATTCATCCATGTTATTGTGTGTATCAGTACTTAGTTCATTCCTTTTTTATTGCTGAAAATGGTTCCATTGTATATATAATAATTTGTTTATCCATTCACCTGTAGATGAATATTTGAGTTATCCCAATTTTTGGCTATAATAAATAAAGCAGCTATGAATATTTGTACATAAGTCTTTATTTAGAGATATTTTGTCTCTCTTTGGTAAATATCTAGGGGTGGCATTGTTAGGTCATATGATAACTGTATGGTTAACTTTATAAGAAACTGTCAAACTACTTTCCAAAGTGACTTTCCCCATCAGCAATGTGTGTGCATTCCAGCTATTCTACATCCTCAGCAACTCTTGGTATTGTCAGCCTTTTCCAGTTTAGTTGTCTTTGACAGTACTTAAAGTCTTTGGGCTGTATTTTAAGTTGGGTTGTCTTCTTACTATTGAAGTGTAAGCCTTCTTTTTTTGTACCAGGTACAAGTTCTTTGATAATTTTCTTTACCTTATGGCTTCACTTTTCACTTTCCTAATGGTGTCTTTCAAAGAGCATAAGCTTTAATTTTGAAGTCCAGTTTATCAATTGTTTTCTTTTACAGCTAATGTTTTCTGTTTCTTCTCTTAAAAATGATTGTCTTTCAAAGGTCACAAAGGTTTTCATATGTGTTTTTATATCAGTTGTATGGTTTTAGTTCTTCCATTTAGATCTCTGGTCATTTAAGGTAATATTTGTGGATGATGAGAGATAAATGCTGAGGTTTATTTTTTTTTCTATGTGGATGTCCAGTTGTTTTAGTTTAAAAGGACTATCTTTCCCCTTTAAGTTACCTTAATGCTTTCATTGGAAGTCAGTTGACCAGACAAATATATAAGTCTATTGATAGACTCAATTTTGTTCCATCAATCTGTATGTCTATCCTTATGCCAATACTCTACTTTCTTAATTCTGACTCCCTTTTATAAAGGCTTTATGTAGAACTTCCCCTTCTATTAACATTCTACTCATATTTATTGATTTCACTATTTGAGTCCAGATTCTCTGACTGTTAATCATGACTATATACAATTTTCAAACTTCTTGCCTAGGATATCTTCTCCTTTGTATCAGTTCTTTAGATAACCAGTCATCCATTTATGTGGTTTTTACCAGTTTAATTCTCAGAAGGTGGTCTTATTTTTAAATTTTGGAGGATACATCACAATAGCTCTCTATGTACATGACTTTCCCTGTCAACCCCCACGGGTCCCACATGTGTCTGTTTTGAGCAGTCTGTCACATGGCAGTTAATTAATAATAGCCACGCATCTATTTACTGCTTACTGTGTTGTAAGCACTCTTGTTTTAATCATTGCTTTGTTGTGGTTCAGTTGCCCAGTCGTGTCCAACTCTTTGTGACCCCATGGACTGCACCACACCAGACCTCCCTGTCCCTTACCATCTCCTGAAGTTTGCCCAAGTTCATGCCCACTGCATCAGTGATGCCGTCCAGCCATCTCATCCTCTGATGCCCTCTTCTCCTTCTGCCCTCAGTCTTTCCCAGCATCAAGGACTTTTCCAGTGAGTTGGCTGTTCATATCAGGTGACCAAAATACTGGAGCTTAAGCTAGCATCAGTCCTTCCAATGAATATTCAGAGTTGATTTCCCTTAAGATTGACTGGTTTGATCTTCTTGCTGTCCAAGGGACTTTCAGGAGTCTTCTCCAGCACCACAGTTTGAAGGCATCAATTCTCTGATGCTCTGCCTTCTTTACGGTCCAGCTCTAACAACCACATGTGACCACTGGGAAGACCATAGCCTTGACTATAGGGACTTCGGTCAGCAGAGTCATGTCTCTTGCTTTTCAACACACTAGGTGTGTCTAGGTCGGTCATCGCTTTCCTGCTGAGAAGCAGTCAATTTCTGATTACATATCTGCAGTCACCATTCGCAGTGATTTTAGAGCCCAAGAAGAGGAGATCTGTCACTAATTCCACCTTGACCCCTTCTATTTGCCATGAAGTAATGGGATTGCTTTAGGATTTGTTAAATCCTCACAATAATGCTTACCTTCTTTTAGGTAGAACTGTTATTATTTGTATTTTATGGGTGAGAAACTGAGGCACAGAGAGGTTGAATAGTTTCCTGAAGGTGATTTGTGAGAAACTTGTATGCCAGTAAATAGAGGAGATATGCTTCAGTGATGTACGGATAACTGCTTAAGAACAGGCTTTCCAAGAGAAAATGTATGTATGCATATACATTCATAAGTTTGTTATACATTTTACTGATATAAATGATGTGTTGCACACAATTTACAAAATAATAATAAAATATATAATACACTATAAATCCCATGTGGCTAATTCTAATAAAATTCTTTCCTTGATTTTTGATGACCTCTTGTATCTGTGGCCAACCTGTGGTTGCAATTCAACCTTGATTTGACAAAATCAGATGAGGAATAAATACTTTATTACTATCTGGTTCAGAAAGGAAGTCCCTCACATCACTGACAAATGTCTATAGTTCTTTACATGAATGCGAGTTGATATTTTGTTTATATTAATAAGAAAAAAGTGAAACAACAAAAATCTATGTCAGAACTTTAATCATTAGCCAGTGATGTGAGCGACTTCCTTGCTAATTGATACTACTTTTTAAATATTGCAAAACTATTTTCTTAATTGTTCATGTTATTCATAATGTCACAGCTATAGACACGACACACTTTTAAGTATATTCCACATTATTAAAATTTTATCCATGTCTTAAGTCTGGACAGTTGAAAAAACAACAAATCAAGCCCTGATTTGTAGCATTTGTTGATTTCCATGATGTGAAAACTCCCACCCTGGCTGATTTCAAACCACTAAGGTGACATCATTGAAAACAGTTGGAAAGAGATGTGCAGAGAGAGGCACATCGTTCTGTCTGTATGAGCTGGATAGGCTGACAGTTAATAACCTTAAGACTATAGGTAATAGTAACATAATTAGGAAGTGATAAGTTTTTGTGTATATTACCTTTGTGGTTAATATAATTTATTTAGCTGCAGGTTTATGTAATTATTAACAGTGGCCATGTTTAACAACTGATTTGCAAGATTGCTGAAATTTAACAATCAGTTCTTGCTGACTCTAGCATGCTGCTGCATGCTTTGATCTCAGGCAAAGCCGTACCGCTGATCTCTTAGCCATTCTTTTATGTGGCATTAAGGTATTGCTAGAATATGTTTCCATACCAATACAAGTATGGCAACACTTGGCATGAAAGATATAATATTGTGTGTCTTTATTTTTCCAAATCACATCTATTCTTATTGGATGTACCACTCATCAAGGTTGTGAGAAGTCTAATCTGACAGACCATTGCTCAGCCACAGATTGTATAGGTACCCTGAGGCTTGCACAGTTCGGGACATGGTAGTAGACCTGGTAGTCTGTTGACGGTGCTGTCCCTTCCATTTGTCCAGCCCAGGCCCACATGGCGGGCAGGTGAGATCCATGGTGTCAGGTGAGATCACAGCCCCAGGGGTGGTACCCTCGTGCCAAGCGCATCTCTGGGGATGAGGACTTGAGCACAACCACCCTCATCTGAGGTCCCACTGCCTCCAGCCCACTATTTTTAAAAGAGCCTTCCTTTGCCTTTTCATTCTCACAGATGAACATCCACTGAGGTTGGGTCACTTCCTCTTCAGCTCAGAAAGCTGTAGCCGCCCTCCCCCGCCCACCGCCCTCAGACAGTTCAGCCTAATCATTCTGATGCACTTCTACCATCAACACTGGAAAATTCTCTCAGGGTTATTTTCAGGGAAAGGAGGGAGAAGGCTTTCATGTTTTCCTGAGACTACTGTGGGGAAGAAACACTACTAACATATAAAGTTATTACTGAGAAAATCCCTGAAGCAACCTGGGCAAAAATGAAGTAAGGCTTTAAAAAAGTCAAGTCTGAATCATGAACATTTTTTAAAATGCTGCACTTGGAATAAGTACTCAAATATAGTTTTTTGCCTTCAGGAATTGAGACTGATTAGTGTTGATGAGAGTTTTTTGTTTCAGCTCCTAAAGCTACCTCTTTTCATGACTCTATTAGTTCTCATCTTCTCCTCACACAACATATTGGGAAATCTTCCTCATTTTATCTGACATCAAAAAGACATGGTTTTGCCCTCTCGGCATGCTGGAGAAACCAATCAATTCCTTCTCCCAGACAGGGTGATGAAAGTCCTCTGCAGTGCTTTCTATTGCCATGGCAACAGAAAATGGGATTTCCCAATGGAACTAGATTGATATATGCACAGAGAAAAGCAGTTTTTTAAAAGCTTGATCCCTTTTTTGTTGCCATGTATACAATAAACTGAGTACCAAGGAAAGGACACCAAACCTTTTTATGTAGGTGTGGAATAAGACCTCAATTGTATTGAGACCCTCAGCAAAAGGGAGTCAATTCTGAAAGTTTTAACATTGTGACATTGCTGTTGTAGCAATAATAATCTACAAATTTTGTAGTGTGCCAGTTTTCTTAGAAAAGCAGAGATTTGGATTTATGGGCCCTCAAGTGGAAGATGGACATAAAGTATAAGTAAACAGCATCAGTACTACTAGTCACAGAAAGAACTGCAGCCCTGTTATATGGTGAAGAAGGTACTGGGAAGCCCAGAGTCAACCAGATGTTTTGTGTCATGCTGGTGCTCTCCACTTCTGTAATTTCTTCATGGAATAACACAACAGTCGGCTGATTCTGATGAAATCTTGTCAAAAGGAATTCAGAAGGCAGGATCGTTTTCATCATGGCCCCTTAATAGGATAAGGAGACTGACCCTCTTTAATCTGTTGGTTGATCCAAAGGCATTACTTAGGGTAGCTTCTTAGTCTTAGGGCATCTCTGTAAAAGAAGCAAGGAGCAGTTTTGAAGTAGGCAGTAGGGGGCCAATTTGGAATCTGCATCTATATCTATTAATATATCTATCTGTCTATGTCATTTAAACGCTTCTGAACTAAAATTCCAAACATGTTTGGAGTTAGATGAAAGCAAATCCTGCTCAAAATGACTTTTCATGAAATTCTTGAATTCCTAAATGCAGAGATGTGAGAAGAAGTGAATAGATACCTGATGGTAAGCTTCAAACCTGCTTATTAAAATATTGCTTCTGTAACTGCACCATTACTGATACCTTACATGTATTACATTCTTGAAAGTCTTTTGATTAAGGTTTGCTGGGTTCCCCGCCCCACTCTCTTAGGAGGATTAAAAAGTGCTGTTGAAATTATATGACAAATTCAAGACAAAATAAACGCCACTTGGCTCTGCTCTAAAAGATACGCGGATGCTATCATTCTGTTACTAAGGTGGAAGAAGTGAGGTTTCTGGGAAGCTAATGGAGTAATGGCAAAGTGAATAGAGTTGGTTGTCTGTTCGCCCTATTCTTGCCGTGGAGGTGGATAAATAGGAACACTATGAGTCATTGCAGTGTTGCTTGCAAGCCAGAGAATCAGGTCAGAGACTTGGCTTATAAAAGAAGAAGTGGGTAATTTTCTTAATGTATTCAAACGGTAAACAGGAACTTGTGTAAATGGGCTATCATGGGCTGGGAAGAGGTGGTTTAAAGAACTGTTAAAAAAAACTTCTGGCAAAAAAAAAAAAATTCAACGTGGACAATTTAATAAATGTGATAAATTTATGTGCTTTAAGATGAATGAAAAGAATAATAAAAACCAGAGTAAAAACATTTTAAGTCCATAATGGGATGTTTTTGGGTCACACTGCTAGTTGGATAACATACTGATAAATTATTTTGAGGGCCTCTCTGAAGATTTGTTGAAAGTTGTTTTTTTTCATTTCTTCCTTCATTCAAGGAATGAAAAAAGTTAGGAAATCACAAAATTATGGTTAGGATAACTGCCTAGAATAGCAATTTTTTTTACTGTTGGTTTTTTAGAACCCCTTAAATCTACCAAGTCTCTCAAGCATTTTAATTAGAAGCTGTAATCACAGCAAAAGTGAGTTTCATTTGTGTCTCTTAAAAGTGCCTGAGCATGTAGGGGAAATACGCTCACCCCTCTTTATTTTCCAGTCCCCGGGGTGGAATCTGTGCCAGTTAGCAGCAGGGGGAGGCAACATGGCAGCCATGACTGTTGGCTCAGTGACTTCCTCTTCAGCAAGCGCCTTGTTAATTTACTCTGCCATGATGTTGGAACCGTGTAGAGTTTTGGAAATGGCCCCTGCTGTCCTGAAAAAGACAGCTTAGTCAAATCCTCTTCTTCATAGCCCTGGGGAATTCAGGGGTGGTGTAACCTGGAGAGTCTCTTTGTTGGAGACTAAGTGGAATTAAGGCCATGTTTTCCCAGGACCAGGCTTGCAGGCTTCAAACTGTAATGCTGCCAACTGCCTAAGCAAAAAACTGTCAGGTTTGACATGTTCAAGCTTTTCCTTGGCCTCAAACATCCTAAACCTTTCTCTCTGTCTTTCCTTTAAACATCTCTTGACTCATCCTCTCCATTCCATCTACCCCTGTCTCACCTCACTCTCAACCTAGTGTCGAACTGATCTCTCTGCTTCCTCTCCTAATAGACCTTACCCATCTGTTCTTTCCACTCTTCCTCACTGCTACTAGGGTTACCTTCTTAAACTATGAAGCTATTGATGTTGTTTCCTGCTAATAATTGTCAGTGATGCCCTCTGAAAATAAAAGGGCTTTCAAGGCTGCCCTGGCCAGCCCAAGGACTTGTCTGTCCTTCCTTTTAAGATGGGCTTCTTGAAAGAAAGGCAGTGTATTTTCTGTTTATGTTATCTATGGCACCACCTGACATTTCATAGTTTTTTAAATAAGGATTTCTTGAATGAATGGATGAATGACAAAGTGTTCTACAATCTTAAAATGTTTTAAAGCCTCCAAGAGTCACCTATGCAGATGACACCACCCTTTATGGCAGAAAGCGAAGAACTAAAGAGCCTCCTGATGAAAGTGAAAGAGGAGAGTGAAAAAGGTAGCTAAAAACTCAACATTCAGAAGACTAAGATCATGGCATCTGGTCCCATCACTTCATGGCAAATAGATGGGGAGACAGTGGAAACAGTGACAGACTTTATTTAGGGGGGGCTCCAGAAATCACTGCAGATGGTGACTGCAACCATGAAATTAAAAGATGCTTGCTTCTTGGAAGAAAAGTTATGACCAACCTAGACAGCATATTAAAAAGCAGAGATATTACTTTGCCAACAAAGGTCTGTCTAGTCAAAGCTATGGTTTTTCCAGTAGTCATGGATATGAGAGTTGGACCATAAAGAAAGCTGAACACTGAAGAACTGATGCTTTTGAACTGTGGTGTTGGAGAAGACTCTTGAGAGTCCTTTGGACTGCAAGGATATCCAACCAGTGTATTCTAAAGGAAATCAGTCCTGAATATTCATTGGAAGGACTGATGCTGAAGCTGAAACTCCAATACTTTGGCCACCTGATGTGAAGAACTGACTCATTAGAAAAGACCTTGATGCTGGGAAAGATTGAAGGTAGGAGGAGAAGGGGATGACAGAGGATGAGATGATTGGATGGCATCACCAACTCAATGGACATGAGTTTGAGTAAGCTCCGGGAGTTGGTGATGGACAGGGAGGCCTGGCGTGCTGCAGGCCATGGGGTCGCAAAGAGTCAGACACGACTGAGTGGCTGAACTGACTGAAGAGTCACATACTGTGAAAAGGCTATGCTCTAACCTGTGTTTTATTTTTATGTTACTCGCTATAACTATCCCTGGGGATATTTTCCAGCGAGCATTAAGATGGCCAACTCAGACTTGGGGCATCCAGGTGTTCTTCATCCCCGCCCATCCTCTTCTCTCTGCCCCTTGGTCAGGTCTTGCGTTCACTCCCACCACAACTAAAGCTGTGAAGTCACCTGCACCTCGTTTGTCTTCCTGGGAAACCCCACCCTCCCCCACCCAGACCAGGCCCGGCTCAGGCCCATGAGCTCCCTGACAGAGTTCACAAGAGGAGCCCAGTTCCTGATGAAGGCTCTGCCTGGAGAGGCCCGCTCCCCCACTGCAGGATGCTAGCTGGTGGGCCAGGTGGGAAAGGAGAGCAGTGCCCTGAGGGGTCCTTCAGGGAAAGGCTTGAGGAAGAGGTGGCCACAGTCTCCCAGGATGAATGCCAGACACCTCACTCCTTCTAAGGGGAACAACAGGCTCCCAGGATGTGCCCTGAGATGGTGCATTAGGGTTGCTGAGCCCAAGATGGGATTGGACACGTCTTTCAGGGTCCTTCCTCTTGAAAGGTGATCAACTTTCAGCCTGCCTGTGTGCGTTTCACTCCCAGATTCTGAACTCAGGCAGCATCAGCCATGCACAGCCTTTGGGTCAGAGCCTGGTCCCCAGTGCCTGGCCAGGCCCCCAGGGGAAGTGCCCTGTACTGTGACTCGGCGTCAGGGTTGGGGGAGGGGAGGCAGGTGAGGCTGATTGAGATTTGCTTGATGGGAGGTGAGATCCAGATTCCTTTCTGATTGGAGCGTCCTCGCTGGCATTAGGAACACCCAGGTTTTTCTCATCCCCAACGCCTCTGCCTCCGCAGCTCTCCCAAGATCGTGTGAGACCGTGAGATGGGGTTGGGTGCTTCTGGGGAGGGTGGTGGTTGCAGAAGCGTCTTGCTTGATTTTTCTGAGACGCCCCCGATGGTCAGAGCTCCCAGCCCACCCTCTTCCGGCCCCTCTGTCTGGACCCGCACTCACTCCCCACACCACAGCCAAGCCACAAAGCTCATCCTCAGAGCAGCTCCAACTCTATCCTCTTTGCCTAACAAGAAAAAACGATAACCAAAACTCGTCGAGCATCCAGCCTCGTAGGGAGAGGGCAAATGGTGCATTGGAAGGCAGCTCAGGAGGCAGTCAGGGGACCAAGACCTGTGGATGGGGGCACTGGAAGTTCCTGAGAAGACCTGCTGCACCCGAGCACCAGGGTCCAAGGGCCTGGGAGGGCCGATAGTGAGGACGGGGGAGACCCACGAGATGAGCACAGCGGGGTGAGAGACCCCAGAGCAGGCTATAGGGCTTGGTGGCTGCAGAAGTGGGGGTGGGGGTGTGCTACACATGGAGCAAAGAAAGAATCAGAAAGTAGATGGTTTCTGAAAGGAGCACCATGTGTATGTTGGTTGTATCTTTCCCTTGCCAGTTTCACAAATAATGATGGTAATGAAACTTGTATTGCATGGTTACTCTGTGCTAAATGCTCTATTTTCATTGCATCATCTGTTTTCATATATTATCTCCATTTTATAGATGAGGAACCCGAGGACAAAAGAGATCAAGTAGCATGTCCAAGGAACTAGAGGTAGTGAGGGGCAGCCAACGTGCAAATCGAGGTGTCAATTTCAGAGTGTATATTCTTATAAAAGTCAAGCTGAAAGGTGAACAGGGGAGAAAAAAATCTTCTGTTAGTTGTGTAGACAGATGTTGAAACTGAAAAGAAAAATAATTCTACTTTTGCTTATTGTGTAAACAGTCATCTGCTTGTTTATTTTTATAGGTCTCTTTTTTTTTTTTAATTACCAACACATATTTTTAGAAAGGCACAACTTCTTTGCACAACGAATTTGAAACATTAGACTGATTTCTCATCCAGGCATAATAATGATTACATTTCTCCTTCTTGACTGCTACAGAGTCCTTGAACTTCCAGTTGGCATTTGACAAAGTTTTATTTTGATTGGACTACAAATATAAGAAAAATTCTGTACAAACCACAGGCAGAGTAATTTGCAGTTTTGTTGGTGTCACGGTGATTTATGTAAAATAGAGATTTTAATTTAAAATACATAATCTATGGCAGCAGATACAGAAACAGCACTTGACTCTGATACCCCCTCCACGCTTTGAAATCCTAATAAGGATGGTATCCGGAGCTTCTGCAAGCAGATTTAATTAATTCTGTGAAGTGCACTTTCTCCTGGCAACAGCATTTTTTTTTTCAATTTAAAGTCAAAAGAACTTGAAAGCTGAGTAATATTTTCAAAACCAGTAAGTAAATATCATAACATAAAGCAATTATAGAATATAGTAGGTTTTCTAATCATAGAATTATAACAGTTGTCTGATTTTCAAGCTTAGCAAGTGGGTAAAATCTGATGAAATGATAGCTAAACTGTGCTCAGCCTCTCTTCACCAAAGTTAAATATTTCTATTAGACCAATCAGCTAAATAATGTCTTTGGGTCTTGGGATTATCTTCTTAGATTAAAATTAGAAATGTGGATAAAAGATAATCAATTTTTTTTTTTTTTAGCTTTGCTCAACAGGATAATGTGAAAGAGACCTTTTTCTTTTTCAGCCTTGCCTTACATCCAGATAAAACTCTCGTTGCGACTGGCCAAGTTGGGAAGGAGCCATATATATGTATATGGGATTCCTATAATGTCCAAACTGTGTCTATTCTTAAAGATGTCCACACACATGGAGTCGCCTGCCTGACTTTTGACTCAGATGGACAGGTATGTATCTTTTTCCATTTTCTTTTTCCTTAACAACCTCACACAAGTCACCTAGAATTATAATGAACATAGCCTATAGGCTCTGAAAGTCTGTCAGCCCTCCCCATCTTCCCTTGTCAGCCTCCTGGAACCCTCACCTGTTTGGTCCTTTTCTATGCTCATGCCACTGACACCCACCTCTGGATAGGGTCCAGTTTTGGTTCCCCCAATCTCACCATTTGGTTAAAAAGCCTCCAGAAAGTGAACTCATGTTCATTGGGTTCATAGTGACTCAGTGATTGTACTTTGTCTTCCTTTGTTAACTTCCTGTTTGGAACGAGGGTTAGACCAAACCTTTTTCACAGACCTCCAGCCCTGAGCATCTCCTCGGTTCCCCTTGTTTCAGAAAATAGCATCACCTCCTAATAATTCACTGACAAGATTCTCTTTGACTCTTTAACCTTGAGGTGACTTCTAACTCCAGCTCCCTATCCACTGCCTCTGATTCAAGCAGTCACTGATCATGTGTATTTATTAGTTTCTTTTCAGTGACTCTGACATTCATTCTCTTCTTCCCATTCTCCCTGCCACCAGTAATCTCCTAACTAGTCTCCTCCACACAGTCAATTTCTTGCTAATGCATTTCACCAACTGAAAAAGTGTCAGAATATTACTTAAAAACAAGAAAAGTTTGGAGTACCCCCTGATTGAAGTCCATACCTTGTGGCTGGGCATTCTCTGCTAACCAGCTTTTCCGGCCTTGTCTTCACTGTTCCCCTGCGGTCAAGTTGGACATGTCAGTAGATTCCTCTATGAGACCAGACACTTGGGCACCTCCAGACCCTTTCTCATGCTGCCCTCTCCACCTTCAGTGCCCTGCTGACACTCCTTGCCCTTTAGAGTGACTCATTCTTCTAGGACCCTTCATAAGGTCTTCATGACGTCTTCCCAGTCTCCCCTTCCAACAAAGTGACTCTCTTTCCTTGGACTTCAGCAACACTTGATAGAAAAGATTTATTCATGTATTAATAGATAACAGTTATATCTCAATTTAAAAAATACGTTACAGAGAAGGGACTGGAAATACAGAGACCTCATTCCTGGCTCTCCCTGCATTCACCTCCTCACTAGAGCCGTGCCTTTTCTTCTAGCCTTCTCCATGTTCCTAAGACACCCTTCCTCTGTCCCTTTCACCCTTTGTATTTATGCCAGTTAATTCCTTCAGTCTTTTTTTTTTTTTTTGGTAAATTTCAGAGGTACTTCTCTTATAGTTCATATTGGGTTTCCCAGGTGGCATGGTGGTAAAGAATCCACCTGCAATGCAGGAGACGTGGGTTTGATCCCTGGGTCAGGAAGATCCCCTGGAGAAGGAAAGGACAACCCACTCCAGTATTCTTGCCTGGAAAATTCCATGGGCAGAGGAGCCTGGTGGGCACAGTCTGTGGGGTTGCAAAGAGTTAGACGTGACTGAACACTCATAATGTAGAAAGACCTGTGAAGTTACTCATAGAAAATTGACCAAACTGAGAGTTTGCTGGCAGTTCAGTAGATTATAGGACTTGACCTGGTTTGGGTCATTTTTTAAACTTTGTGTTTCTTGCTATTTTGAGAGAGTAGTGATCGTTCCGTTCGGTTCAGTACACATGTAGACCCCTTGGTGTATGTTTTTGATTTAACTACTCTGTAATCTCATAATTGAATCAAAATAATACGTAAGTTCCATTATATCCGGATCTTAAGAGAAATAGCTAAGTAGTGACATTTATTCAGATTTGCAGTTACTGACTTCCTGATTAGGTTGAATCTATCAGAATGCATATGCAAGTGGAGATGACTGCTTAGATGTGAACTCACGTGCACATTCTCTAATCTGATTTTGTTTTTCTAACAAACACTCTTTATCAAAATTTGTTCTGAAGCACACAGGGAAAATGTAATGCAGCCGAGGGAGGTCCAGCTGTAACTTTTAGTTTTTTGTTCATGTTATTTTGTGCTAGAATCCTTGTTATTTTTTTAGGTTCCATGTTGAAGGTACAGGTAGGGGTGGACTGCATGGTACTTGCATAACTGTCAGTTGAGAAAAACACTCTCCTATTTGTTTGCTGTGATGGATTTCATGGCTTCTTGATGCCTATGACTTCAGATCTACTTTTTCCCTGGACAGAGTTCACTAAAATTGAGTGATGTTTAGAAAGTGACAAATGGCCTGTCACCTCACGAGCAACAAAAGGCAATAGAAATGCTTTTCGAGTAGCAATAGGGCCTGTCACTGCAAATGAACAGAATAGATATCTTTTGGCTTTTTCTCAATCTTTTTCACATTTCTTATGTGGGTTTTACGTTAGGGCCCATGTTTGTGTTAACTACTTTTCTATTTAAGTAAAGAGAAAAGAAAAAATAAGCTGAATGGAATCCACCCACTCCAAATTTTCATGTATAGATAAAAATGCAACCATGTACTAGAATCGTTTCTATTGCTGGAACTCTCAATTGAAAATTACAGCAAAGACCTGCTTTCATTAAGAATCCATTTTAGACCCTCCAGCTGTATATTTTTTAATCCTAAATATTCCTAATGGAAGTCACCTTTAGTGAAAAAACTGACTAATTCCTGCATAACAACACATGTATACATTTAGCCATATATGGCTGTCTCTCATTGCTTGAATATGCATATACATGCATACTCAGTGAAATATGTAAGCTCACATACTCTTTTGTTTGGGTGGTGATGTCTTAAAAACTCTTTGATTTTTCATTATTTCACATTATTTAACAGTCCATACAACAGTATTTTGTAGACAGAAAAAAATACTTTGCACTCATTTTACAGTTGAAAAAAACAGAAATTTAAGGAGTTTAGTTAACTTTCTAATGTCCGTGTCTAGCTAATCACGAAGTCAAAAGAGAAGCCAAATCTGCTTACTCCCAGCCCAGACCTCTCTCTGTTACATAGTGCTGTTTTTTGTTTGTTTGTTTGTTTGTTTTTCCGAGTAGTGCTGTTCTACTAGAAACTCCAGTTTTGGTGTCACTAATATGTGTTTCAATGCTATTGATTTTGTATATACACGGGTTTTGGATTTCTTTTCCCTTCCAGGACAAGTTTCTGATCTGAACCCAAAGAATTTAGTTTTGGAGATGAAGTATCAGGTTACTTTTACTAAACTTATGTATCCTTCTCTAGTCACTTCAAGTGTTTATGAAATTATGAAACTTAAGAATGAAGATAATATTAATGGGATTTATCCTCCTTATGTTTGTCAGACCCATTCATTTTAACTGTTTGGTGAAGCTTTCGGCTAAAGAATCCTAGACTCTCTTAAAACCATATTAGGCTCTGAAAACCAATTAAAAAAAATTTAAGCCCGCCCTTCTAGTTCTGTTCCTATGATTTTCACTGATGAATCAGAGACTTCATGAGATTTTGCATGTTTGTTATGTTTGTTATTATGTTAAATTAGTTGCAGGTTTTAGGTCACTGAAATTTTATTATATGCTAATAGAAAAGTATCTACTTTGATATCTTTAGTTTTGAGAAATCTTTTTTTTCCCATAAGAAATTCAATACCTGGCCCACAGTAGGCAATAAGAACTATTCATTGAAAGACAGCATGGATAATAGGAAATCTTTCCATCATTTTTCTGGAGTTAAATTTTTCTTCTTATTCTTAGCGTTTAGCCTCTGTGGGATTGGATGCCAAAAACACAGTCTGCATTTGGGACTGGAGAAAGGGAAAACTTCTGGCCTCAGCCACTGGCCACTCTGACCGGGTAAGAAGACCTTGTTGGATCAAGCCATGCAGGTTTCATTACTGTGGGGGATCTGTGATGTAGCTCTCAAAGTTGTAATAATTTTTAAGGTAAATTTGCCACATGTCGATTTTCCTTCCGTATTCAACTTAAAAACTTACTGTTTAAGAAAATTAATTTATGATTAGTAGCTATGTTGGCATGATCACTTCTGGTGATCAGATACTTTAAATTGTTACTGCTGTTCGTTGGTAAAATAAATTTTTGATACTGACACTTAGCTTTGTAAAATAAAAATAGAATTGAATTTGAAACTATATGTACCATTTCGATGTATTCAGCTAGAAATGGAAATAGTTGTTAGAAAGTAATATTCACAGAGATATGTTTACCAGTATATATGTTTGAATTTCAAATGAATGTGATGACAACTGTGTGATTCTGTTATATTTGAGAACCTGGAATTTAACTGTGGTCTCCTTACCATTCATGTTGAAGTCATTGTGATCACAGATGATAATTCTATGTAGTCATAGCTGGAAAGATGGGATAGGAAGCAGGCATGTACATTAGCTAGTTGGAAATCTATTTCTCTAGTTGTCTGGAATAATTAAAATAATTTCACTACTTTATCATCTTGATTTTCTAATTTTAGAAAATGACCCTGTGTGACTATCTTACTTTGATTCCTAGTGCTGTATTTCTGCAAAATATGCATGTGTGCTAAATCACCTCAGTGTGTCCAACTCTTTGCAACTCTATGGACCATAGCCCACCAGGCTCCTCTGTCCATGGGATTCTCCAGACAAGAATACTGGAGTGGGTTGCCATGCCCTCCTCCAGACAGATCTTCCCAACCCAGGTGTTGAACCCACATCTCTTACATCTACCTGCATTGGCAGGCAGGTTCTTTACCACTAGGACTGCCTGGGAAGCCCCTGCAAAATATAATTCCATGAAAAATGAGGCCCTAATTAAATATTAAATTCACCTCCTCTTGCTTGACGTGAACGCTAAAAGATTTCTTTATATGAATGGTATACTCATCTAGGGAGAATTGTCCTTTTAAGGGCACCCCAAAATTATGAGCTTCCCTGATAGCTCAGATGGTAAAGAATCTGCCTGCAATGCAGGAGACCCAGGTTCGATCCTGGTTTGGGAGGATCCCCTGGAGAGAAAGGAATGGCAACCCACTCCAGTATTCTTGCCTGGAGAATCCCATGGAAAGAGGAGCCTGATAGGCTACAGTCCTTAGGTTGCAAAGAGTTGGACATGACTGAAGTGACTCAGTACACAGAATGCACACATTAAATGGACAGAAGTGGTGACTCAGCTGGTAAAGACTCAGCCTGCCATGCAGGAGAACCAGGTTTGACCCCTGGATTGGGAAGATTCCCTGGAGAAGGAAATGGCAACCCACTCCAGTATTCTTGCCTGGAGAATCCCATGGACAGAGGAGCCTGGTGGGCTAGAGTCCACAAGGTTGCGAAGAGTCAGACCCATCTGAGTGACTAACACACACACGTTAAAAATTCCTTTTGCTCTCAGTTCAGTCCCTCAGTCCTGTCAGACTGTTTGCGACCCCCGGGACTACAGCATGCCAGGCTTCCTTGTCCATCACCAGGGAAGTTTGAGCTTGCTCAAACTCATGCCCATCGAGTTGGTACTGCCATCCAACTATCTCATCCTCTGTCATCCCCTTCTCCTGCCTTCAATCTTTCCCAGCATCAGGGTCTTTTCTAATGAGTCCGCTCTTTGCATCAGGTGGCCAAAGTATTGGATCTTCAGCTTCAGCATCAGTCCTTCCAGTGAATATTCAGGACTGATTTCCTTTAGGATTGACTGGTTTGATCTCCTTGCAGTCCAAGAGATTCTCAAGAGTCTTCTCCAGCACCACAGTTCAAAAGCATCAATTCTTTGGTGCTCAGCTTTCCTTATGGTCCAACTCTCACATCCATACATGACTACTGGAAAAATCATAGCTTTGACTAGATGGACTTCTGTCAGCCAAGTAATGTCTCTGCTTTTTAATATGCTGTCTAGGTTGGTCACAGCTTTTCTTCCAAGGAGCAAGCGTATTTTAATTTTATGGTTGCATTCACCACCTGCAGTGATTTTAGAACCCAAGAAGATAAAGTCTTTCACCATTTCCATCGTTTCCCATGTTTTTTGCTGTGAAGTGATGGGACCAGATGCCATGATCTTAGTTTTTTGAAACGTTGAGTTTTAAGCCAGGTTTTTCACTCTCCTCTTTCACTTTCATCAAGAGGCTCTTTAGTTTCTCTTTGTTTTCTGCCATAAGGGTGGTGTCATCTGCATATCTGAGGTTATTGATATTTCTCTCTGCAATCTTGATTCCAGCTTGTGCTTCATCCATCCCAACATATCACATGATGTACTCTGCATATAAATTAAATAAGAAGGGTAACAATATACAGCCCTGATGTACTACTTTCCCAATTTTGAACCAGTCTGTTGTTCCATATCTGGTTATAACTGTTTCTTCTTGACCTGCATACAGGTATCTCGGGAGGCAGGTAAGGTGGTCTGGTATTCCCATCTGTTTAAGAATTTTCCATAGTTTGTTGTGATCCATACAGTCGAAGGCTGTAGTGTAGTCAATGAAGCAGAAGTAGATATTTTTCTGGAATTCTCTAGCTTTTTCTATGATCCAGTGTATATTGGCAGTTGGATCTCTGGTTCCAGTGTCTTTTCTAAATCCAGCTTGAATATCTGGAAGTTCTTGGTTCACATACTGTTGAAGCCTAGCTTGGAATTTTGAGCATTACTTTGCTAGCATGTGAGATGAGAGCAATTGTGCAGTAGTTTGAACATTCTTTGGGATTGCCTTTCTTTGGGATTTGAATGACAACTGACCTTTACCAGTCCTGTGGCCACTGCTGAGTTTTCCAAATTTGCTGAGATATTGAGTGCAGCACTTTCACAGCATCATCCTTCATAGCTCAGCTTAAATTCCATCACCTCCGGTAGTTTTGTTCGTAGTAATGCTTCCTAAGGCCCTCCAGGATGTCTGACTCTAGGCGAGTGATCACACCATTGTGTTAATCTGGGTCATGAAGATCTTTTTTGTATAGTTCTTCTGTGTATTCTTGCCACCTCTTCTTAATATCTTGTGCTTCTGATAGGTCCATACCATTTTTGTTCTTTATTGTGCCCATCTTTGCATGAAATGTTCCCTTGGTATCTCTGATTTTCTTGAAGAGATCTCTAGTCTTTCCCATTCTACTGTTTTCCTCTATTTCCTTGCGTTGATCATTTCAGTTCAGTTCAGTCACTCAGTTGTGTCCGACTCTCTGCGACCCCATGAAGCACAGCACGCCAGGCCTCCCTGTCCATCACCAACTCCCAGAGCTTACTCAAACTCATGCCCATCGAGTCAGTGATGCCATCCAGCCATCTCATCCTCTGTCGTCCCCTTCTCCTCCTGCCTCCTGTCCCTGTCCCTCCTGCCCCTCCCAGCATCAGGGTCTTTTCAGGAAAGTTGTATTATCTTTTCTTGCTATTCTTTGGAACTATGCATTCAGATGGGTATATCTTTCCTTTTCTCCTTTGTCTTCTCTTCTTTTCTCAACTATTTGTAAGGCCTCCTCAGACAACCATTCTGCCTTTTTGCATTTCTTTTTCTTGGGAGTGGTCTTGACCACCATCTCCTGTACAGTGTTACAAACCTCCATCCATAGTTCATCAGGCACTGTCCATCAGATCTAATCCCTTGAATCTATTTGTCACTTCCACTATATAATCATAAGGGATTTGATTTAGGTCATGCCTGAATGGTCTAGTGGTTTTCCCTACTTTCTTCAATTTATGTCTGAATTTGGCACTAAGAAGTTCATGATCTGAGCCACAGTCAGCTCCCGGTCCTGTTTTTGCTGACTGTGTAGAGCATCTCTATCTTCAGCTGCAAAGAATATAATCAGTCTGATTTCAGCATTGACCATCTGGTGATGTCCATGTGTAGAGTCGTCTCTTGTGTTGTTGGAGGAGGGTGTTTGCTATGACCATCGTGTTCTGTTGGGAAAACTCTGTTAGCTTTTGCCCTGCTTCATTGTGTGCTCCAAGGCCAAACTCGCCTGGTACTCCAGGTATCTCTTAACTTCCTCCTTCTGTATTCCAGTTACCTATGATGAAAAGAACATCTTTTTTCAGTGTTAGTCCTAGAAGGTCTTATAGGTCTTCACAGAACCGTTCAACTTCAGCTTCTTTGGCTTTAGTCACTGGGGCATAGTCTTGGATTACTGTGATATTGAATGGTTTGTCTTGAAAGCACACAGAGATCATTTTGAGATTGCACCCAAGTACTGCATTTCAGACTCTTGTTGACTGTGAGGCTACTCCATTTCTTCTAAGGGATTCTTGTCCACAGTAGTAGATATAATGGTCATCTGAATTAAATTTGCCCATTCTGCTCCATTTTATTTCACTGATTCCTAAAATGTTGATATTCACTCTTGCCATCTCCTGTTTGACCACTTCCAATTTACCTTGATTTATGGACCTAACATTCCAGGTTCCTATGCAATTGCTCTTTATAGCATCAGACTTTATTTCCACAACTGGGCGTTGTTTTCACCTTGGCTCAGTGTCTTCATTCTTTCTGGATCTATTTCTCTTTTCTTCTCCAGTAGCATATTGGGCACCTACTAACATGGGGAGTTCATCTTTCAGTGTCATATCTTTTTGCCTTTTCATACTGTTCATAGGGTTCTGAAGGCAAGAATATTGAAGTGGTTCACCATTCCCTTCTCCAGTGGACCACGTTGTCAGAACTCTCCTCCATGACCCGTCCATCTTGGGTCTTTTTGTTCTAATTCTGTGAAAAATGCCATCAGTAATTTAATAGAAATTGCATTGAATCTGTAGATTACCATGGGTAGTATAGTCATTTTAACAATATTGATTATTCTAATACAAGAATGTGCTATATCTTTCCATCTGTCTGTATCAACTTTGATTTCTTTCATCACCTTCTTACAGTTTTTTGAGTACAAGTCTTTTGCCTCCTTAGTGTTAGTCACTTAGCCATGTCTGACTCTTTGCGACCCCACAGACTGTAGCCCGCCAGCCCCTCTGTCCGTGGGATTCTCCAGGCAAGAATACTGGAGTAGATTGCCATTAGCTAGGTTTATTCCTTGTTATTTTGTTCTTTTTGATGGAATGGTAAATAGGATAGTTTCCTTAACTTCTCCTTGTGATCTTTCATTGTTAGTGTATAGGAATGGAAAATATTTGTATGTATTAATTTTGTATCCTGCAACTTTACTGAATTCATTAATGAGATCTAGTGGTTAGGGTTTTCTACATACAGTATCATGTCGTCTGCAAACAGTGGTGGTTTTACTTTTTGTTTTCCAATTTGGATTCCTTTTATTTAGTTTTCTTCTTTGAGTGCCATGGTGAGGACTTCTAAAACTATGTTGAATAAAACTAGCGAGAGTGGACATTCTTGTCTTATTCGTGATGTTGGAGGAAATGTGTTCAGTTTTAAACCATTGAGAATGATGTTAGCAATAGGTTTGTCATATAGGACCTTTATTGTGTTGAAGAAGGTTCCCTCATGTGCTTACTTTCTGGAGAGTTTATTTTTATTTTTTTTATCATAAATGGGTGTTGAATTTTGTCAAAAAATTTTTTTCTTCATTTATTGAGTTGATTGTGTAGTTTTTAATCTTCAGTTTGTTAATGTGGTGTATCACACTGATTTGTGGATGTTGAAGAATCCTAGCATACTGGGATAAATCCCACTTGATCATGGTGTGTATGATCCTTTTAATGTATTGTTGGATTGAATTTGCTAGTATTTTGTTGAGGATTTTTGCGTCTGTATTCTGCAGTGATTTGATGTTGTTCAGTCACTCAGTCGTGTCTCTCTGTGACCCCATGGACTGTAGCACTCCAGGCTTCCTTATCCTTCACTATCACCCAGAGTCTGCTCAAACTCATGTCCATTGAGTCTATGATGCCATCCAACCATCTCATCCTCTGCTGCTTCCCTCCTTTGCCTTCAATCTTTCCCAGCATCAGGGTCTTTTCCAGTGAGTTGGCTCTTCACATCAGGTGGCCAAAGTATTGGAGCTTCAGCATCAGTCCTTCCAATGAATATTCAGAGTTGATTTCCTTTAGTATTGATTGGTTTGATTTCTTTGCTGTCCAAGTAACTCTCAAAGAGTTTTCTCCAGCACAGTTTGAAAATATCAGTTCTTTAGTGCTCGGCCCTCTTTATGGTCCAGTTCTCACATCCATACATGACTACTGGAAAAACCATAGTTTTGACTATATAGATCTTTGTTGGCAAAGTAATGTCTCTACTTTTTAATATGCTGTCAAGGTTTGTCATAGCTTTCTTTCCAAGAAGCAAGTGTTTTTTCATTTCATGGCTGTGGTCATCATCCACGGTGATTTTTGGAGCCCAAGAAAATAAAATCTGTCACTACTTCCATTTTTCCGCCTTCCATTTGCCATGAAGTCATGGGACTGGATGCCCTGATCTTCATTTTTTGAATGTTGAGTTTTAAGCCAGCTTTTTCATTCTCCTCTTTCACCCTCATCAAGTGTCTGTTTAGTTCCTCTTCACTTTCTGCCGTTAGAGTGGTATCATCTGCACATCTAAAGTTGTTGATATCTCTCCCTACAATCTTGATTCCAGTTTATGATTCATCCAGCCTAGCATTTCACATGATGTACTCTGCGTACAAGTTAAATAAGCAAGGTGACAGTGTACAGCCTTGTCGTACTCCTTTCCCAACTTTGACCAATGTGTTGTTCCATATCTGATTCTAAGTGTTGCTCCTTGACCTGCATACCGGTTTCTCAAGAGACAGTTAAGGTGGTCTGGTGGTCCCGTCTCTTTAAGAATTTTCCAGTTTGTTGTGATCCCCACAGCCAAAGGCTTTAGCATAGTCAGTGAAGCAAAAGTAGGTGTTTTTCTGGAATTTATCAGTGATACTGGCCTGTAATTTTCTTTTTGTGTGATATCTTTATCTGGTTTTTGTATCAAAGTGATTCTGGCCTCATAGAATGAGTTTGGGAGTATTTCTTCCTCTGCAGTTTTTTGGAAGAATTTCAGAAGGATAGGTGATAGTTCTTTAAATGTTTGTTGGAATTCACCTGTGCAGTCATATGTTCCTGGACTTTTGTTTATTGTTGTTTTTAATCACTAAGTCATGTCCAACTCTTTGCGACTCCATGGATTGCAGCATGTCAGCCTTTCCTGTCCTTCACTATCTCCTGCAATTTGCTCAAACTCATATTGAGTTGGTAATGCTATCCAACCATCTAATCCTCTGTCTCCCTCTTTGTTTATTGGAAGTTCTTAAATCACAGTTTCAATTTCAGTACTTGTGATTGGTCTGTTCATATTTTTTATTTCTTCCTGGTTCAGTCTTAGAAGACTTACTTTTCTAAGAATTTGTCCATTTCTTCTTCTAGACTGTCTATTTTATCAGCATATAGTTGCTCATAGTAGTTTCTTATGATCCCTTGTGTTTCTGTGGTGTCAGTTGTAACTTCTCCTTTTTCATTTCTAATTTTTTTCTTGATGAGCCTGGCTAGTCTATGGCCATATCATCCTGTACCTGCCTGATCTCGCCTGGTCTTGGAAGCTAAGCAGAGTTGGGACTGGTTTAGTTTCTTGGATGGGAGTCCGGCTAAAGGATTATGAATTTTGTTTATGTTTTCAAAGAAGCAGCTTTTAGTTTCATTGATCTTTTATATTGTTTTCTTTGTATTTCAATTATCTGCTCTGATCTTTGTTTACTTTTCTTCCACTAACTTTGGTTTTGTTTGTGCTTCTTTCTCTATTTGCTTTCGCTGTAAGATTAAGCTGTTTGTTTGAAATTTTGCTTGTTTCCTAAGGTAAGATTGTTGTTGCTATTATTTAGTCAGTTAGTCACTAAGCCACATCTATCTTTTGTGACCCCATGGACTATAGCCCACCAGGCTTCTCTGTCCATGGGATTTCCCAGGCAGGAATAATGGAGTGGGTTGCTATTTCCTTCTCCAGGGGATCTTCCTGACCCAGGGATTGAACTCCTGTCTTCTGCATCACAGGTGCATTTTTTTTTTTTTTTAAACCACTGAGGGCTTCCCAGGTAGCTCAGTGGTAAGATTACCTTGCTATACATTTCCTTCTTAGAACTGCTTTGGCTGTGTCCCATAATTTTTGGGTTGTTATATTTTCTTTGGTATTTGTCTCTAGGTATTTTTTTAATTTCCTCTTTGATTTCTTCAGCGATCTTTTTGTTGTTTGGTAACATTGTTTAACCTCCACATGTTTGTGTTTTTTATGAGTTTTTTTTTGTGATTGATTTATAATTAGTTCATCTGGTCTAATGTGTCATTTAAGAACTGTGTTTCCTTATTGTGTTACTGTCAATTTCTCCTTTTATGGCTGTTAGTGTTTGCCTTTTATATTGGGGTGCTCCTATATTGGGTACATATATTAATATATTTATAATGTTTATATCTTGTTCTTAGATAATGTTTATATCTTGTTCTTAGATTGATCCCTTTGTCATTATGCAGGGTCCTTCTTTGTCTCTTGTAACTGTCCTTATTTTTAAGTCTATTTTGTCTGATATGAATATTACTACTCCAGCTTTCTTTTGCTTTCCATTTGTGTGAAATACCTCTTTCCATCCCCCCACTTTCAGTCTGTATGTGTCCCTAGATCTGAAGTGGGTCTTTTGTAGACAGCATATATATATATGTCTTGTTTTTGTATCCATTCAGCCTGTCTGTATCTTTTGGTTGGAGCCATCTTTTTAAGTGTTTTGGATTTGTTTTTGTATGTCTTTTTTCTTCCCTACCTTTTTTGTTCTCTTGTGATTTGATGACTATCTTTAGTATTGTGTTTGGATTGCTTTTTATTTGTGTGTGTATCGTGTATTTTTGATTTTCAGTTCCCATGAGATTTTAATATAGCAGTCTGTGTGTGTGTGTATGTATATATATATATACACACACACATATATAAACACACACACACATACACACAATTGTTTTAAGTTAGTAGTCTCTCAGTTTCAAATCCTTTTCCAAATCCTGCATGTGTGTTCTTCTCTTGTCATGATTGCTGGTTTGATACCAGCTTTGTGTGTAGAAAATTTCCTATTTTTACTTTATGTTTACCTTTACCAGTGAGCTTTCCCATTTATAATCTTCTTGTTTCTACCTGTGGCCTTTTCTTTTTCAACTGGAGAACTTCCTTTAGCACTTGTAGAACTGGTTTGGTGGTGCTGAATTCTGTTAGCCTTTGCTTCTCTGTAAAGCTTTTGACATCTCCTTTGAAGCTGAATGAGAGCCTTGCTGGGTAGAATATTCTTAGTTGTAGGTTTTTCCCTTTCATCTCTTTAAATTATATTGTGCCACTCCCTTATGCAGTTTCTGCTGAAAAATCAGCTGGTAAACCTTATGGGGATTTCATATGTATGTTGCTTTTTGCTTTTACTCTTTTTCTTTAAATTTTGTCAATTTGATTACTATGTGTCTCAATGTGTTCCTCCTTGGGTTTATCCTGTATGGGACTCTCTGAACTCCCTGGACTTGAATGAGTGTTTCTTTCCCCATATTAGGGAAGTTTTTGGCTCTTATCTCTACAAATATATTCTCAGGTTCTGTCTCTCTTCTTCTGGGACCCCTATAATGTGAATTTGGTGCATTTAATGTTCTCCCAGAAATCTCTGAGACAGTCCTCATTTCTCTTCATTCTTTTTTCTTTATTCTTTTCTGCAGCAATTATTTCCACCAGTCTGTCTTTCATCTCATTTATTCTTCTGCCTCATTTATTCTGTTATTGATTCTTCCTAGGCATTTTTCATTTCAATTGTTTTATTGTTCATCTCTGACCTTTAAAGCTAGTCTTTATTAAATATTTCTTGTATCCTCTTAGCCTGTGCTTCCATTTTCTTTCCCCTGAGATCTTAGGTTGTCTTTACTATCATTACTCTGCGTACTTTTTCAGGTAGATTGCCTGTCTTAACTTAACTATTCTTTTGGGGTTTTATCTTGTTTTTTCATCTGGAACATATTTCTCTGCCATCTCATTTTGTCTGACTTTCTGTGTTTGCGGTGTCTGTTTCTTAGGCTGCAGGACTGTAGTTCCTCTTCATTCTGGTGTCTGCAGGCTTTCTGGTAGGAGGGACTAGTGCTTGCACCCTTGTGAGTAGAGCTGGGTCTTGTCTCTCTGAGGGGCAGAACATGTCAAGGGGTGTGTTTGTAGGCCGCTGTTGGCTCAGGATGGCTTTAGATAGACTGTCTGCTAGTAGGCGGGGCTGTTTTCCCACTCTGGTGGTGGTTTGGCCTGAGGCATCCTGGCCCTGGAACCTGCAGGCTGTTGGGTGGGGCAGGTCTTGGTGCCAAAATGGCAACCGAAATAGCCCCTTCCAGGAGATCTCATGCCAGTGAATATTCTCGGGGATCTCCACCACCAGTGTCCTTGCTCCCACAGTGAGCCACTGCCAACCCCCCTGCCTCCTGAGGAGACCCTTCCTTGAAGGGTCTACCCACTGGTAGATCTGCCCAAGCTCCTATGGAGTCACTGCTTTGCCCTGGGTCCCCGTGCACACGAAACCTTGTGTGCAGTCTCCAGGAGTGGAGTCTCTCTTTTCCCCAGTTCTGTGGCGCTCCTGCACTCCAGCCCCACTGACCTTCAAAGCCAAATGCTCGCAGGGCTCCCTCTCCTGATGCCAGACCACCCAGGCTGGGGTGCCTGACATGGGGTTCAGAACTCACTCCTGTGGGAGAACCTCTGATATATTAGATTGGTCAAAAAATTTAATTGAGTTTTTCCATTACGTATTACAGAAAACCCAAATGAACTCTTTGGCCAATCCAATAATTATTTTCCAGCTTGTTGGTCTCCCACCCAGCAGGTATGTGATTTGATTATATTGTGAACATGCCCCTTCTACCATCTTGTTATGGCTTCTTCTGTCTTTGGGTGTAGACTTTTGGGGGGTGGGTAATTTGAGTCTTTTTCATAAATGATTGTTCAGCAGTTAGGTGTGACTTTGGTGTTTTCATGAGAGGAGTTGAGTTCAAGTCCTTCTCCTCTGCCGCCTTGTCTCTTGCTCATCCCTTGCATTTTGGATATTACTGTTCCTGCTGTCTTATGATCCCATTGTATATTATAAAGTAGTTGAGTCAGGCTGCATCAATAAATGATTTTGCTATTGTTTTGTTAATGTACTGTACACTTTCCAGTTAGGAGTAGACTGTAAAAAGTACAGTGCTATCTAGTGAGAACTCTTTAAGGACCCAGAATGTTTTAATGAAATACCATTTTTGGAACACTGTTCTCCCAGGCTCCATAATTTGTATCACATAGTTTTGTTCTTTATTACTGTTGTCAGTATGAATTATTATTGGTTGATTATAGGCAGATGATTTTTCAAGATTATTTTAGTGGCTAAAGTACTCAATAACTAGCACTAATTTATATAATCAGTGCTTTGTAGTCTTCAAAATGATCATACATACATTACATTATCTTAATTGACCTCACAGCAGAACTGAGGTGACTCATTCATTTTTGAGAAGGTGAGGTTAAGTTTAGAGATGCTAAGACTTGCCTGAGCTCAGAGAGCTTCAGGCTTCAGTGCTCTTTTTGTGGTTCATAATTGTTTCTTTCTACCTAACCAAAGGTTCTCCTCCTTTGTCTGATGATTGGAGCAATAGCTCCTTCCTATGTGATAGCAGCCTCTTTCTTTGGTTAGTCTCTGCCTCTGACGATTGGTCCTTCTTTCTGTTAGAGCTTAATAGAATGTGATCCATGGACCACCTACATCAGCGTCTTCTGGGCTGTGTTTTTAAATGCATGTGCTTGACCCACTAAATTTCTACTAAATTAGTGGAATGTGGTGATCCAACTAAATCCACCCAATTTCCAATCCACTAAATCAGAATCTCTGACATGGGCCTGGGGTAATATGCACTTTAAACAATTGCCATTCTCTTTGTTTTTATTGTAACTCTATCTCAAAAGTGTTAAACATTGTAGAGAACCAAAAATTTTGATGAATGATCCTAAATCATCGGTTTGTTTACCCTGGTAAAGTTAAAAATGTGATACTAGTTTGTTCTCAGTGTTTATGGTTAATTATTTCTTCTCCATTCAGGTCTAAGGTAAATAGACACAAAATGATAAAATGTGTATTAGCAATTCCTGACTCATCTCCAGAGCCAAATCCTTCATTTGTGTGGATGACCTTGTGTTCTGAGTGTGAGGGTAGAATCTTGGCAATTGAACAGTATCTTAAAGAAGACAAAAACTCATGAATGTGAAACTTTCTGTCTTTTTTAAACAGATTTTTGATATTTCCTGGGATCCATATCAGCCAAACAGAGTGGTTAGCTGTGGAGTGAAACATATAAAGGTAAAGCAGTTATTGAAAAGAAATTTGGGTACCTCATATGAAAATAATTTTAGATGTCTATGTGTATAATTTGGTATTGAGAAACTACTCAACTTTACATTTCCCCCCTTAAATTTAGAGGCTTCTTACCTGCATCTCTGATCCTGAAGCCTGCTTACTTCAGCTGATGGGCCTCTGTTTCAGAAATGCTGTGTAACAACAATCAAGCAAAATGCCCAGCTGGTAGCTAAAAAGGAAACTTTATATCAATTGCATATTATAAAGAAGACTCAATACTTTCAGAATTGCATGTTTTAAAACAGTTCTGATTTTAAGTTTGTGAATTAAGTTTTTACATTATGAATGTTTATACATATTGCATGTCAAAACATAGCAACATGTCAAAACTTTTTTGACATGTTGCTATGTTCTCTTAGAAGAAAGGTGCCATGTTATGTTGGGTATAGAAAGAAAGAGAGACATAGCACAAACCTCCATGGGCCACTGGCTTTTAAATGCCTCCGTTTTCCTGTGGACTACACAGCCTGTAATACTGCTAGTGGCCCAGGACCTGCCTCTGTCTATTTGCTTCTCTATTTTGTTACACGGGTAGCACGATTAACACCATCAACAGTCTTTGCTCTGACATAGCAAAAATTTCCCTGGACCCAGGGATATGTCCTGGGATCTTCTGACTATGAGTTTGTAGATAATAGAAAATAAAGTCCGTAAATAAAAGACTATAAAGGTAGGTTACATGCTGAATAGAGCATATGTTGATCTCTGCTGATATAAAAATCGTGCATTTCTGTACAATCAGAGTAGGTGTCTGTATTATTCCTCCAACCAGCGCCTCCTGTTTCCCAGTTCTTTTGTTCTTCTTTTAGTCTAGTTTTTCATGATCCTTTCCATTATTCCTACTTAATGCTGAAAGAGACACATGATAAAATGCTCAGAAGTAAATATAACAAGAAATGTGAAAGATTTAATTTAAAGACTATTATAAAACTTTACAGGCTTCCCTCATAGCTCAGTTGGTAAAGAATCCGCCTGCAATGCAGGAGACCCTGGTTCAGTTCCTGGGTTGGGAAGATTCTCTGGAGAAGGGATAGGCTACCTACTCCAGTATTCTTGGGCTTCCCTTGTGGCTCAGCTAGTAAAGAATCTGCCTGCAATGTGGGAGACTAGCGTTTGATCCCTGGGTTGGGAAGATCCCCTGGAGAAGGGAAAGACTACCCACTCCAGTATTCTGGCCTGCAGAATTCCATGGACTATACAGTCCTTGGGGTCACAAAGAGTCAGACACAACTGAGTGACTTGCCCTTGCACTTTCATGTGCATAAAACTTTACAGAGGGATGTAAAAGAAGACTTCTGCAAAAAAAAAAAAAGAAGACTTCTGCAAATGGGGAAAGAGAACTTTAATTTTGGACATGAAGTATAAAAATTATAAATGCATTATTTATCTCCAAGTTAATATATATTTAATACAAGTTCAATTAAAATCTTTATAAACTTTATTATTATCTAATATTTCCCTTTAAGTTATTCTAAGTTAATCTATCTATAGGCTTTCCAGGTGGCACTAGTGGCAGAGAAACCTGCCAATGCAGGTAGAGGTAAGAGACCCAAGTTTGATCCCTGGATTGGGACAATCCCCTGGAGAAGGGCATAGCAACCCACTCTAGTATTCTTGCCTAGAGAATTCCATGGACAGAGGAGCCTGGTGGGCTACAGTCCATAGGGTCACAAAGAGTCAGACATGACTAAAGCAACTTAGCATGAATAAGTTCATCTATGAGAATGAAGAGTGAGAATAGCCACAACTTCAGGATAAAAAAAGAGTAATGAAAAGTAACATGAGAGGTTCAAGAGGGAGGGGGACATATGTATACCTATGGCTGATTCATGTTGATGCTTGATGGAAAACAACAAAATTGTGTAAAGCAACTATCCTTCAATTAAAAAATAAATTAAAAAAAAAAGAATATGCACTACTATTTACTAAAGCCTACTATGAAGTTTCAAATATTAAAATAAGGCTGTGGTAAAGATAGATAAACACCAACAAAAAAGAAACTAAATTGAGAAATAGACCTTAATATGAATGACAATTTAGGGTATAATACTATCTCTGACAAATAGGCACTAGAACAGTTTGTTATTCTTGTTGTATGTCATTACTTCATAGCATATACTGCAATAAACTATTTGTGAATTAAAGAGTTAAATGTTTAAAAAACTCTAAAATAACTAGAGGAATGTATAAGTAAATATTTAATTTCTTTCCAGTTGGAGAAAGGTAGTTTTAAATGTAAAAGTAAATAAAGAAACCATAAAGGTATTTGACAAAAATAACCAATAAACAATACATAGTAAGAAATGGAAGGGAGTTTTATTCTAGCTAAGCTGAGGACTAGCCCAGGAGTGCAGGCTCCACCAAGGAAGAAAGCATTCTGAAGAAACATAGTTTTCAACACACTTTTATATTTTGTTGAAACAAAGAACATACATACATCAAACATGATAGGTATTTTCCTTCAGGGTTTCAACAGAGATGTGGGCTTCCTTGGTGGCTCGGAGGGTAAAGAATCTGCCTGCAACGGAGGCGACTGTGTTTGATCCCTGGGTGGGGAAGATCCTCTGGAGAAGGGAATGGCTACCCACTCCAGTATTCTTACCTGGAGAATTCCATGAACAGAGGAGACGCAGGCTACAATCCATGGGGATGCAAAGAGCCGGACACAGCAGAGCAACTAACACTGTCACTTCACTATTCATAATTTCAGATTAGTGCATACACAGAGACAGCATGACCTTGGAATCTGGGAAGGGAACCTTGTCTTCATAGGAGTAGTAGCATGGGCATCATGGAAGGGAGGCATTTGTTCCTACCTTCAAAAAATACATTCTTTACCTCTGGATAATGCATTCTTTAATGGTTAAAACAGATGTACAACATATGTTTAATAGGCCACAAGTCAAGCTGTTCTAGTTCACATAAAGTTCAGGCCAAATCAGGTATAAGCCAGAATGGCTTCTCCATACCCTAATGGGTAAAAGTTTCTTCTATCAAAGAATAATGATAGGTTCAACTATATAAATATTAAAACATTCTGTTTACCTTCCTGCTACCCTCAAGAAACAAACAGGCAGATCACAAACTAGAAGAGTATAAGCAACAGCGTAGAATGTTGACTTGTTCTTGAAATGTAAAGACCTCTAGCAAATCTACAGAATGGACAAAGAGTGTCAAAAGTATTTGTTTTTATTGATTGTCTGCTAATAGACACTTGAAAATATTAAATCTCATCTATAACTAAGTAATAGACACTTTAAAATAGCAGTGTTTTTAATAAAGATGATCTGGTATCGAGAAAGATTTGGGGAATGAACCCTCTCAAACCTTGCTGATGGAAGCGTAAATGAATAAGGTCTTTCAGTCTAGAAATTTGGCAATGCCTGTCAATTGCCTTAGAAAAGTTGACACCCTTCGAAACAGTTTCATCCCAATTTTACTATGTGTACTGCCAAAGTAAGGACTGCAAATAATTTTATATCCTGTAATTTAACCCAAGGAAATTCTTAGGAGTGTGAACCAAGCACTGGTCCATTACTAAATAACTTATCAATAGCAAATAAAACTAAAGACTTGAAACCCTCTGCCTCCAGGTAGTTAGATAAAATTTGGTATATGCATATGAAGAAATACTGTGCAATCATTATAAGTCATGTTTTAGAGGACTGCTTAATGTTATTTAATGGCATATTTAAGATCTATGAACAGTCAACCTCTGAGTGGGGTAAATTTGAGGCTTTGATATTTTTACTTTAAAAATATTTTTTCATGTAGGAAATAAATTGAAAGGCTCTCCCAAAATATTAAACAGTTATCTTTGAGTAGTGAGTCGATGGTTTTTAAATTTTCCCTGTATTTTAAAATTATTTTACAATAACATAAAATTTCTTCCAAAATAAAAAGTAATGAAAAAGCAGGGGACAAAAAGTTGAGTGTACAGGTTCTACTATTCAAAGCTATCACATGTCCTTAGGGCTTCATAAATACTTTATAATCCTTGTGCAGAGAGCTGATTTTTGTTGAAGCAAAGCAGTGCATTTATTTCAGCAAACAACTTTTTGGCCAACTCAATAAAATCCTTTCTCGTTTTGCAATCCCCAGTGTTCAGCAAACAGGCAAATTACAATTACCTGAAACAAATGCTTGAAAAACAGTAGCAGTGGAGCATCAACTGCTTCATTGGTTTTGCAGAAAATGAATCTACCATGTTTGTTGGATATTATTGCTTTTGCTTGGTTGTCTAGTCGCAGGCGGAAGGGACCTTAGGGATTACTGAGGGCCAGATGAGCTCCCAGGTACCTGCAGTTCTAACAGAATTTGCATTACAATCTGTGAATGGAGATTGGAGAAGATAAACAGTGTCTTTTCCTTTAATGTGAGTTTAATGGGGTGTTGCTTCACTAATCTGTCACAGTTTTCCAAACATGTAGTGCTTCTCAAAAAGATATAGCATCTCAGACTTGCTATCTTCTGCAGAAAATTTCATACCTGTCTTGGTATTACAGCTATGTATGTCTTTTTTAGAGAATTATTTGATCATCTGGAATGTTTCATGTTGACATTATACCATCTGACTGGGTGATTTCATCAGAAAAATCTTTGTGTCTGAGGATACCAGTCTTTTTTTTTGTGTGTGGTTGTCCATCTAGAAATATTTCAGTAACTTGGGCCAAAATGCACATCCCAAGTCAAAGGGATAATAATTACCGAATAGTTACTCTCCTTTTAGTTTTCAGGCATGGGGACAAAAAGAATGAAAAATGTCTGCCTTAAGTATCACCTGTGGAAGGGCAGATTCTTTGGCATGTATGTATGTACAACCAGTAGTCGTTCATATCTCATAGTTTGTTCAGGCTCAAAGTTAATACTTACATGCTTTCCCAAAGCATATACCTATCCGTCCCTAGATTGTTCTTAGTCTTTTGATGTATACCTTAGTGCTTTTTGGTAAAAATATTAATAGCCGAAGAAACAAATTCCCAGAGTTGACATTTAATGGAAAAGAATCTTGTGTTTTTTTGAATGATTGCACACCTGCCTTTCATCCTCTCAAGAGCCACCACCTACACAGTTGCCTGAGCCCTTGGCCCTCCTGGATGGTGAAGCCATCTAGAACTGCTTCCTTGGATTCCCATCTACTCTGTGAAGACCATTATTTTTCCTCTTCTGCAAGCACAAGTGTTAAGGTTGCCTCTGAGTTTTCCTCACACATTTCCTGTCACCTCCATGTAACTAACCCTACTCTCCTAATCCACAGTGCAGTTTCTTCCTCACCACTGATTCAAATCCTATTCTTGCTCTTTCCAGAGAATTCTGGTTCTCTGTCTTAGAATTTCCTTACCACTTGTATGTAAGTCAGAATATGCTGCTTTAAAATGATCTTTTTTGTTTTGTATGTATCTTCTTTATTATATTTAAAGTTCTCAAGACAAATATTTCAATATTTTCTCTGTTGAACCTTCGGCAAGTCACTTATGCCTTCTTTCGCTTCCAAATGAGTATACTAATAACATCTGTCTTAGCCTATTTGTGAGGATATTATGAAGATAAAATGACTAAACATGTGTAAAGAGGCTTTATAAATTGTGAGGCTACATATGTACATCGCAGTAAATTTATACCAGTTCACGTACTGAAAAAAAAAACTGTGTCAAAGTGAAATAATTTCTACATAACCATAGGAGTCTTCCTGCTACCATCTATAAAGTAACTCCGCCTTTATGCTTATGATTGTCTACATAATAAATTATGCAGCTAAAACTGAGAGGCCTAGTCAATTATTTGACTATATGAAATATAACATATTTAGAAACATATTTCTGAGTAATGTTTCTACTTACAAATTTATATCATTTTAATTAGAAATTATTTTAAAAAACATATATACATCAAAAAATACCTAGAAGATATATTGACATGTTGGGATATTGGGAATAATGTCAATTTTCCTCTTTTACTTCTCTCTGTTTCTAAATTTCTCTATGATAAACCTACCCTAGTGCTTTAATTTGGCAAGAAATGAAACAAAAACATGATTCATCCATTTTTATCCCAATTCTGAGAACATTGGCATTTTATACTAAATGAACATTAAACATTTAGCAAAGTTTTGGAATTTTAGGACTTTGAAAGTTTAAAATGTACTGTTACAATTTTTTTTTACTGCTAGTAGTTGGCTAAAATGTTTTACAATTTCTACTGTTATAGCAAAACAAGTTAAATTATGTATATCTATTATGTGTGTTCTAAGTCACTTCAGTTGTGTCCGACTCTTTGCGACCCTATGGACCATAGCTTGCCAGGCTCCTCTGTCCATGGGGATTCTCCAGGTAAGAATACTGAAGTGGCTTGCCATTACTTTCTCCAGGGCATCTTCCCAACCCAGAGGTCAAACCTGTGTTTCTTATGTCTCCTGCATTGGCAGGCAGGTTCTTTACCACTAGAGCCACCTGGGAAGCCTGTATATTTATTATAGTTCAGCTCTAGAAAATTATGTAAAATGTATTGAAACATCACCCGATAATACCAATAGTGAGATGCATCAGAAGACTGTTTTTGGATTATTTATCACTTATGTTCTAGTTTTGGACGCTCTGTGGAAATGCCCTGACTGCAAAAAGAGGAATATTTGGCAAAACTGGGGATCTTCAGACCATCCTTTGCCTTGCATGTGCCAAAGAAGACATCACCTACTCTGGTGCTTTAAACGGCGACATCTATGTCTGGAAAGGGCTCAATTTAGTCCGCACCATTCAAGGAGCGCATAGTGTAAGTATTCTCATATGGAAATTTGTAAATTACTTATTAAATAAGTTAATGTCACAAATTTCTGTATTTTTTCCCTGTTGCTTTAGTATTAGCTAATTCTGCTGAATATGCAGAAGTCATGAAAGATTTCCCTAATTATTTTTGTTCACTTAGAAGAATTTAATATTTCAAAAGCATGATAACTTCATTAGCCTTTACCTCTATCAATTGGCTGATTAGTGTAATTTATAAGCAGCAGTTTCACAGAAACTAGAAGTATTTCATTGTCAGTTTCATCTTATAGACCAGCACTTCTCAAACTTTTACATGTGTATGAATCTCCTGGAGATTTTGTTAAAATACATACAGTGACTCAGTGGACCTGGAATGATGTCACTGCTGCTGGCCTGTGGCCAACATGGTGGAGACAACTATCATTTTTATAGTGGCTAGAAAGGTAGATTTTCCTCACCCCGAGTGAGGGAGTGTCACCTCCACGTCCCCACCACAAGTTCTTAAAATGCAAGCGGAAACCATTGATAAATTCTTTTGATGGTCTGCTCTGTAAGAACAAGGACAAACTTAATACTGAAACACTACGCTCAATTTTGACATATAGTAAAGTAATTTCATTGCTGTATCTACAGATGATAGAGTGAAAATGCCCAGAAGAATGGGGAGATAATGTGAAAGGTAAAGTCTGTTGTAATAAGTGGAAATTTGGTAAAATAATATCAGAAACTCAGCAGACCTTTAACTTATTGCCTCCAAACTGATGCTGTATTACTGTGAACATGAAAACAAGTTTAAGCAACTCTTAGCAAAGGAACTATGAAATTTTAGACCTTTCTCATATGTTGAAGACCAATTTTCTTGGCTTTGGTAATTATGAAACAGCTCTTGAAACAATTAAAAGGTCAGTATTGGTCCTCATTCATAAAGAACCTGCCTTCAGTTCAGTCGCTTAGTCGTGTCCGACTCTTTGCGACCCCATGAATCACAGCACGCCAGGCCTCCCTGTCCATCACTAACTCCCGGAGTTGACTCAAACCCATGTTCATCGAGTCGGTGATGCCATCCAGCCATCTCATCCTCTGTCGTCCCCTTCTCCTCCTGCCCCCAGTCCCTCCTAGCATCAGGGTCTTCTCCAATGAGTCAATTCTTTGCATGAGGTGGCCAAAGTATTGGAGTTTCAGCTTCAGCATCAGTCATTCCAATGAACACCCAGGACTGATCTCCTTTAGGATAGACTGGTTGGATCTCCTTGCAGTCCACAGGACTCTCAAGAGTCTTCTCTAACACCACAGTTCAAAAGCATCAATTTTTCGGCTCTCAGCTTCCTTCACAGTCCAACTCTCACATCCATACATGACCACTGGAAAAACCATAGCCTTGACCAGACAGACCTTTGTTGGCAAAGTAATGTCTCTGCTTTTTAAGATGCTGTCTAGGTTGGTCATAACTTTCCTTCCAAGGAGTAAGCGTCTTTTAATTTCATGGCTGCAATCACCATCTGCAGTGATTTTGGAGTCCAAAAAATTAAAGTCTGTCACTGTTTCCACTGTCTCCCCATCCATTTCCCATGAAGTGATGGGACCAAATGCCATGATCTTAGTTTTCTGAATGTTGAGCTTTAAGCCAACTTTTCCAGCCTTAGTAACCTGATTTCTCTTTACACTGGATATTATGTCAACATTATACTCTTGTAGCACATTTTCCCATGAAAAAGCAGCTTTAAGTTCCTAAACCATATCAGATGTGAAAAGCATCTTCAGCTGATGCTTAACAAGCTAACATAAGAGTAACTTATGCTTTCATTTAGGCTCAGATAGTGCCTACTTGAACTCATTGGGATGCATTTCTTCTGTTGTATCTATAGAAGTGTTTGTGTTCCTAACCCACATATCTTTACTTGTTTTGGGAAGGAATTTGATAGCTCAGTTGGTAAAGAAACTGCCTGCAATGCAGGAGACCCTGGTTTGATGCCTGGGTTGGGAAGATCCGCTAGAGAAGGGATAGGCTATCTACTCCAGTGTTCTTGTGTTTCCTCTATGGCTCAGCTGGTAAAGAATCTGCCTACAATACAGGAGACCTGGTGTTCGATCCCTGGGTTGGGAAGATCCCAGATTCCCCTGGAGCAGGGAAAGGCTACTCACTCCAGTATTCTAGCCTGCAGAATTCCACGAACTGTATAGTCCACGGGGTTGCAAAGAGTCGGACATGACTGAGCAACTTTCACTTATATGAAACACCCCCACCACTGTCTTTATAATGATCAGTTGTCACAGAAAGAAATTTATTATTTCTGTATCTGCTTCAGCCAAGGAATTCTTGGAAATTTTTTTACATTCCATAGTTTGTATCATCATAACAAAGGAGCACTTGAGCTAGTTTGCTTTGGTGGTTATTATGAATTTTTAATCTAGCTAGATTTTAGCTAAAAGGGATGTTACAAATGGCTCCTTGTTCTATTGCCAGGATTTCAATAGAGAACAGGGGATTTGTCTTCATTTTTGTTTTGTTTTTGTTTTATATTTTAATTATCAAGATCCAAATATAATGACTATTTAGAATGATTACAGCATTATGTGCCTTAATCAACAGGCTGGAATCTTCAGCATGTATGCTTGTGAAGAAGGCTTTGCTACTGGTGGACGAGATGGGTGTATACGATTATGGGATACTGATTTCAAACCAATAACCAAAATTGATCTCAGGGAGACAGAACAAGGATATAAAGGTAATGCATGTATTAATACTTACTGATAGCTCTTATTAAAGTGTTAAATACAGTGTGGGAATGTGTATTTATATTTCTCTTATCCCATGTTACTCCATTAAGGATTTAAGACAGTTTACATAAATGTAATGAATACAAGATAAAAAATATGTTAAAAGTAAATGGATACCTCTTTTCCTAATTTTCACAAAGGTATCTGTAGGTACTACCAGTGGTCCTACTGCAAAGATAAACAATGTAATGGTAAAAACTACTAAGTGGTGTCCTGGGAGTTGGGACTTTAACTTATAAAACTGGGAATTTGTGAACAAGTTAGTGACCCTAAATGTAACTGCATGCAGCCTCTGACAAATAAATAAAAAGGAAAAAACAAGAGAAATTATTTTTAAAAAATAGTTTTAGTGGAATAGCTACCATAGTAGTAGGAACGTGGGCATGGGCTCAGAGTCAGGGGTCTTGGGTTCAAATCCAAGTTTTACCCCTTATAGATCTGAGACCTTGGTCGAATTTCTTAGTATCTCTGGGCCTCAGTTTCCTTATCTGCAAGATGAGCATAATACCAGCGCCAACTTCATAGAGTTATATGAGGACCAAACACACTTGCAAAGTGCTTAGAGTAAGTCATTGTGCATAGTCGGCACTCAGTAAATGTTGGCTATTATTACAGTATGTTAAGTATGTGTACCAGAAAATGTAAAGCAGTTTATATACATCTTTTTAAATTCTCATGATAGGCTCATTATCTCATTTTTCATAGAAAGAATTTGGGACTGAGAGATTAAAGTGGAAAATATAAATATGAAAGATAAGATGAAGTCACAAATGATGTTAATCCACTGACCTCACGTGGAAGCTCTGTTCACATGCTCAGGTGGGCCTCAGATGGCTCATGGCCCCTGCGGCCAGCACTCAGGGAGGGGTGCTTAGTACCATGAGTTGTGGCATCAGCAAGATGAAAACTTACTCATTGCCCAGATGAAGGGGAATTACTCCCAGTGCTGAGATGGGAGAGAAAGTCCTGAGAATCTTCCTAGAGGGGTCTCTGTGACATGAGACCCAACATCCTCAAAAAGCCTGAAGTGACCTGATACTCAACCTGGTTGTTTTTCATGAAGCCCCTCTTATGTTGGCTGATGGCAGTGTAGCCACAGAGGTTCTTCCATATACCAAATGGTGTGGCCATTCTCAGAGCTCTCTGCTGGCCTGGGGTAGATTCCAGAGGACTGAGAGAAGAATGCATGGATCACTATGCTTCAGCCATCCTCCTTAAATAATGTTGTTTTCAACCAAAACTTTCTTAAAAATTGAGCAACAGGGAAGTGAGCTAGTCACTGTACTTCCTACATATGCCCAGAGTCCAGATTCTTTAAATATCTATGAAATACAAACACAAAAAAATGTGTTCACAGTCAGCTCACCTGGAGATTGGATTGCTATTCTCTTGCTCACGATCCTGAGGTGGATACTTTCCTGAGTACAAGACCCTGGGGTCGATACAGGAGGTTGTAGAATTTAGTGGCCACTTCATTGCATGGACAGGGAGACAGTCAAGGCCCTTGAGTTCTCTGCTGGAGAGCATGGGCCAAGCAGACTTTATCCCCAAAAATACTTCAGGCAGACCTAAGCAAGTAAGTGCCATAAGAGCAACGTTAACAATGCTAGAATAAAGAAAGAGAAATTGCTCAGTCATGTCTGACTCTTTGTGACCGCGTGGACTATACAGTCCATGGAATTCTCCAGGCCAGAATACTGGAGTAGGTAGCCTTTCCCTTCTCCAGGGGATCTTCCCAACCCAGGGATCAAACCCAGGTCTCCTGCATTGCAGGAGGATTCTTTATCACCTGAGCCACAAGGGAAACCAGAAATAATGATTCCTTTTTGGCAATCACTTTAGCCAGCTCATCCAGAAGTTTTATCACATAAAGTATAAATTTTAAAGTGTGGGGACCAGGACAGAAGCCATATTTACCCTGCTATACTTTTCTACCTGATACCCAGTCCCTGACTTCAGGCTCCCAAAGGAGATTTCAGGAGCTGGTTTAGCACAAGCATCTGTATAGCTGGGGGTTTGTACTGACTGCCAACCCCATGGTCAGCTCCTGTCCCCAGAGTCAAAGGAAGATCATCAGGGACACTTGCTGTTTTCTTTCAGTCTCAGCTGATTTCCACACATACTCACTTGGCCAGGATCAAAGCTGATGCAGGTGGTGCGCAGGGGACGGAATGTCCTTCAGCAGGTCTGCACCTCATAGGTGGGGCCTGTGGTGCCTGGACTTACAGTTGATTGGGGTGGGGGGTGGGGATTAGCATGTGTTTTTAGGTGGATAACCAGAGGGACAATAGCCTGTATTTCAGGAAAAGTAATGGACTGTGTTTTTAAAGGATTGTATAGACCACACTGCAGTTTGGGCCCAACAGAGCTATGAGAATGGGTGCCATTTTCTTGCCACCTCAATTTTTATAGTTGCAGCTCATTACTGATACTCTTATTTACTTCATGTTTTACTTTAAATGAATGTTAATGCATTTCTTTCTCTCCTTTATTTTACCTCTCCTCATAGGCAATTAATATCTGTGAAATTATGGCTTTAATATACTTTATTTATACATATTTTTTACTTGTTAAAGTAAGTTCTAGCCATTGAAATACAAAATTTTGTCCATGTAGCATCCTCACTATCAGTGATGCCTTTGCCTGTCACACTTTTGGCAGCACTGTAACAGGAGCACATTATGTACTGTCAAACTCCCAAAGCATTGCTGGTTAGCAATTAGCCCTTAGCATAGAGCAGAATAAATGTCTAGAGTAAAACTAATGAGAGGCTCCTGGTTGAAGTGTTGATAACAACCCTAAATCTGGCTCACTCTTCACTCTCAACTCATCTAGTTCTTGAGCCTGTGTGGACAGACCCTTGCAGGGGAAACCTGCCATGATCCTGAATCACCTTAGGGACCCCCTGTTGCCTTCGGGTGGGCCTTGGCGCCATCATCACACTGAAGCAGGGCAGGGGTCTGCTGAGTTCAGAAACTGCTTTGCATATCTCAGAACAGGCCCTCCATCGTGTTTCCTGAGGCAGTTGCCAGGGCCACCCTGTTTTGGGGCACACTCTAAGGCACCTGAAGGAATGAGTGAGGTCAGAGTGAGATGGGAGACCCAGCACGAGAATAAAGATTAAAATATGTAGGATTTGAGATGAGGATTAAAAGTAGTTGAAATGTATACAGTTTTCTGGTCTAGTTTCAACCGGTCAACCTTAGCTCTCTGAGCATTTGCAGACAGTGTGGGTGAAAGGGGAGTGAAGAAAAGAGGGTGGGGAGAGGGAAATAAGAGGAAGAAAGAAAGGACAGAACTTTGGAGGTACTTTGCCCCACCCTTTCCTGCCCTATGCCCCCCAGCAATTACCCTCACAAGAAGTCTTGACTTTTCCTCCACCTTCAGGCTCGGCTTCAAAATGGAAACAAAGATCCATTTGAAAGGAGTGGATTCTAGTAAAGCAGTGTTTCTTGTTGTTGTTCAGTCAGCATGCCAGGCTTCCTTGTCCTTCACTATTTCCTGCAGTTTGCTCAAACTCCATGTCCATTGAGTCGATGATGCCATCCAACCATCTCATCCTCTGTCACCCCCTTCTCCTCTTGCCCTCAGTCTTTCCCAGCATCAGAGTCTTTTCCAGTGAGTTGGCTCTTCGCATCAGGTGGCCAAAATATTGGAGTTTCAGCTTCAGCATTGGTCCTTCCAATGAATATTCAGAATTGATTTCCTTTAGGATTGACTGGTTTGATCTCACAGTCCAAGGGACTCTCAAGAGTCTTTTCTAACACCACAGTTTGAAGGCATCAGTGCTTTGGCGTTCTGCCTTCTTTACAGTCCAGCTCACACAACCATATGTGACCACTGGGAAGACCATAGCCTTGACTATACAGACCTTTGTCAGCAAAGTGATGTCTCTGCTATTCAGCACAGAGGTTTGTTATAGCTTTCCTGCCAAGAGGCAGTCGTCTTCTGATATTATGTCTACAGTCACCATTCATAGTGAATTTAGAGCCCAAGGAGAGGAAATCTGTCACTACTTCCACCTTTCCCCCTTCTATTTGCCATGAAGTAATGGGGCTTGATGCCATTATCTTAGTTATTTTTAATATTTAGTTTTAAGCTGGCTTTTTTACTTTCCTCCTTCACCCTCATCAGGAGGTTCTTTAGTTCCTTTTTGCTTTCTGCCATTGGAGTGATATCATCCACATATCTGAAGTTGTTGATGTTTCTTCTGCTTATGTTGCTTCTAACTTATAACTCATCCAGTCTGGCATTTCTCATGAGGTGCTCAGAGTATGAGTTAGACAAGCCGGGTGACAACAGACAGCCCTGTTGTACTGCTTTCTCAGTCCTAAACCAATCAGTGTTCCATGCTGTGCTGCGCTGTGCTTAGTTGCTCGGTCATGTCCAACTTTTTGTGACCCCATGGACTGTAGCCCACCAGGCTCCTCTGTCCATGGGGATTCTGCAGGCAAGAATACTGGAATGGGGTGCCATGCTCTCCTCCAGGGGATCTTCCCAACCCAGGGGTCGAACCCAGGTCTCCCCCATTGCAGGTGGATTCTTCACCATCTGAGCCACTAGGGAAGCCCCAGTTGCTCATACGGAGTTCTGACTTGCTTCTTGACCCGCATACAGGTTTCTCAGGAAACAAGTAAGGTGGTCTGGTATTCCTGTCTCTTTAAGAGCTTTCCACAGTTTGTCTTGATCCACACAATGGCTTTAGTGTAGTCGATGAAACAGAGGTAGATGTTTTTGTGGAATTCCCTTGCTTTCTCTATGATCCAACAACTGTTGGCAATTTGATCTCTGGTTCCTCGAACATCGGCAATTTGATCTCTGGTTCCTCTGCCTTTTCTAAACTCAGACTGGATGTCTGAAATTTCTTGGTTTGCATGATGCTGAAGCCTAGCATGCAGTATTTTGAGTATGACCTTGCTAGCATGGGAGATGAGTGCAATTGTCTGATGGTTTGCACATTCTTTACTACTGCCCTTCTTGGGAATTGGGATAAGGATTGACCTTTTCCAGTCCGGGCCTTTGGGATATATATCCAGAAGTGAACTACTGGATCATATAGTACTTCTGTTTTTTATTTTTTTGAAAAACTTTCATACTGTTTTTCATAATAGCTGTACCAGTTTTACATTCCTACCAGCAGTGCAGAAGGATTTCAATTTCTCCACATCCTCACCAATACTTTCTTTATGGTTTTTGATAATAGCCATTCTGATATGTATGAAGTGGTATCTCCTTGTGGTTTTCATTTGCATTTCCCTAATGACTTCTGATGTTGAGCATCTTTCATAAGCTTGTTGGCCATTTGTATGTTATCTTCGGAGAAATTTCTATTCAAGTCCTTTGACCATTTTAAAATCAAGTTGTTTTTGCCAAGGTATAAGAATTCTTTATATATCTTAGATATTAATCCCTTATCAGATATATGACTTGTAAATAATTTCTCCCATTTCATATGTTGCCTTCTGACTCTGCTGATTATGTCCTGTAATACATAAAAACTTTTTATTTTGATGTAATCCGATATATCTGTTTTTCTCTTTTGTTACCTGTGCTTTTGGTGTCATACCAAGAAATTATTGCCAAATTCAATTTTATGAAGATTTCTTATAAATGTTTTATGATATTGGCTCTTTTATTTAGGTCTTTGAGGTAATTTTTGCATATAGTATAAAGTAAAGGTCCAACATCCTTTTTGTTCCAAAATATTTTTTATAACTAATTTGGCAGCAAAACTTGACTCACACTTAGATGAAGCTGTTTATTGTCTTCATATGTGTAAATATGCTTTACTACAGAAATATTAATTTCAAGATGCTGCCCCAGACTCCACTGGGTCTATTACATGAGCAAAATCCAGAATTTTTAGATTTCCAAAATGTGCCTATCTCCAAAAATTTCAAATGTATGGGATGGTGAACCTCCAATATAGTTTTCAGTGACTATCAAGTTCTGGAGTTTTCATGCTGGGAGAGACAGTGCCACACAATGTCAGCATGTGAAACTCTCACCTTATGTTGAGTAGGATGAGGCTCAAGGCCCCTGGTGTCAAGCTAACTGTAGGCTTAGGGCTCTAACTCAAGTCTCATACCAAACTCAACAAAAGTTCACTTTGAGTCTGATCATTTTTAAAACAAATTTATGTTCTGGGTAACATAATGAAGCTTAAGTGACTTATAGTGGTAGCAAGAAAAACCAAAAATAAGTGTTAATGCACGGCAATCAAAATGAATTACATCTATGGTAATAAAATACTTGGAGTTAATGGTTGTAAATGAGTATGTCTAAAGGAGTACAATAATTATTCACACAGTATAAGATGCATCATTCATTTATCCACTCATTAAGCATTTATTAGACATCTACTAAGTGTCAGATACATGCCTAGAACTGGTTAGGCGCTTCTAAAAAGTCTGCCTCAGGCATTTTATTGGAGTTTTTGGTGTGTTTATTTTAACTCTCAACACATATTAATTGAATTGTTGCTGTGTCTAATGAACTCCGAGTCTAGAGGTATCTTGCGTTAGGTCAAGCAGCATTCGCTCAGCCTTGAGCAAGAGAAGGAGCCTGAAGCCTCGAGGATACGAGACGCCCCTTCTGAGCCTTCTCATCGTCTCTGCTGCTCCCACCATCTTGCACACAGGCTATAGAAGTTGCTTTGTAACTTGGGTTCCCGCTTCAGCCATTATTCTTAGAACAGCAGCTAGAGGGAATGGTTCAGCATTTACATGAGCCAGATCACATGTCCTCAAAACCCTGCCACAGTTCCCATTTTCCTCTGAAAACGAGTCCACATCCTCAGGATGGCCTGCCTACCCGTCCCCCTCCCATTCCCCTTCCTCTGCTCCGCCGTCTGCTCAGGCTGCTCCTGTTACTAACCCCGTCTCTATGCTCCCAGGCTGCTCCCGCTGCCTGCAGCACTCTCCCTAGGAGCCTGCATGATCACCACCCTTCTCCTTCAAGCCTTCACTCAAGCGAAGCTGCCCGGATGACCTTATTTAAAATCACAAGCCACTCTACCTCCAGTGCCCCGGCACTCCTGATCATGTCCTCCTACATCTTCTTTTCATCTTGTAACAAGCAGTATGACTTACCTGTTTGTTATGTGTACAGCTGTTTGTTTCTACAAGGGCAGGCGCCTCTTTGTTCACTGATGCCTCCCAAGCTCTGAGAATAGTGCCTGGCCCCGGCCGGTACCCTGAAAACAGACAAATAAATGAAGAGTATGTTGTGGGCCTGGAGCCCAGAATGACAGGTGACGAGGCTGCAGAGGGAGGAACAGATAACTGCTGTGTTCACGCTTGGCCCCCACAGACCAGCAGTAGGAGGTCATAGAAGGGCTTAAGGGGGTGAGTGTCATGGTCAGGGCGCCACCTGCTCTGGAGCAGGAAGTGGGGCAGGATTAGAGGTGGGAGCCCAGGTAACTGTTCCACACTACCTATTCTTAATACCATTCTTCTTCTTCAGACTACACTGAGAATCATTCAGTCCAGTGGTTCTCAATCAAGGTGTTTTTGTCTCCCGGGAGACATTTGGCATTGTTGTCACCTGGGAGGGTGCTACTGGCATTCCCGAATACAGGACACTGGTAAACATCCTACAGTGACAACTCGTGATGATGGATACCTTGACTAAGAATTTTTCGGCCCCAGATGTTAACAGTGGCATGATTGAGAAACCCTGGTATAGAAGGTTCAAAGGACCGATTCTCAGATCTGAGAACAGCCTTGTTGATGTTACAGACAAAGCAAGTATCTTCTGGGATTCTCCTGGTCCCTTGGGTGCTTGATTGCTCACTTCCACTACCATCACCTCCATCACCTCTCTCCTGCCTGCTCGCCTTTATCCTTTGGGCTGTGCCTGTCACGTCACTGTTGTTCTGAGGAAGTGGAGGCCCTGGAGAGGAACATGTGGGAGCTGAGGGTGGTTAGGTGTGCCACCAGGGGCACATATGCCGTTGTTTGTTCAGACTCCGCATGGAATGAGGTGTCAGACAAGCAAAGGCTGACTGACTGGTTCGTTCTGGTAGTAATTCCCCTATAAACACTCCAAGTGAGCCAGCCTCCTTGAAAAACCAGCCTGGGTGTTCCTTCCCTGGACTGGAGGCAGCTTAACATGTGTTCTGTCTTCTGGGGTTCCGTTAGGCTATGTGATCCTTCAGAATTCCTGAGGCTGTGGGATTTGGGATCCTGTGAAGTGGATTTTGAAATAGCCAGGGACTTAGTAAAGAATATCTGCTGGAAGTTCTCAGACAGCCCTTGTACATGGGAGCAGCAGGCTGTGGACACGTCATGTCACAGACTCATGGCGCTTTGTGGTTTTTTTAAACTTTTTATTTTGTATTGAGGTACAGCTGATTAACAGTGTTACGACAATTTTAGGTGAACAGTGAAGGAGTTCAGTCATTCATATACATGTATCCATTCTCCCCCATCCCTCCTCCCATCCAGGCTGCCACATAGCATTGAGCAGAGTTCCATGTGCTATACGGTAGGTCCTTGTTGGTTATCTGTTTTAAATATAGCAGTGTGTACATGTCTGTATCAGACTCCCTAACTGTCCCTTCCTCTCAGCAACCATAAGTTTGTTCTCTACGTCTGTGAGTCTCTTTCTGTTTTGTAAGTAATTTCATTTATATCATTTTCTTTTGAGATTCCACATATGATATGTCATACTATATTTCTCCTTTTCTATCTGACTGACTTCACTCAGTATGACAATCTCTAGGTCTGTATGTTGCTGCAAATGGATTTATTTCATTCTTTTCAATGGCTGAGTAATATTCCACTGTATAAATGTACCACATCTTTCTTCTTTATCTATTCCTCTGTCAATGGACAGTTAGGTTGCTTCTGTGTCTTGATTATTGTAAACAGTGCTACAATGAACATTGGAGTGCATGTATCCTTTCAGATCATGTTTTTCTCCAGATATATGCCCAGGAGTGGGATTACAGGGTCATATGGTAGCTATATTTTTAGCTTTTTAAGGAATTTCCATACTGTTCTCCATAGTGACCATACCAATTTACATTCCCACAAACAGTGTAGGAGGGTTCCCTTCTCTCCACATCCTCTCCAGTATTTATTGTTTGTGGATTTTTTTTATGATAACCAATCTGGATGATGTGAGGTGATATCTCGTAGTTTTGATTTGTAGTTTTTTCATAACTAGTGATGTTGAACATCTTTCCATGTGCCTCTTGGCAATCTGTATGTCTTCTTTGGGGAAACGTCTGTTTAGGTCTTCTGCCCATTTGTTGATTTGTTTATTTTGATGCTTTTAAGTGTTAAGAGCTGTTTGTAAATTTTGGAGACTTATCCCTTGTCAGTCACATCATTTGCAAATATTTTCTCCCAGTCTATGGTTTGTCTTTTTGTTTTATTGTTTCCTCTGTTATTTAAAAGCATTTGAATTTAAATAGGTCCCATTTGTGGTTTTTTGTTTTTATTTCCATTATTCTGGGAGATGGATCAAAAAAGATATTGCTGCAATTTACGTCAGTGTTCTGCATGGTGCTTTGTATTAAACACACTGCGTGTAGCATCCCATTTTTCCTCCAGTAGCCCTGGGGTCTCCTGGCAGGGCTGGCTCCTGGAGCCTGAGGTCTGCCTCACTGCACGGGGCTCCCTGCTCTGAAGAGTCCTACACTCGGTTTAGTGGTTGCCGTCACCATCTGGAAATTCTTAATTACATTTAAGAATTTAAGTGTTAGTCACTCATTCATGTCTGACTCTTTTGTGACCCCAGGACTGTAGCTCACCAGGCTTCTCTGTCCATGGGCTATTCCAGGCAAGAATACTGGAGTGGGTAGCCATTCCCTTCTCCAGGGGATCTTCCCTGAGGATCAAACCCACATCTCATGTTTCCTGCATTGGCAGGCAGGCTCTTTACCACTAGCGCCACCTGGGAATGTGTATGGAAACACACAAAAAAAACCTGAAACAGCCAAAGTAATTTTAAGAAAGAAATCAGGAATCAGGCTCCCTGACTTCAGACGATACTACAAAGCTACAGTAATCAAAACAGCATGGTATTAGCACAAAAACAGAAACATACCTCAATGGAAAGGGACAGAAAGCCAAGCAATAAACCCACACACTAGTAATCAAGCTCCTTCTTCCCTTGGAGTATCACCTGTCTCCTGCTCACCCTTATATTGCCTTTTACCTGGGGCACTCCTTAGTATTGCACCTTTAACAAGGCTAGGAGAAGGCCATCACCTTGTCTTGTTTGTTCTTTGGTACCATGTCCTGGGGCTGCATCCACCAAGAAGGGAAATATCCTTTTGGAGAAGAGAGTTTACCCCAGACTTGCATGGGCTGCAGCCTCATCTTCTCTCCATCACCTGCTCACTCTGGGACTTGGGGCAAATATTGCAAACTGTCTATGCTATGGTTTCCTCGTGTATTCAACAGATATTTACTGTCTCCACCTAGGGCCCGGTGCTGTCCAAGAGCCTCCTCTTGAATTGCTGTAAGCCTTTTCGGGCACATGAGCAAAGCTCTGGGCACAGGGCTGGAAGTGTCTGGGAGAACCATTCCTGCCCATTTACAGGACTGGCTTGTTTGACCCAGAAAAGATTTTTCAAAGTTGCACTTATTTTTGACCATCTTCTCATCAGGCCTTCTGCTTTTTAATCTACTACAGTAGTTTTCCAATATCTGGCTGAAGAACCACTGTATTAGAATAGGCCCAGAAATCTGAATTTTCAACAGTTGACTAAAGTCTGAGAACACACACTAGCTTTGGAACAGCTTGGTAGTGACTGGTTCTCAACAAGTGGTTTACAGCTGGTTCTCAATAAGTGGTTCTCAGCCCTAGGGAGCTAAACATAAGTATGCCCTGATCCACTCCAGACCAACTGAGAGAAATTTCTGGGTAGGATAGAGGCATCCATGTTTTAAAAACATTTTCCATGTAGGTTCTGATGAGCAGTAAGGTTTAGAGCAACTGTTCTTGGTTTTTACCATATATCAGGCCTCAATGCACCAGGTTTAAGAGCACTGATAAGTACCACCCCTTCATGGATTGCAGCCTTGTCATGGTGAAGGGGCTTGCATAGCTCAATGGAGCTAGTAACCATTCCATGCAGGGCCACCCAACATGGACAGGTCTTAGTGAAGAGTTCTGACACATCGTGGTCCATTGGAGGAGGAAACGGCAACCCATTTCAGTATTCTTGCCCCAAGAACCTCATGAATAGCATGAAAAGGCAAAACGATATGATACCAGAAGATGAGCCCCCTAGTAGGAAGGTGTCCAATATGCTACTGGGATGAGATGGTTAGATAGCATCATCGAACCAGTGTACATGAATTTGAGCAAACTCCAGGAATTAGTGGAGGAGAGAGGAACCTGGCATGCTGCAGGTCATGGGGTCGCAAAGGGTCGGACACAACTTAGTGACTGAACAACAACAACAATAAGGACCAACTCCCTTCCCCTCCCTACTGCCAGTCTTCCCTTCTTGGACCAAATAATTGAGGGAAAAAGCACTTTATTCCACAAATAGTTTTCTTTGTGTGTCAGATACAGCCTTTCCTTCTGAGAGTCAGCAATGCTAACATATCAAAATGATAGCAAACAGCACAACAAATATGTTGTAACACAGGGTTGTAACTAACAGACTCAGGGAGACACAGCGGCAACTTCATAGCTCCTGGTGCTGACCCGGCCTGGGGACAGAATCTGACCACACGCACAGCAAGCTGTTCTCCATGGAGATGTGAATCTAATAAAAACCTGCTGGTTGAAATAACAACAACAATAACATACTTATTGATACTAAGTGCCGGATTGATACCCAGTGCCAGACACAGATTGATACTGAGGGCCAGACATTGGGTCAAGTGTTTGAATACATGCTTGCCCTGAATCTTCACAACAGTGCTGTGATGAGTGAGTGCTAATATTCTCTCCAGTTTACAGGTAGGGCAACCGAAGATTTGAAAGATTAAACACTTGCCATGTCACAGATCTGGGATATAAATCCAGTCCATGTACTTAACTGTTCAATGAACTAGTGAAAAAAATAAGCCGTGTCCTTTAGGTCTGCGTTGATATTCATGATACTCATGAATTAGATCTCCCCATGCCCAGGTTTCAGGACTGTCACAGAGAGGATTGAAAAGGTACTGTTTTCCACTTCCTGGTCTGAATATAAAATGTGGGCAAGGAGCTGGTGTGAATTTGATCTTAGCCTTAGAGGATTTTTCTGTTGAAGTGGGTGGTTGCTCTATACTGCCATCTGCTGGCTGTCTGAACCAAGCACAGGCCAGAGCCCCGTATTTCTCACAGTGGAGCTAGTGGCAGAGGAGGTTACTGAATTCCAAATGTGCTCCCCTCACCAAAACGCCTTCTGTTCATTCTGTCAGAAGTCTCTGAAACACACACTTTTTCATAAGAAAAGAGAATTTCTTTTAGGATGGTTTTCCCTGGCTCTCTATTCACTCTTGCTGAATTTCTGACCATATTCCAAATAATGCCTTTTATTTGACTCCCAGAGCAGAAGATAGGGAAAGACAGCTTAATTCCTTCCCAATGCAGTGGTCACCTTGGCCAGCCTAGCTTGGAAATTGTGGTTAGGTTACTGTTCTCTTCATTTGTGTCAGAGAAGCTAAAACCAAGCCTGGATGGACAGGAGCAAGGACCTACTATCAGAACCCTGTTAGGAACCCGCCACTCCACAGTGTACCCATAAAAGCCAGTCTGACTGCAAAACAGCAGTTAGGTTCAGAAATGAAGAAAACAGGACGCTACTAGGAAACTCGAAGACAGCTCTCTACCCACTGAGGTGTCCTTAGGAAGCAATTCCCATTTTAAATAGTTCTCTTGGAAGTGAGAGCGGCTTAGTGTCTTGTCTGTCTCTGTAGGTAGACCCCTGGGGTCAACTTGTCTGACATGACAGAATCGAGTTTATTGGTTTGAAGAACTGAGTTTTTGTGGAGAGCCTGAGTTGGTCTCTAGAGAAAATGTTCACAGCTCATTAGATTTATGTTGTAAACAATGAAAATGAAATGACTCCTCCCCTGGTTCTCTCTCCTTCTCCCCTGCCCCTACTTATGGTCAGGAACAATCCATATCAGTTTAACTTCATTGCTTTTACTGCATATTAAAGCTCCTCTCTTATGTTGGTTGGTTCAGCGGAAGCCTTTTTTCAAATGAAATCTGCTATAAAACACAGCCTGTGAGTTACTAAGGGGAAAGCAGGGGTGGGATCCTTAGACTCTGCCTCTCATCTTTCATTTCCCTGTGGTTTCCTTGCCAGGCCCCTTGAGGCTCTTCTAAAAATCCAAGAGCTCCCTGGGCAGAGTCTGAAAATACAGCTGGGTGCTGCATAGCTTGACTGCCTCGTCAGTCTAGTCTGGGGTGTGTGTAAGGCTCTTCTTTGTTCTAAACCTCTTAAAGACAAAGCAAATATTTTTTAAATGTTAACATATCAATTCCATGTGATAGGTTGTTTGTTATAGTATTCTTGAACATTCTGAATGTGTTCCCCAAACAGGAAGTTAAAAAATAGTGGGGATGGTGGGAGAAAAATGTTTGTATACTGGTGGTTCTTTGGGAGAGATTTTGTGTTCAAGCCATTTACTTTGAGGCCATGGGGAGAACTCACCTGTTCATGCTTGTAGCGGAGCTGTGGGTGCCAGGTCTGCTTGGAAAGGTAAGTCTTTAGGACAGTCAGTGGAATCATAAAGGGATTGTGGTTTGAATATTTTGGTAACAGTTAAAGTATATAACATATTGCTGAGACATATATGTGTATATATATAATATGTGTGTATGTATGTATCATTTTTATTGAGATACAATTGAACTATAACCTTAGTTTCAGGTATATAAAATAATGTTTATATATAATGTGTGTGTGTATATTTGTCTCTAAATGATGACCTCAAGTTTAGTTAACATCACTACACATAGTTATACATTTTTTTTTGTGATGAAAACTTTTAAGATCTATTCTCTTAGCTACTTTTAAATACACATTACAGTATTACTAAATGTACATGTACATAATGCTGTACATTACACCCCCAGGACTTACCTACTTTATAACTGGAAATCTGTGCCTTTTGATTACCTTCACTCATTTTGCCTAATGTCCACCCCAGTCTCTGGCAATCACCAATCTGTTTTGTGTATCTGTGAAATTTGGGGGTTTTGTTATTTCTTTTTTAGGTTCCACATATATTCCCATAATATTTATCTTTCTCTATCTGACTTATTTCACATATCATTATGCCCTCAGAAGTCACCCATGTTGTCCCAAATGGCAAGAATTTTTTGTGTGTGTGTGGCTGAATAATAATCTGTTATCTATGTGTATATCACATTTTATTGATCAGCTGGTGAAGAGTTAGGTTGTTTCCATGCTGTGGCTATGGTGAGTCATGTTGCAGTGAACATGCGGGTACAGATACGTTTTAAAGCTAGTGGTTTTGTTCCCTTCAGATAACATTCAGAAGTGAAATAGCTGGATCCTACGGTAGCTCTATTTTTAATTTTCGAGGCACCTCCATGCTGTTACCCACAACTGTGCCAGTTTACATTCCCATAGTGCACAAGGGTCACCTTTTCTCCCCGTTCTTGCCAGCATTTGTTATTTCTCATCTTTAGAAAAAAATAGCCATCATAATAAGTGTTAGATAATATCTCATTGTGGTTTTGATTTGCATTTCTCTGACTAGGGATGTGGAACACCTTTTTGAGTACCTGTTATCTGCGTGTCTTCTTTGGAAAAATGTCTATTCAGGTCCATTTTTTAATCAGATTGTTTGGGGTTTTTGCTATTGAGTTGTATGAGTTCTTCATTTATTTTGAATATTAACTCCTTATCAGATGTATGATTTGCAAGTATTTTCTCCCATTGGGTAGGTTGCCTGGCCATTTTGTTGATGGTTTCCTTTGCTGTGAGCAAGCTTTCTAGTTTGATATGTTCCCACTTGTTTATTTTTACTTTTGTTGCCTTTCCTTTTGGTGTCAGAGCCAAAAAGTCATCACCAATACTGATGTCAAGGGGCTTACTGCCTATGTTTTCTTCTAGGAGTTTTAGGGTTTCAGGTCTTAGGTTCAAGTCTTTAATCCATTTAGAGTTTATTTTTGTATGTTTCTTTTACATGTGGCTATCTAGTTTTTCCAACACCATTTACGGAAGAGATTGTCCTTTCCCTGTTGTGTATTCTTGTATATATTATTTTAGTTGATTTTGACATGTAAATACCTGCTTACAAATGTCTGGCTCCTCCTTAGAATGCAAACTCCATAAGGGCATGAGCCCGGCTTGTTCACTGTTCAAGCTCTAGTCTTGGGCATGTAATAGTGAAAAAAAAAAGTGAAGTCGCTTAGTCGTGTCCGACTCTTTGCAACCCTGTGGACTGTGTCCATGAGATTTTCCAGGCAAGAGTTCTGGAGTGGGTTGCCATTTCCTTCTCCAGGGAATCTTCCCGACCCTGGGATGGAACCCAGGTCTCCTGCATTGTAGGCAGACGCTTTACTATCTGAGCCACCAGGGAAGTCTGGGCATGTAATAGGTGCTCAATAAAAATTTTTGTGTGTAAACTAATGAATATATCCCTCCTTCTCTGAAATGTTCTCATTGAGGATGGGGATGTTGTCTTTTATTTCCTGGTATCTCCAAAGACTCAAGAACTGTTTATGATTTTAATATCTTATTCTTTTAACAATTCTTGCTGGGCATCTACCACATGCCAGTCACTATGCTAGGTGTGGAGGACACAAAGGTGTGTCAAACTGAGAAAACTCTTGTCTTCACAGATATTAGTAAGGGGGGGGGCAATAAATATAATAAACAAGTAAACTATCTGATTTTTTTGCTGATGTTAGAATGTAATTAATATCTCTCTTCCTGTTTTTTAAGAACGAAGTCTTACATCTCTCCTGTAATAAAATTATAGATGATGCAAAGCCTGCTAGGGATTTGACAAGTTCACCCCCCCTCCTAGAGGAAATAGGAATATGCTAATAAAAGCACGGGAAGGAGATACAGACAAGAAAGGGATAGTAGCAAAAGGAATGTTTTCTCCTTCGCGGAGCCTCCTGCCTGTCCTTCTGCCATCTTATCCTGACTGTTTTCCCCACACATCTGTCCTTTCCATCCTTGAAAGCCTGCCGTTGTGTTTGCAGTGGAGGATTTTGAGTGATTGACCCTGAAACTAGCCGTTGCCAAGGTATCGCTACTTACTACTCACAGCAGGAATAATAAATCTGCCTGCGTGCTGTCTCCTTCCATTTCAAGATACATAGCAATGAATTCAGAGCAGGGGGTAAAGAGAGTTATCTCGTATAAGGATAGCCTTATCCCTTAAAAAAAAATTCTGTTTTGTAAATTCATTATCTCATTAGATCCTTTTAAGATCATAATGAGTTAGGGTGAGGATTTCAGTTAGGGTGTCCAGATACCACCAACTAACTCTTCTATCGTCCCAGCATTTGTCTTGAATTTTATTTTAACAAACTGTACTTTTTAGAGCTATTTTAGGTTCACAGTGAAATTGAGTGGGAGATACAGATATTTCTCATATACGCCTGCCCTCCTACACACGCAGCCTCCCTTTCAACATGGCCCACCAGAATGGTATATTGGTTACAGTGGATGGACTTACATTGATATATCATCGCCCAAAGCCTATAGTTCACATTAGGGTTCACTCTTGGTGTTGTATTAATATATTCTTTGAGTTTTGACACGTATAACATGTACCTACCATTATAGATCCTACAGACTTTTACAGCCCTAAGAATCCTCTGTATGTCTGCCTATTCATTCCCCTGTCTTAGACCTTTTCATTCTGCAATAAAGTAATTATAATTTTATTGAATAGATCTGAAATTTTTTGATAGAATTATTTAATAGGCCTTTTAACATAGTAAAGCTGCTTTCTTGGTTAATAAATAGTTCAAAAAATGTAAATTTATTTTTAGAGCCTACTTTACTTCCAGAATGGTCCTGATTTGGATGATAAATTACACAGTCTCCATAATTATAGTCTACATTTGTGGTCCCCAGAGAGAAGGGGAGTCTCCCTGGGATGTCTGGCCAGTCAGTATAGAGCAGGACTGAAGTCCAGGTACCCTGACTTCTGTTCGTTTCTGTAGCAAAGACCCAAAGCCCACTGGAGAGGCAGCTCAGATCTTAAAGGTCATCACATCCTTAAGTAGTTTGAAGCAGTTGTGAAAGTGGGATGGCTTATGTACTTCTAATTCAGACGTGAGAAAATTCACTGTGTAAGTAAATAAATAATGTACCTTGTAAGGAACAGAACAGACCACAAGAAGTCCACGCAATCAAAACTCAGGCAGGCAAGTTGAGAATCTGCTTAGAGAGGATGGAATGATACGAGGGGAAAGGTTGGATTTAAAAGGAGTACTGCACTTTTAGAGAAGTTTCCATAAATTGTTAAGTCAGTGAAGAATAACACCTTCAAATGTTTGATGGTATTCTGAGACTGAAATTGGAGTTTCATTTGCATGTTTCTGGGACATGGTGCATCTGTTTATCCAGCAAAATGAGACTAGGTTCTGATCAAATACATACTACGCTTGCCTAATATGATAATTAACTGTTCTGTAGTATCACCCACGTATAATATTTTACAATGCTAGCATCCTAAAGATTGAAGTGATTATTAACTTTTCCATAGCAAGTCAGAAGGAAATTATTTTAAAGAAGGTTGAGTTTTCATTAAGACCAATTCCTGCTCTTATATTCACTTTAATGTCATATTTAATATAGACCTTGCTGTATCTTCCCAACCCAGGGATCAAACCCAGGTCTCCCGCATTACAGGTAGATTCTTTACCAGTTGAGCCACAAGGGAAGCCCAAGAATACTGCAGTGGGTAGCCTATCCCTTCTCTAGCAGATCTTCCCTACCCGGTTCTCCAGATTTGCTGGAGAAGTAATAGTCTGGCTCGGGAAGATCCACTGGAGAAGGGAGAGGCTACCCACTCCGGTATTCTTGGGCTTCCCTTGTGACTCAACTGGTAAAGAATCCGCCTGCAATGCAGCAGACCTGGGTTTGGTCTCTGGGTCGGGAAGATCCCCTGGAGAAGGGAAAGGCTACCCACTCCACTATTCTGGCCTGGAGAATTCCATGGACTGTATAGTCCGTGGGGTTGCAAAGAGTTGGACATAACTGAGCGACTTTGACTCACTCACTTCACTTGCTGTAAAACCACGTAGTTAGCCTAAAGCGGACAGGAAAGAGCAGTCTTTTCTTTACAAAACAGATCGCAAGGGGTGTGGTGGGGGGCAGCACATGGAAGGCAATGGTCAGTAATGCAGAGTGCTGTGTGGGTTGGTTGTCCACCCCCAGGCATTGTTTGGCTATGTTACCTCGGAGGCTCTCCTGGTGACGAGGTTTAACTTCAGGTGTTTTGTTTGTGAATGGTGTGAAAGTATGCTTTTACTTAACTCATGTATTTTCTTTGTCAGGCCTCTCTATCCGGAGTGTATGCTGGAAAGCAGACCGCCTCCTAGCAGGGACCCAGGACAGTGAGATATTTGAAGTAATCGTGCGAGAACGGGACAAACCGATGCTGATCCTGCAGGGTCACTGTGAGGGGGAGCTCTGGGCTCTGGCCCTGCACCCCAAGAAGCCACTGGCTGTGACGGGCAGTGATGACCGCTCCGTCAGGTGAGGCCCCAGCATTGTCGCCGTAACCTCACATACCTCCCTGGGATGGCAGATGGGTTTTGCCCAAGCTTGCATGTTACTTTAAGAGAAGGATAACCCACAGTGCAGAACCTCACAGTTTCCAAACAGAATGCTGAGACATTTTGCTTAAGGACAGTTGGCTTCTTGATATCTTGTTGCTATCTTTCTTGGGCCCCACCTTAAGTCAAGAAAATGTTCTTAGAAGTGAGAATACACTCCCGCTGGTTAGATTGGCCTCCAGGTCTCTTTCAGTTGAAGATGTGAGCTGAGTTCACTCATCTGTGATAAAGTCATATTTCCCCCTCATATCTTCTGTCCTGCTGGGGGCAGCTTAGCAGTTTCACAGCCTACTCACTTTTTATCAGTTTAGTTGGAGATTAGAGATCTCAAATAAAACTGAAGTTCTGGTTTTTCAAAGTCATCTTTAGCATGAGAGTCATTGATTCTTTCTTTGTAAATTCTCACGTGGAACTTTGAACAACGTCCTCAAATCAAGGGAAAGTGCTGGTTCCTAAGAAAATGTACCCATTTTATTGGGGCCTCAGGGGTTCTTGCTACGGATCACTTGTTTGAGAGCTTGACGGTAAGAAAATGAGCAGAATGACTATGCTTCCACTGTTCTTGTGACTGTTGAGAGACTGAACATATGATTTGAAAGTGTGAGATGAAAGCTGTTACACTGAATCCAGCGTTTTTGTATTTACTACTGAACTTTAAATGTGCTCAACAATAAGCAGGCCAGAAAGAGAGTCTGTGACAGTGAGAGGAAGAGACTGATTGATCAGTTCATCGATGGATTACTGCTTCTAAGTTTGAATAGCTAAACAGGAGGACTGGACACTAGACCTAAGGTCATTACTCTCCCTCCCCAGCCCTGTTCTGTATTTTTGTAAATCCAATCAAGATGCAGTCAGGATACTCATTAGCATAAATCCAAAGATAAATCCATTTTTTAGTTTGCACCCAGCACTAAACTCTCATCAATCTAAAAATCAGTGAAAACAATTACAGCTATCTCTGCATGTGCTATAAATGTTTATTTGGCATCTTACTTCTCTTTACTTACTGCCTCCTCCTTGCTTCCTTTCCCTTCCGTTACTCTGAGCCAAACCAGTGCCACCAAGTTATTCAAACATCCAAGAAACTTGATTCATACCCAACCAGATAGAAAGGATTTCAAGAAAGTTTTTAGCTTTTGTATTTTAACAACTATGTTGAATCTTAGAATTGCAAAGAGCACTTACTGCCAGAATTTGTATTACTCCCTTTAACCATTAATTTGGCTAAGATATTCAATGGAATTTGACACTCTGAGTATTGAAATTTAGCAAGGGTATAAGTCATAATTCTTTGAGAAAGATTAGCTTAGTGATTTTAAAATGATAGTGTAGTTTACTTAGAGTGGTGGTTTCTTCATGCTAGTAGAGCAAAGCTTACATTGCTTAAAATAGTACATGGCTAAAAACAGCATGAAACTATGAATAATGGAAAAGGTATTGAAAGCATACCCTGAGTTTTAAGCTGAATAGCACAGGCTGCCTCAGGGATAGGCAGACTCCACTGGGCAGCCCTACGTGACAAGACAGGTGCCCCTGTCCCTCCTGATGGCAGGATGCACTTAAAAAAACTACACCACATTGACTTACTCTTGCCTTCTTATCACAAGAGCTTAGATTCTCAGCCACCCCTGCCCCCGCCACAGATATTGTTGTTTGCATATTAAGAGAAGACTGTCTTTAAAGTGGTAACAGAAAGAGGTCACTTACCACAAGTGCAAGTCATATAGAAACTCTTATTCGAATCCTCAGATATTTAGTTCATGGTCTCTCAGTCTGAAGTGCCTGGATTAGGTGTTCTAAGAGCTGCCCTTCATGGGAAATAGATGGGGAGACGGTGGAAACAGGGTCAGACTTTATTTTGGGGAGCTCCAAAATCACTGCAGATGGTGATTGCAGCCATGAAATTAAAAGACGCTTACTCCTTGGAAGGAAAGTTATGACCAACCTAGACAGCATCTTAAAAAGCAGAGACATTACTTTGTCAACAAAGGTCCGTCTGGTCAAGGCTATGGTTTTTCCAGTGGTCATGTATGGATGTGAGAGTTGGACTGTGAAGAAAGCTGAGTGCTGAAAAATTTATGCTTTTGAGCTGTGGTGTTGGAGAAGACTCTTGAGAGTCCCTTGGACTGTAAGAAGATCCACCCAATCCATCCTGAAGGAAATCAGTCCTGGGTGTTCATTAGAAGGACTGATGCTAAAGCTAAAACTCCAATAACTTTGGCCACCTCATGCGAATAATTGACTCATTGGAGAAGACCCTAATGCTGGCAAGGACTGGGGGCAGGAGGAGAAGGGGACGACAGAGGTTGAGATGGTTGGATGGCATCACCAACTCAATGGACACGAGTTTGAGTAAACTCTGGGAGTTGGTGATGGACAGGGAGGCCTGGTGTGCTGTAGTCCATGGGGTCGCAAAGAGCCGGACACAACTGAGCGACTGAACTGAACTGAAGAGCTTCCCTTACAAGTGACCTCTGTTTCTCCAGCAGTAGTCCCCTCATCATCTAGGGGGCCCAGTGAAGTATTCCCCCTCCCCTGACCAAGAGGGGTCCTGTCATTAGTGGGGTACCAGGGACTTTTGAGGCATTTTGGCATATGACTGTGTACAGCCAACTTGGAATCCTCCTAGGCAGGGGTACCGTTTGTTCTCCATCTCAGATACTTTTTCTTGCTCAGAAGACCAACAAACATAATATGCGTTTTAGTCTGTATTTACATAACACAGTTTCTAGAAGAGAACCCGTATTTAAAAAACAACTAATAATAACAGCATCTAGTAGTACCTCTTATCCTGTGTTATTAACACCCATTGGTAGAAATCAGGAACAATTCTTAATCTCCAAGGAGAAAAGTATAATTTTGTATGAAGTAGTATGTAAAATTTCCTTATTTTTGAATCTCAGAATCTTTGAAAATATCTCATGTTTTATTTCTTGCTGGATATTTCAAATGGAGAAAATCACCCAAAGATAGCCCAAACACCTTTGCAACTTCCTAGACATGCTGAGAGGAAGGACACTGGTGTGATGTTACTGCATCCTTTTTTGTTACTATCACCTTTGGCCTTGGACTGGCTGATGACTGTGAGAAAGTGTTTTGTTTTGACTTTGAACTGTCCTTAGGCTGTGGAGCCTGGCTGACCATGCCTTGATTGCCCGCTGTAACATGGAGGAAGCAGTTCGCAGCGTTGCTTTCAGCCCTGATGGATCTCAATTGGCCCTGGGCATGAAGGATGGATCTTTCATTGTTCTCCGAGTCAGGCACGTACTACCGGTATTGAAAATGACATTAGAGATATGCTTCTGTAAAAATTAATTCTCCAGGTCAGAATGTTTGTCAGGACTTTAGGAAAAAATGCATTTGCTGTTTTGAATAGGTAGATTCGCAATCCCCTATCTGTAATTGCCAGATCCAAACACTGAAAATCTGAAGTTCTTTGGTAACTTATTTGGCAGCAAAGCCTGACCCAGTGAACTGATGTGAAATTGTTTACAGTTTGTTAGTCTCCTTTTTTTTTTCAATGTAATTTTTTTCTCAATATGTATATTTTATTGAAGTATAGTTGACTTATGGTGTTTCAGGTGCACAGCAAGGTGATTCAGTTATACACATATCTATTAATCTCTTAGTAGGAATAATCATGTGTCATGTGATTTGCTGTGAGAATATTAATGTGTTCAAAAGGGATCGCTGCCCTAGCTTCTACGGGGTTATTACATAATATATGTGAACCTTTCCAAAATGCAGTGAGTGATCAACTCCCAAGCTCGTCTGGTCCTAAGGGTTTTAGGTAAGAGATTATGAGCTTTTAATGAGACAAGAAAGAGGAAGAAAGAGGAAAGCCACTTCTAATAGCACCAGATTTTTAGAGGTGAGCTGGAGTAAAAGATTTTTTTCCACCTATAATCACTAATAAAATGGAACATTTCCCATTTATTAACATCCAATATTATTTCTACTATACAGAATTTATGACCCACTCTTGTATTTCTTTCAAATAACATTGGTTATTCTTTGGGATTACACATTTTGTGATTATAGAAAGGAAATGAAGCTATAAATTAGATACTGTATCTCACATAACAATTTCTATATAGCTTTAAAAATGCTGTTGACATGGTTTATTACACTAAATTCTCATTACCAGCTACACATAACTCATTACCAAATGGGTGAACAACCTTTTCTTTCTTTGCTTAGTGATGTATGGGAAGATGGCTAATTACCAAATTTTCAGTGACACACAAACTTTAAAGCATGACTTGAGGTTGCCATCCCTAGGTTTGCTATTATTACTTTGCTTTTTTATTCTTACAGGGATATGACAGAAGTGGTTCATATCAAAGATCGAAAAGAAGTCATTCACGAAATGAAATTTTCTCCAGATGGTTCTTATCTGGCAGTGGGATCCAATGATGGCCCGGTAGATGTCTATGCTGTCGCCCAGAGGTATAAGAAAATTGGAGAATGCAACAAGTCTGTCAGTTTCATCACACACATTGACTGGTCTTTGGATAGTAAATACTTGCAAACTAATGATGGTGCTGGAGAACGGCTATTCTACAAAATGCCATGTAAGTCACAAGGGCATTAAATGTTTGTGCAAAACATAGCTCTGAACCATGGCAGAAAATGTATGAGGATATTCTTAGGACCTGAGGGCAAGGAGTATTTTCTCAAACAAGACCCTCAGATCACAAACTCCCAAAGAGAAGATTCATAAATTGAAACACGTTAAAATAAAAAATTATTCTACAACAAAAGAGCCCATGAATAAAATGAAAAGACAGTGCATAGGTTGGGCATAAAGACTTGGAATTATTATAATGGACAAAGGCTATTCAGTTGACCTTTGAATAACATGGGTTTGAACTGCGTGGTCTACTTCTGTAGATTTTTTTTTTAGTAGTAAATACTAGAGTACTACATAGTAAGAGGTTGGTTGAATCCATAGATGTGGAACCATGAATGCGGATGGTCAATGCAGATGTGGAACCATGAATGCAGATGGTCTGAGTTGTACATGGATTTTTGACTCCCCTGAGTTGTTCAAGAGTCAACTGTATACCTAGAATGTATAAAGAATGCCTAAAGATAAGGAAAAAGAAAAATTACTAGGAAAAAAAAAAAAAAAACCTGAAAATTTGAGGAACACAATCCTAAACTACTATGATTACTTTAGTCTCTCTTTGTGTCCTTCATAATTGGAAGCCTTTATTATGTACAGAGTCGGACATGACTGAAGCGACTTAGCAGCAGCAGCAGCATTATGTGATTACTTGGTGAAATGTGCTAATTGGGATTAAAAAAACACACATTTTATTTGTAACCCCCATTATAACTTCTATAAGAAATTCTTCTTATTTACATAATACTCGTTTAGTAACAGTTTATAATACTAAAATGTCATAAAGACAAATTTATGTATTATAATCTTTGAATAATTTTCATAATGTAAGATTAAAAATGTAATGTTTAATTTTATCGTAAATTTTTATTGAAAAATCAATTTTACCATGAAATAAATTTTCCATGAAATAATATTTACCATGACAATAAATAAATGGACTTTCCAGGTGGCATTAGTGGTAAAAAACCCACCTGCCAATGCATTAAATGTGAGAGACATGGGTTGAGAAGATCCCCTGGAGGAGGGCCTGGCAACCCATTCCAGTATACTTGCCTAGAGAATCCCATGGACAGAGGAGCCCAGCGGCCTATAATCCAGAGGGTTGCAAAGAATCAGACATGACTGAAGCACACATGCATGCAAAGTGTAACATAATGCAATGTCAACATTTCTAAGAGTCTCTGCCCTGCCAATTCATTAGTTTACCATTACTGGGTGCATATTTCTTTGTGTCTGCTTTCTTTGCTTGACAGTATTTCATATATATTTTCCTATGTGAAAAAAGATGGAACACACATTTGTCATTTGCAATAAACAAATAACACCCTGCTCAGTGATAATATCATAACTTGCTTTCTCATCCTCCTACTGTTGAGCGTTTGGGCTTATTTCTAGTTTCTTTGCTGATACCCACAGTAAAACTCCAAATATCTTTGTAGAGGTGGGATTTTTCTCTTCCATGTTACTTCCTTGGACTGTGTTTTTTAAGCAGGGACACTGGATCAGGAATATATTCAAACTATCAGCTCTGATTCTATGGTCTTAAAAATGGATATACTACTATGCTAGAGACCAGAATTGCCAATCTGACAATGCACCAGTAATGTGCAAGAGCTTTATTCTCATAGATAGTTTATTTGAAAATACTTGTTACTGTTGAGGGGAAAGTATGAGTTAATACACTTAATTGTCTTGATTTTAAATTTTTAAATAGTGTATCACTAGGCATTTTTCCCAGCATTCCTTTTTCTGTGGGCTTCCTCCTTTGTGTGCTCCCAGAGGACATCCCTTGCTAGCTGCTGGTGGAAACTGGGTATTGTACCCTGTACTTAAGAACATAACGAGCAAAATTGTCAGGACTGTTTTCCACAACCAACTATATTTCATCAAAATTTGGTAGAGTTTTATCATGTGGCACTTTAAACAGCAAAGTCCATTCATTTTCTTCATTAATTAATTGAAGCTGATTTTTTAAAAAATCACTTCTCTGGCTCCTGGAATTATGAAAAGTATGAGTTCAGAATAAACTTTTTAAAAACCAGAAAAAAACTGGTAACTGTGATAATATATAATTTAGTAATAGCCATTTCTTCAATAACACAAAGCATAATATCATCTGTATCCAAATAATTAAGGTCAAGTAAACATCAGTTCAGTTCTGTCGCTCAGTTGTGTCTGACTCTTTGCAACCTCATGGACTACAGCACTCCAGGCCTCCCTGTCCATCACCAAATCCTGGAGCTTACTCACACTCATGTCCATTGAGTTGGTGATGCCATCCAACCTTCTCATCCTCTGTCATCCCTTTCTCCTCCCGCCTTCAGTCTTTCCCAGCAACAGGGTCTTTCCCAATGAGTCGGTTCTTCACATCAGGTGGCCAAAGTATTGGAGTTTCAGCATCAGTCCTTCCAATGAATATTCAGAACTGATTTCCTTTAGGATGGACTTGTTGGATCACCTTGCTGTCCAAGGGACTCTCAAGACTCTTCTCCAACACCACAGTTCAAAAGCATCAATTCTTCTGTGCTCAGTTTTCTTTATAGTCCAACTCTCACATCCATACATGACTACTGGAAAAACCATAGCTTTGACTAGATGGACATTTGTTGGCAAAGTGATGTCTCTGCTTTTTAATATGCTGTCTAGGTTGGTCATAGCTTTTCTCCAAGGAGCAAGCATCTTTTAATTTCATGGCTGCAGTCATCATCTGCAATGATTTTGGAGCCCCCCAATATAAAGTCTGTCACTGTTTCCATTGTTTCCCCATCTATTTGCCATGAAGTGATGGGACCAGATGCCATGATCTTAGTTTTCTGAATGTTGAGCTTTAAGCCAACTTTTTCACTCTCCTCTTTCAGTTTCATCAAGAGGCTCTTTAGTTCTTCTTCAATTTCTGCCATAAGTGTAGTATCATCTGCATATCTGAGGTTATTGATATTTTTCCTGGCAATCTTGATTTCAGGTCATGCTTCATCCAGTCCAGCATTTCTCATGATGTACTCTGCATATAAGTTAAATAAGCAGGGTGACAGTATACAGCCTTGACATACTCCTTTCCCAATTTGGAACCAGTCTGTTGTTGCATGTCCAGTTCTAACTGTTGCTTCTTGATCTGCATACAGATTTACCAGGAGGCAGGTCAGGTGGTCTGGTATTCCCATCTGTTTAAGAATTTCCACAGTTTGTTGTGATCCACACAGTTAAAGGCTTTAGCGTAGTCAATAAGGCAGAAGTAGATGATTTTTTTGAACTCTCTTGCTTTTTCTATGATCCAACGGATGTTGGCAATTTGAACTCTGGTTCCTCTGCCTTTTCTAAATCTAGCTTGAACATCTGGAAGTTCACAGTTCACATATTGCTGAAGCCTGACTTGGAGAATTTTGAGCATTACTTTGCTAGCATGTGAGATGAGTGCAGTTGTGTGGTAGTTTGAGCATTCTTTGGCATTGCCTTTCTTTGGTAGTTTGAGACATTAGATTTAGTACAATGATCATTTACTTTCTCATATCTTGAGTTTTGAGCATGTGCTTTCTTTAAACCCTGCTGGGGGAAAAAAATCACCAGTTGGGGAAAGAAATTAGAATTTATAGTTTCCTTAGTTTATAAACATTTTAAAACAAAGGTTTTAGACTTCTTTGAAAAAAATGAGTTAAGTAAATTAGAACATGATTTTTATTTACATGTAGCATTATATTAAAGTGTATTGATTATTTTCAGCTGGGAAGTCTTTAACGAGTAAAGAAGAAATCAAAGGGATTCCCTGGGCCTCCTGGACATGTGTGAAAGGCCCAGAAGTGAGTGGAATTTGGCCAAAATACACTGATGTCAGTGACATCAACTCAGTGGATGCAAATTACAACAGTTCAGTGTTGGTGTCTGGAGATGATTTTGGACTGGTTAAATTGTTTAAATTTCCTTGTCTCAAAAAAGGTAAGGCCAAAAGAAATGCTTCATTGAATGGAGATTTAATCTAGGATATATATATAGTGTAATTAAGGCTTATTTTCTTGATGTCCACTAGTGCAGACTATTCATTTTATCTTTATATATATATTTGCTCTTTAATACTTTTTAATAAAGTTTGATATCTTCTGTTTTTGACATTCTGAAATATATGTGGTTTTGCAAATCTAATTCAGCATTTGTTAACAGAGATACTACTCAACATTTTGTGATCCATAAACCGTACGTTTCACATTTTAAACAAGTTATTTTCTATTTATATCTATGTAAATATAATAATTTAAATTATATGTTACATTAAAATATTATAATTAAAACTCATTTATGCATTTATGCTTATACATAGGAAGCAAAGCAACTCCTTATAGACATATTTAAAATAAAATCTGAAAGTGATTGTTCTGGTGATAATACACTTTGTGGACTGCTTCTCACAGCACTAATTTTGCACATCAGACTAACATAACTGGTGAAATTTTTATAGAATTATAGTTGATTTACAGTGTGTTAATTTCTACCATACAGAAAAGTGATTCTGTTATATATACACACACACATATATAGATATGTATATCTATATATACATATAGATAAATACACATTCTTTCTAAAATTGTTTCCTGTTATGGTTTATCAATAGAATATTGAATATAGTTCCCTGTCCAATACAGTAGGACCTTGTTTATCCATTCTGTCTATATATTATAGTTTATATCTGCTAATCCCAAACTCCCAATCTGTTTCTTCCCCAACTCCCCTCCCATTTGGCAACCACAAGTCTATTCTTTATGTCTATGAGTCTACTTCTGTTTGGTAGATAAGTTCATTTGTGTCATATTTTAGATTCTGTATTTAAGTGATATCACATGGTATTTTTCTCTTTCTGACTTTTAACTTCACTTAGTTTGGTCATCTCTAGATCCATCCATGTTGCTGCAAATGGCATTATTTCATTCTTTTTTATGGCTGAGTAGTATTCCATTGTGTATATTACCCATCTTCTGTAACCATTCATCTGTTAATGGACATTTAGATTGTTTGCATGTCTTGGTTTTTGTGAATAGTGTTACTATGAACATTGGGGTGCATGTATCTTTTTGAATTGTAGTTTTGTCTGAAAATATGTCCAGGAGTGGGATTGCAGGACCATATGGTAGTTCTATTTTTAGTTTTTTGAGGAACCTTCATACTGTTTTCCGTTGTAGTTGCACCAACTTACTTACCGACCAACAATGTAGAAGGGTTTCATCTTCTCCACACACTCTCCAGCACTTGTTGTCTGTAGACTTTTTAATGATGGCCATTTAGTGTGAAGTGGTACCTCACTGCAGTTTTAATTTGCATTTCTCTAGTAATTAGCAGAAGTGAACATCTTTTCATGTGCCTGGTGGCCACCTGTATGTCTTCTTTAGAAAAATGTTTATTTAGATCTTCCACCCTTTTTGTTGTTTGTTTTGTTGTTGAGTTTTATGACCTGTTTGTATATTTTGGAATTTAAGCCTTTGTTGGTTGCATCATTTGTAAATATTTTCTCCCAGTCTGCTAATTTGTCTTTTCATTTTGTTTATGGTTTTCTTTGTTGTGAAAAACTTGTAAGTTTGGTTAGGTCCCATTTGTTTATTTTTGCTTTGGAGAGACTGATAACTGGTGACATTTTTGAGAGAGAAATTTGACTCAAAACCCTTTCTGCCCTTGCATCTTGTTCTTTTGTTTTATTGTTGTCACTTCAATTTTTCTGGCACCTCAGGCTTTGTAGAATGTGACTGAATTAATTATGTAATTATCCTGTCCTCTTCTTCCTTCAAAAGTTTAGGCAAATCCTATACACAGGTTTTTCTGAGACTCCCTGCCTGTACCCTGAAAATCTGATTTGGGGAAAGTAATCAGTAGGACTATGCTGTTGCCTGAAAACCCTTTCACTTGAATGATTTTTAGATTAAGCGTGGAAAGGGACTGAAAATGTAATCAGAAAGTTTTTTTTCAGCTAACTGACAGTTTTGAAGCAGTGAATTTTGGTACAAAATTGAACATAAAGTGCATAGGAGAAACAACCATCACTTCCACTTGACAAGATGACCATCAGTTTAAAACGCTTGAGGAACAAGATGGCGGAGGAATAGGTGGACGTGGAATGCATCTCTCTCCCTACAGATACATCAGGAATACACCTTCAGACACAGAAGTGCATGCAGAACACCAGCTGAGAGTAGACAGGAGTACCTGACCAGTGGAAAAGAATATATAGACCCATGCAAAACTTGGTAGGATGAAGGAACTAGGGGGAAAAACAGGAGTGCTAGCAGGACTGGACCTGCCCTCGGCGGGTGGGGGAACTGAAGCAGGGGTCTGATCCCCACATCGGGGCAATTGTGTGAGTCAGAGGAGAAGCACTTGAGGCTGAGAGGGGAACAGCTGATCTGTGGCGGCCTAAATGGAATGAGAATCAGATAGTCCTTGCCGCAGCCATATATACCCTAGATGGCGTAGTGGCTGGAAGCTGGAGTTTAGGGATTGTGGAGCAATCCCAGGGCAAGGGCTGCTGTTGACTGTGAAGAGACAGATCGACGGAATGTGAGGAAGGAGATTGTGGTGGGAAGTGTCTGTGGAGTAAAGCCGGCAGCCATGGAAGCAGGTTGATGCTGCTGAGTCATGAGTAGGGCGTGGAGCCATCACCATAGCCTCTCCCCCTCCATCACCATAGCCTCTCCCCAGCCAGAAACCATGCGACCCAAGCAGCTGCACCACCTCCACACCTGGCCCTCACAGGGGCAAACCCAAGTCCTCCAGAGCAGCCTCAGGAGCAAACCCTAGTGGATGACCCATATCCAGAAGTGGAAATAAAACCACAGTTGTAACCCAGGGGCAGTGTGACTAAGGAAGCAGACCCAAAACCCTCCCACCAGCTATACAAGCTGCAGATTAAATCCACGCAATCAACTAGGCAGACTCTGTGTCTGTGGAATATATAAAAGGTCACTGAGAGCTCCCGCAAAAGAAAATGCACTAGTTCTGGTAGCTGTGGACATTGGAGGCAAGAGCACAGAATAGGAGCAGATTACAGTCTGAGCTGCTGTCACAGCAGGCCCAGAGGTCAGCAGTGTAGAGGGCATCCTCGGGAGGTGAGGTGGACTGTGACTCCCAGCGAGGGGAAGGGCTCTGACAGCAGGGACTCACGAAAAACATTTATTTTCTTATGTTTTGACTTGTTCTGTAGATTCTTTTCGGTTTCTTTTTTTTTTTCTTTTTTCCCACTTCTGTTGTAGTTGTTGATTTTATTGGCACTATGAACTCTAACTAAGCTTTTAAGATTTTTTTTTTTTTCTTTTTCTTTTTCTCAGTCACATTTTTTATTGTTGTTATAAACCTCTAGCTCCATATTGGGCTTTTGCAGTTCTGGGGAGTTTTTGGGTTGTTTGTTTCTCTTCTCTTTTTTTAATTTTAATCTTTAATTTTTTAAACCGATTATTATTTTTTCTGCATTTATTTCTAGGTTTGCTTTTCATACTGTTCTTTTCCCCTTGCAGTTAATCTTTTTTTTTTTTGCAGTTAATCTTTAATATATATATAAATCTTCTTTACCTATATTTAGTTTTGCGTATCTATTCTTTCTTTCTTTTATTCCTTTCCTTTAGTTTCAACACATTTGATAGTTTTATTTTCATTGCTTTGTACCCCAATTGGCACCTTGCTTTAGTCTGGTTTTCCAGTTTGTGCTTTAGTTAGTTTTGTTCAGTTCAGTTCAGTCGCTCAGTTGTGTCAGACTCTTTGAGACTCCGTGAGCTACAGCATGCCAGGCCTCCCTGTCTATCACCAACTCCCAGACTTTACCCAAGCTCATGTCCATTGAGTTGGTGATGCCATCCAACCATCTCATCCTCTCTTGTCACCTTCTCCTCCTGCCCTCAATCCCTCCCAGCATCAGGGTCTTTTCAATTGAGTCAGCTCTTTATATCAGGTGGCCAAAGTATTGGAGTTTCAACTGCAACATCAGTCCTTCCAATGAACACCCAGGACTGATCTCCTTTAGAATGGACTGTTTGGATCTCCTTGCAGTCCAAGGGACTCTCAAGAGTCTTCCCAACACCACAGTTCAAAAGCATCAATTCTTCTGGGCTCAGTTTTCTTTATAGTCCAACTCTCACATCCATACATGACTACTGGAAAAACTATAGCCTTGACTAGACGGACCTTTGTTGACAAAGTGATGTCTCTTCTTTTTAATATGCTGTCTAGGTTGGTTATAACTTTCCTTCCAAGGAGTAAGTGTCTTTAATTTCATGGTTGCAATCACCATCTTCAGTGATTTTGGAGCCCCTAAAAATAAAGTCAGCCGCTGTTTCCACTGTTTCCCCATCTGTTTCCCATGAAGTAATGGGACCAGATGCCATGATCTTAGTTTTCTGAATATTGAGCTTTAAGCCAACTTTTTCACTCTCCTCTTTCACTTTAATCAAGAGGCTCTTTAGTTCTTCTTCACTTTCTGCCATGAGAATGGTGTCATCTGCATATCTGAGGTTATTCATATTTCTCCTGGCAATCTTGATTCCAGCTTCTGCTACTTCCAGCCCAGTGTTTCTCATGATGTACTCTGCATATAAGTTACATAAGCTGGGTGACAATGCTGCTTATACAGCCTTGATGTACTCCTTTTCCTATTTGGAACCAGTCTGTTGTTGCATGTCCAGTTCTAATTGTTGCTTCCTGACCTGCATATAGGTTTCTCAAGAGGCAGATCAGGGGCTCTGGTATTCCCATCTCTTTCAGAATTTTCCACAGTTCATTGTGATGCACATAGTCAAAGGCTTTAGCATAGTCAATAAAGCAGAAATACATGTTTTTCTGGAACTCTCTTGCTTTTTCAATGATCCAGCGAATGTTGGCAATTTGATCTCTGGTTCCTCTGCCTTTTCTAAAACCAGCTTGAACATCTGGGAGTTCATAATTCACTTATTGTTGAAGTCTGGCTTATAGAATTTTGAGCATTACTTTACTAGCATGTGAGATGAATGCAATTGTGCATAGTTTGAGCATTCTTTGGCATTGCCTTTCTTTGGGATTGGAATGAAAACTGACCTTTTCCAGTCCTGTGGCCACTCCTGAGTTTTCCAAATTTGCTGGCATATTGAGTGCAGCACTTTCACAGCATCATCTTTTAGGATTCGAAATAGCTCAACTGGAATTCCATCACCTCCACTAGCTTTGTTTGTAGTGATGCTTCCTAAGACCCACTTGACTTCACATTCCAGGGTGTCTGGCTCTAGGTGAGTGACCACACCATCATGATTATCTGGGTCATGAAGATCTTTTTTGTACAGTTCTTCTGTGTATTCTTGCCACCTCTTCTTAATATCTTCTGCTTCTGTTAGGTCCATCCCATTTCTGTCCTTTATTGTGCCCATCTTTGCATGAAATATTCCCTTGGTATCTCTAATTTTCTTGAAGAGATCTCTAGTCTTTCCCATTCTATTGTTTTCCTCTGTTTCTTTGCATTGATCACTGAGGAAGACTTTCTTATTCCTCCTTGCTATTCTTTGGAACTCTGCATTCAAATGGAGATATCTTTCCTTTTCTCTTTTACTTTTCATTTTTCTTCTTTTCACAGCTATTTGTAAGGCCTCCTCAGACCAGCCATTTTGCTTTTTTGCATTTCTTTTTCTTGGGAATGGTTTTGATCCCTATCTCCTGTACAATGTCAAGAACCTCTTCCATAGTTCATTAGGCACTCTGTCTATCAGATCTAGTCCCTTAAATCTTTTTCTCACTTACAATGTATAGTAATAAGGGTTTTGATTTAGGTCATACCTGAGTGGTCTAGTGGTTTTCCCCATTTTCTTCAATTTAAGTCTGAATTTGGCAATAAGGAGTTCATAATATGACCCACAGTCAGCTCTTGGTGGTGTTTTTGCTAACTGTATAGAGCTTCTCCATCTTTGGCTGCAAAGAATATAATCAATCTGATTTCGGTGATGTCCATGTATAGAGTATTCTCTTGTGTTGTTGGAAGAGAGTGTTTGCTATGACCAGTGCGTTCTCTTGGCAAAACTCTATTAGCCTTTGCCCTGCTTCATTCTGTACTCCAAGGCCAAATTTGCCTGTTACTCCAGGTGTTTCTTGACTTCCTACTTTTGCATTCCAGTCCCCTGTAATGAAAAGGACATCCACAACTGGGTGTTCTAAAAGGTCTTGTAGGTCTTCATAGAAGCGTTCAACTTCAGCTTCTTCAGCATTACTGGTCGGGGCATAGACTTGGATTACCATGATATTGAATGGTTTGCCTTGGAAACGAACAGAGATCATTCTGTAATTTTTGAGATTGCACCTAAATACTGCATTTTGGACTCTTTTGTTGACTATGATGGCTACTCCATGTCTTCTAAGGGATTCCTGCCCACAGTAGTAGATATAATGGTCATCTGAGTTAAATTCACCCATTCCAGTCGATTTTAGTTCACTGATTCCTAGAATGTCAACATTCACTCTTGCCATCTCCTGTTTGACCACTTCCAATTTGCCTTGATTCGTGGACCTAACATTCCAGGTTCCTATGCAATATTGCTCTTTACAGCATCAGACCTTGTGTCCATCACCAGTCACATCCACAACTGGGTGTTGTTTTTGCTTTGGCTCCATCCCTTCATTCTTTCTGGAGTTATTTCTCCACTGATCTCCACTATCATATTGAACACCTACTGACCTGGGGAGTTTATCTTTCAGTGTCCTATCTTTTTGCCTTTTCATACTGTTCATGGGGTTCTCAAGGCAAGAATACTGAAGTGGTTTGCCATTCCCTTCTCCAGTGGACCACATTCTGTCAGACCTCTCCACCATGACCCATCCATCTTGGGTGGCCCCACACGGCATGGCTTAGTTTCATTGAGTTAGACAAGGCTGTGGTCCATGTGATCAGGTTGGCTAGTTTTCTGTGATTGTGATTTCAGTCTGTCTGCCCTCTGATGCCCTCTCTCATCGCCTGCCGTCTTATTTGGGTTTCTCTTACCTTGGACGTGGGGTGTCTCTTCACGGCCGCTCCAGCAAAGCGCAGCCACTGCTCCTTACCTTGGACGTTGGGTATCTCCTTTCGGTCCCCACTCCTGACCTTGGACGTGGGGTATGTCCTCTCAGCTGCCGCTGCTGACCTTGAGTGTGGGGTACCTCCTCTCAGCCACTCCTGCGCTACGCAGCTGCCACGCCTGCCTAGTTTTGTTCTGGTAGATATAATTTGCCAGGTCAGTCTATTGTACTTTATTTTTGTTGGACTGTTTTGATTTTGCTTATGGGTGTATATATATGTGTGTATATTCAGTCACACTTTTTATTGTTGTTATACACCTCTGCCTCTACGTTGGGCCTTTGCAGTTCTGTGGCGTTTTCCTTTTTTTTTTCCCTTTCTATTTCTTCTTCCTTTTTTTCCCTTTATTTTATAATTTTAATTTTTAATTTTATTAAACCTATTATATGTTTTCTGCATTTATTCCTTTGTTTGCCTTTCCTACCGTTCTTTTCCCCTTGCAGTTAATCTTCAATGCATGTAAATCTTCTCATCTACCTCTATTTAACTTTGCATATCTTTTCTTTCTTTCCTTCCCTCTCAACATATATGTTAGTTTTGTTTTCATTACTTTATTCCCACTTGGCACCTTGCTTTAGTTTTATTTTCCAGTTTGTGCTTTAGTTAGTTTTGTTCTTAACTGGTAAATATAAATTTTGATTTCCTTTGTTTGCCAGGTCAATCTACTTACTTTATTTTTGTTGGACTGTTTTGACTTTGCTCATGGGTGTAGATGTATATGTGTATATCTATTATTTTAATTATTATTTGCCTTACTTTGTAACTGCCATTTGTCTGGGGTTCATCTTTGGTTTCTCGTTTTTGGATTTTTGTTTTAATCTCACTTAATGCCATAACAAGCCACTTGTGGAATCTTGGTTCCTGACCAGAGGTCAAACCCTGAGCCTTTGGAGTGGAAGCACTGACTCCAAGACCCTAGACTACCAGAGAACTAACCCTAGGGAGTATCAAATAGTGAGAACTCACACAAAGGAAACCACTTGAATACAAGACCCTGCATCACCCAACCACCAGTAGCACCCTGTGCAGGACCCTCATCTAAACAACAAACAAAAATACAAACCCAGTCATCAGCAGACAGGATTACCACCTCACTCAGCCTTGCCCATCAGAGGAAAAACAAACATACAAACAAAAACTCAGCACAAATCTCACCCTATAAGAAGCTTAGACAAACCACTGGACCAACCTTAGAGGGCAGAAATCAAAAGGAAGAAAGAATTCAACCTTGAAGCCTGGGAAAGTGAAAGTGAAGTCACTCAGTCATGTCCGACTCTTTGCAACCCCATAGACTGTAGCCCAGCAAGTTCCTCCATCCATGAGATTTTCCAGGCAAGAATACTGGAGCGGGTTGCCATTTCCTTCTCCAGGAGATCTTCCTGACCCAGGGATTGAACCCAGGTCTAACACATCACAGGCAGACACTTTACTGTCTGAGCCACCAGGGAAGTCCTGAAGCCTGGGAAAAGGAGACCTCAAACCCAATTAGTTAAAAAAAAAAAAAAATGAAAAGGCAGAGAAATACTACAGAAATGAAGGAACAAACTAGAAACACAGAAGTCCAAATAAATGAAGAGGAAACAGGCAAACTACCTGAAAAAGAACTCAGAATGATGATAGTAAAGATGATCAAAAACCTTGAAAGCAAAATGGAGAAAATGCAAGAATCAATTAACAAAGTCCTAAAAGAATTAAAGAATAAATATGCAGAGACAATACAATACTGAAATTAAAAATATTCTAGAAGGAATCAGTAGCAGAATATCTGAAGCAGAAGAATGGATCAGTAAGCTGGAAGATAAAATGGTGGAAACAACTTCTGAAGAGCAGAGTAAAGTAAAAAGAATGAAAAGAACTGAGGATAGACTCAGAGACCTCTGGGACAATATCAAACGCACCAACATCCAAATTATAGGGGTCCTAGAAGAAGAAGAAGAGAAGAAAAGGTATGAGAAAATTTTTGAAGAGGTTATAGTTGAAGATTTTCCCAACATGGAAAAGGGAAATAGTCAATCAGGTCCAAGAGGCACAAAGAGTCCCATACAGGATAAACCCAAGGAGAAACATGCCAAGACACATACTAATCAAACTAACAAAGACTAAACACAAAGAAAGAATATTAAAAGCAACAAGGGAGAAGCAACAAGTAACCTGCAAGGGAAACCCCACATGCTGAACAGCTGATCTTTCAGCAGAAACTCTGCAGGCCAGAAGGGAATGGCAGGATGTATTTAAAGTACTGAAAGGGAAAAATCTACAACCAAGATTACTGTACCTGGCAAGGATCTCTTTCAAAATTGATGGAGAAATAAAAAGCCTTTCTATAAGCAAAGTTAAGAGAATTCAGTACCACCAAATCAGCTTTACAACAAATATTAAATGGACTTATATAGTCAAGAAATACAAGAGAAGAAAAAAGATCTACAAAATCAATCCCAAACAATTAAGAAAATGACAATAGGAATATATATATCGATAATTACTTTAAATGTAAATGGATTAAATGCTTCACCCAGAAGACACAGACTGGCTGAATGGATACAAAAACAAGACCCACATATATGCTGTGTACAAGAAACCCACTTCAGACCTCAAGACACATATAGACTGAAAGTGAGAGGATGGAAAAATATATTCCATGCAAATGGGAAGCAAAAGAAAGCTGGAGTAGCAATCCTCATATCAGACAAAATAGACCTTAAAATAAAGAATATTACAAGAGATAAGGAAGGACACTACATAATGATCAAGGGATCCATCCAAGAGGAAGACAACAATTGTAAATATCTATGCATCCAACATAGGAGCACCTCAATACATAAGGCAAACACTAACAGACATAAAAGGAGAAATTGACAGTAATACAATAATAGTAGGAGACTTTAACACCCCATTCACACCAATGGACAGATCATCAAAACAGAAAATTAATAAGGAAACACAAGGCTTAAATGATACATTAGGTGAGATGGATCTCATTGGTATCTTCAGGACATTCCATCCAAATGCAGAAGAATACACCTTCTTCTCAAGTGCACATGGAACGTTCTCCAGGATAGACCATATCTTGGGTCACAAATCAAACCTCTGTAAATTTAAGAAAATTGAAATTGTTATCAAGCATCTTCTCTGACCATAATACTATGAGACTAAATATCAATTACAAGAAAAAAACTGTAAGAAACAAAAACACATGGAGATTAAACAACATGTTTCTAGATAACCAACAGGTTCCTGAAGAAATCAAAAGGGAAATCAGAAAAGTTCTAGAAACAAATGACAATGAAAACACAGCAACTCACAACCTATGGGATGCAGCAAAAGCAGTCCTAAGAGAGAAGTTTATAGCAATACAATCCTACCTCATGAAACAAGAAAAACACCTAATAGACAGCCTAAATTTACGTCTAAAGTAATTGGAAAAAGAACAAAAAAATGCCCAGAATTAGTAGAAGGAAAGAAATCATAAAGATCTGAGCAGAAATAAATGAAAAACAAATGAAAGAAACAATAATAAAGATTAATAAAACTAAAAGCTGCAAAGAAGCTCTTTGAGAAGATAAAGTTGACAAACCTTTAGCTAGACTCATCAAGAAAAAAAGAGAGAAGAATCAAACCAACAAAATTAGAAATGAAAAAGGAGAGGTTACAACAGACAATGCAGAAATACAAAAGATTATAAGAGACTATTATGAACAACTATATGTCAATAAAATGGATAACCTGGAAGAAATGGACAGATTTTTAGAAAAGTTCTATTTTCCGAGACTGAACCAGGAAGAAATAGAAATTATGAACAACCCAATTATAAGCACTGAAACTGAAGCTGGGATCAAAAATCTCCCAAAAAGCAAAAGCCCAGGACCAGATGGCTTCACAGGAGAATTCTATCAAACATTTAGAGAAGAGCTAATGCCTAGCCTTCTAAAACTCCTTCAAAAATTGCAGAGAAAGGAACACTTCCAAACTCATTCTACAAGGCCACCATCACCCTGATACCAAAACCAGACGAAGAGAACACAAAAAAACAAAAGTACAGACCGATATAACTGATGAACATAGATGCAAAATTTCTCAACAAAATTTCAGCAAACAGAATTCAGCAACACATCAAAAAGCTCACACACCGTGATCAAGTTGGGTTTATCCCAGGAATGCAAGGATTCTTCAATATATGCAAATGAATCAATGTGATACACCATATTAACAAATTGAAAGATAAAAACCATATAATCATCTCAATAGATGCAGAAAAAGCCTTTGACAAAATTCAGCACCCATTTATGATTAAAACTCTTCAAAAAATGGGCATAGAAGGAACCTACGTCAACACAGTAGGGGCCATATGTGATAAGCCTACAGCAAACATTCTCAGTCGTTAGAAACTGAAAGCATCCCCCCTAAGATCAGGAACAAGACAAGGGTGTCCAATTTCACCACTATTATTCAACATAGTTCTGGAAGTCCTAGCAATCAGAGAAGAAAAAGAAATAAAGGGGATCCAAATCAGAAAAGAAGAAGTAAAGCTCTCACTGTTTGCAGATGACATAATACTGTACATAGAAAACCCTAAAGATAGTATCAGAAAATTACTAAAGCTGCTAATCAATGAATTTAGAAAAGTTGCAGGATACAAAATCAATACACAGAAATCACTTGCATTTCTGTATACTAACAATGAAAAATCAGAAAGAGAAATTAAGGAATCCCATTCACCATTGCAACAAAAAGAATTAAATATCTAGGAATAAACTTACCTAAGGAGACAAAAGAACTATACGGAGAAAATTACAAGAGACTAACGAAAGAAATCAAAGATGACATAAACAGATGGAGAGATAGTCCGTGTTCCTGGGTAGGAAGAATCAATATTATGAAAATGACCATACTACCAAATGTAATCTACAGATTCAATGCAACCCTTATCAAATTACCAATGGCATTTTTCACAGAACTAGAACAAAAAATTTCACAATTCATTTGGAAACACAAAAGACCCTGAATAACCAAAGCAGTCTTGAGAAAGAAGAATGGAGCTGGAGGAATCAACCTTTCTGACTTCAGATTATACTACAAAGCTACAGTCATCAAGACAGTATGGTACTGGTGCAAAAACAGAAATATAGACCAATGGAACAAGACAGAAAGCCCAGAAATAAACCCATACACCTATGGGTACCTTATTTTTGACAAAGGAGGCAAGAATATACAATGGGGCAAAGACAGCCTCTTCACTTAATGGTGCTGGGAAAACTGGACAGCTGCATGTAAAAGAATGAAATTAGAACACTTCCTAACACCGTACACAAAGATAAACTCAAAATGGATTAAAGACCTAAATGTAAGACCAGAAACTATAATCTCTTAGAGGAAAACATAGGCAGAACACTCAATGACATAAATCAAGGCAAGATCCTCTATGACCCACCTCCTAGAGTAATGAAAATAAAAACAAAAGTAACAAGTGGGACCTGATTAAACTTAAGAACTTTTGCACAGCAAAGGAAACTGTAAGCAAGGTGAAAAGACAACCCTTGGAATGGGAGGAAATAATAGGAAATGAAACAACTGACAAAGGATTAATTTCCAAAATATACAAGCAGCTCATATGACTTAATAACAGAAAAACAAACAACCCAATCAAAAAGTGGGAAAAAGACCTAAACATACATTTCTCCGAAGAAGACATAAAGATGGCTAACAAACACATGAAAAGATGCTCAACATTGCTCATTATTAGAGAAATGCAAGTCAAAACCACAATGAGATATCACCTCACACCAGTCAGAATGGCCCATCATCAAAAAGTCTACAAACAATAAATGCTAGAGAGGGTGTGGAGAAAAGGGAATGCTCTTGCACTGTTGGTGGGAATGTAAATTGATACAGTCACTATGGAAGACAGTATGGAGATTCCTTAAAAAACTAGGAATAAAACCACCATATGACCCAGCAATCCTATTCCTAGGCGTATACCCTGAGCAAACCAGGGTTGAAAAAGACACATGTATCCCATTGTTCATCACAGCACTATTTACAATAGCTAGAACATGGAAGCAACCTAGATGTCCATCAACAGATGAATGGATAAAGAGGTTCTGGTACATATGCACAATGGAATATTACTCAGCCATAAAAGAACAGATTTGAGTCTGATGAGGTGGATGAACCTAGAACCTATTACACAGAGTGAAGTGAGTCAGAAAGAGAAAGGTAAATATCATATTCTAATGCACATACATGGAATCTAGAAAAATGGTTCTGAAGAATTTATTCACAGGGCAGCAATGGAGAAACAACATGGAGAATAGACTTATGGACATGGGGAGAGGGGAGGAGAGGATGAGATGTATGGAAAGAGTAACATGGAAACTTACATTACCATATGTAAAATAGATAGCCAACAGGAATTTGCTATATGTCTCAGGAAACTCAAACAGGGGCTCTGTATCAACCTAGAGGGGTGGGAGTGGGGGGGAGATGGGAGGGAGGTTCAAAAAGGAGAGGAGATATGTATACCTATGGATGACTCATATTGAGGTTTGACAGAAAACAACAAGTTCTATAAAGCAATTATCCTTTAATTAAAAAAAAATTTTTTTAAAGAAATAAGAAAGTAGAATTTAGGTCTGTTTGATACAAAAAAATTTTTTAAATGAAATGCTCAAGGCACAGCGTTACCTCAACATGCCTAATTCAAACTGTTCTCTCTCACCCTAATGGGTCTTTTGAGTAATAGGGCATGTCTTGTTAGATTGAGTAATGTACTTGCAGAAGTTAAGTAACCAGAAGGTATCTGGGAAATTAGCATTCAGAAGAAACATGCTGAGGGTCAGAAACAATGCTATTGGCCTCAAGTATCAGGACTTGACAATTCAGTGAGAGTTGTTATTTTTTATGTATCACTGAGCCTTGTAGGGTGGATTGGCTTTAGCAAATAGCAATGGAAATGTAGACCTTGGGTTTGCTTATTAGGAAGGGGAAGGGTGAGGCGGGAGGTATGGTGAGTAGTACTATTTGTCAAAATGAGATACTCTTACATATAAAACAACCCTGAGGATGAAGGGGACCAGAAGACATCTGAATGAACAAGGAGAGGTTTGACAGCCAGAGTGACAGTACGTGAGAGTAATAAAACCCACCTCCACAATCTGCAGAAGTATCCATGTCCTCATGGCAAATTGACTTGTTCCACTTTTCCTGATACAGAGTTTATACATCTTGCAATTTTGCCTCAAGTTGTTTAGGCTTCTCATGGACTTTTTGTGCCAAAACTTCCAACTGAGTAGTTTATAACAGTGTTGCTGATGAGGATGGTAATAGTTGGTACAACTTGTCTTCCTTTAACCAAGGTACCAGTGACAAGTATTCCCCCAACTTTTGAACCTGTGAACAGGCAAATAAGAGCAGGGGCTGATGACTGTGAGAGAGTATGGAAACTGAGCCAACATTATAGTTTTCCATTGTGATTAAAATAAAACTCACCATCAAGTTAATTGATACAATTATATGTGCATAGTATTCTCTGCATAATAACTAGACATATGTGTTCTACAGCTAATGAAAATGACTACAATTTGTATTATTGTTGGCTTCCCTGATAACTCAGTTGGTAAAGAATCCACCTGCAATGCAGGAGACCCCGGTTCTATTCCTGGGTCTCCACTGGAGAAGGGATAGGCTACCCACTCCAGTATTCTTGGGCTTTGCTGGTGGCTCAGCTGGTAAAGAATCCGCTTGCAATGCAGGACACCTGGGTTCAATCCCTGGGTTGGAAAGATCTGGCGAAGGGAAAGCTCCTCACTCCAGTATTCTGGCCTGAATTCCATGGACTGTATAGTCGATGCGGTTGCAAAGAGTGGGACACGACTGAGCGACTTTCACTTTCACACTTTCACTGTATTATTACATAGCAGAAGCAATTTGTTTTCCTCATTTTGACAGTTATTAAATCTTAATATAATTAGGGTCATTACTGATAATTTTCCCTGATGTCATTTAGACCAGCAGTCCCCAACCTTTTTGGCACCAGGGACTGGTCTTGTGGAAGACCATTTTTCCAAGGACTGTAGTAGTGGGGAGGTGGTTTCAGTTTTGCCGGCCGCTTACCTCCTGCTGTGCAGCCTGCTTCCTAACAGGCTGTGGATTGGTATGAGCCCAGTGGCCTGGGGGTTGGGGACCCCTGACATAGACTACATCCTGTTTGACCATCAACCCCCAGACACTGACATGAGATAAAATCCAAAGCCTTGCTTATTGGCATTTGTCATATCTTAACACCCTTGGCATCTGCCCCTGCCAGGGGAGGCTCAAGGCTGAGGATCTCCATGTTTCATTTGCTACCCTTCCGTTAATCCTTCAGACACACAGCACAGATACGCACACACACCACAGAGTCCTTGAATGACTGCCTCCTATGCCAGGTCTCCTGGATACTGTAAGAGTTAAGTTGCAGAAACCGTAGACCTTGGAAGGAAAAGTGCTGACCTTCAGTAGAGCTTAGATGAGCTTGATGCAAGAACAGAAAGATCAGCATGACTAGAGCTTGACCAATGATGGGAGAATTGTGCAGTGCGAGGCTGGAAGGGCAGTGGGGCCAGGCATGAGGGGCCTTAAAGCAACTGTTAGAAATGTGGGTTTTATTCTAAGTGCAATGGAAAACTATTGAGATTTTAAGTGGAAGAGTGGCATGACCAATTTACGTTTTTAAAATACCACTTTAATATTGTGTGGAGTGGAATAGTGAAGAGGAGGCTTCAAGTAGAGATTTTCACAAGAGCCTGAGTGATAGAGGATGTAACTTGGACAAAGGTGTCAGGAACGGATGTGAAGAGAGGTGGTTGAGACTAGAAAACAATGTAAAGGTAGACCTGAAGATCACACTCGTGGGTTGGGTGTGGGAATAGAAGGAAAGAGAGGGATTGAGGATGACTCCTAAATTTTAGGTTTGATCAATGGGCTGAATGCTAGTGCCATCTACAGAGACGGGAAAATGAGAGAGTAAAAGGGGGTGTGTGTGTGTGTGTGTGCGTGCACGTGTTATGGTGGTAACAGAGTAGGAAGGGAAGGGTAAGCTCCTGGTTTGTCCATAAGTTTGAAGCAACTATTAGACATCCAAGTGGGCATTGCACACAGGCCATCAACACTCTGGGGAGAGTTCAGTCAGGGCTGGAGCTGAATGTTTGGCAGTCAAGGGATTATCAACCATATTTAAAACTAAGGAGAAAGAATCAGAGAGGAGATGAGAGCTGAGGGCTGAGTCTTCCTTAGGGTCAGTGTCTTAAGGAAAAGCCACTCAGTGTCTTAAGGAAACCCTTGGAAGAGATGGATGTGACCTTCATGTATTCAATAAATATTTAAGTGCTATTCTAGAGGCTGGAGATAGGTCACTGCATAAAACCAGCAGAAATCCCTGGAGCTCTTGTCCTACTGAGGAGACACAGTCAATAAACAAAACAATAAAAACACATCTGTTGGTGAGAAGTGCTGTGATGAAAAATAAAGCACACAGGGGGAGTAGTGCTCATGTGGGGCAGTAGGGTATTGCTGTTTTAAGCAGGCGTGGTAAAAGCAGGGCTCACTGATACAGGTTCGTATGACTAGAAACCTGAAAGAGGTGAGGGAGCCAGCCATTCAGAGATGCAGGGGAAGAGCATTCCAGACAGAACACACGTGCAAAAGATAGAGGCAGAAGAGGGCCTGGCTTGCAAAGAGGCTAGTGAGACTAGAGCAGAGAAAGTGAGGGAGAAAGAGGACAGGAAGGAAGATCAGAGAGATAAGGCCTAAATATTGATGACACTGGTGCCTTCCATGGTGGCTCAGTGGTAAAGAACCTGGCTGCCAGTACAGGAGACATGGGTTCGATACTTGGGTCAGGAAGATCCCCTGGAGTAGGAAATGGCAACCCACTGCAGTATTCTTGCCTGGGAAATTCCATGGACAGAGGGGCCCCTCAGGCTACAGTCCATGGCATCACAAAAGAGTCGGGCACAATTTAGCAACTAAACAGCAAATTTGATGACACTGATGTTTGAAGGTTCTAGTTCCAGCCCACCAAGGATGTATGAGCTAGCTATGGCTGTATAACAAATTCTCCCCCTCCCAAAGTTAGCAGCTTAAATCAATAATCATTTATTATCTCATAGTTTTGGGGAGTCAGGGATTCAGGAGCAGCTTAGCTGGATGATTCTAGTTCCAGGTCTCTCATGAGGCTACAGTCATCTGAAGACTAGACTGAGGCCAAAGATCCTCTTCCAAGATGTTCCCTCACCTGGCTCTTGGCAGAAGGCCTCAGCTCCTGGCCATGTGAGCCTCTCCCTGAGCTGCTTGGGTGTCCTCATCACACGGTATCTAGAGATCCAGGAAAGAGCAAGGATGCATCCGCAGTGCCTTTTATAACCTCCTCTTGGATGTCACACACCTTTACTTTTGACAGTCTATTTGTTTTGATTTGTATCAAATAATTTGTGGACATATTTTTCCAGCTTTATTCAGATAAAATTAACAAATAACATTGTATATGTTTAAAGTGCAACATGGTGATTTCATTTATGTAACTGTTGTGAAATGATCACTACTTTAAGGTTAGTTAACATATCTATGACCTCAGTTATTTTGTGTTGTGTGTGCCCATGCATGCGTGCTGAGAACATTTAAGGTCTACTCTCTTAGCCACTGTCAAATATATGAGGCAGTATTATTAAATACAGTCACCATGCTGTATATTAGTTCCCCAGAAGTTATTCATCTTATACTGAAAGTATATCTTTGGCCAACATCTCACCATCTCCTCAGCCCCCAATCTCCTCATAACCACAAATCAACCGTGTTTTTCTATAGTTTCATGTTTTTAGAATTGTGGGTATTTTTAAAACAACCCCAAAGAGATGGGTTAAATCCTGTCTGAGAAGGGTATAAAGGTCAGGGAAGCAAAGGATAGCCCAGCAAGGTCTACAGAGATGTGGAAAGGTTTACTTTATAATTATTGAATTATAATTATATATATATATAATTTGGCATCTCCAGCTGATCAGAGTTGGAATCTGTTTGACTTTATTAACAGTCTAATCTCTTTAAACTGATTTAGGAAACTCCTTGTAATGGGCAGTTGCTTTTGAGACTCAAGTCCTTCCTTTCCCCTTCTGTGGCAGCATCCCCCTTGCCTTTTTCGGAGGCCCTGATATAATAAAACCTCACCTGCTCAGAGCATGCTCTCAGGAAAATAACATGTAGCAGCCATTTTTGCCTTCCTATAAATTTAAATCATTATCTCCCCAGTGTGTATTTAAATTTTAAGCATGTGATAGTTAAACAGGTGGCTTTTCCCCCATTAAAGAGATGCCACTTAGAGGGACTGTAATAGCTAGAAGTATTTCTGAAGAAGGGATGGGGTGCTTGTGGGCCCTGGAAATATCCCACAGTCTTTGGGGTTCTAGGCCTCCACATAAGATGGACCTTGCTGATCGATGACGACACCCTCTCATGCATTCCTTGGAAAATCTGAACAAAATGAGTGAGAACTCACTACCGTCTCCTCATCGAAACTGAGGTCCAGCACGTTGCCTCCCTTGGGGTTAAAAAAAAAAAAAAGATGGACCTTGATTACTTCCATGAGTGCCTTTATACTGCTGTGTATGGACCACACACTGGAGACTTTGCTTCAGTTATTCAGTGCCAAATATAAGTTCGCAAAGCTTTTCTATTGCATTTACTCCCCAGGGATGGTGTTCACTGAGTAAAAGTAATCAATTTAAGAGAAAAAAGTTTCATTCTCCCAACTCTACATCATATGACCCCAAACAATAACTTAACATTTCCCCCTTCAGAATTATTTTCTGTTTCCCAGTTGTAAAGGATTGCCGGTTGTATCTCATACTTAAATAAGAATGTGTAAGATATTTATTCTTTAGCTTTTATTTGCAGAATCAGTGATGCAGTAAGTGTTATTTGGAACAGGTTCAGATGTGTCTTTAGAAACAGCTCAGATTTTAAGACCTAGTTTTAGCTTAATTCATACTGGAATGATTGACATATCTTTTGAAACATTCACTTATTTATTATATATAAGGCTGAAGATTATGTTTTCTAGTGTATTTAAAGCTTTTGTCCTCAACATGAATAGGAATGTAATTTTTTTTTTTTTGGAATGTAATTTTTTAACCAACGAGTTCTTTTTTTTTTTTTTTCATAACTAATCTTCTCAATAATATCTTTCAGGAGCCAAATTTAGAAAGTATGTGGGCCATTCTGCACATGTCACAAACGTCCGCTGGTCTCATGACTTTCAGTGGGTATTAAGCACAGGAGGGGCTGACCACTCGGTTTTCCAGTGGAGATTTATTCCAGAAGGTGTCAGCAATGGCCTGCTGGAAACCGCACCCCAGGGTAAAATCAGTAATAATTTTCCAACATCTGTTTGTTTTTCAATAAAAATTTCACATAATGGCCTGACATCTCTTCTGAAGGTAAAGAGTTAAAGCCATTTTGAAAAATTCATTCCTACCATAAATTTAAAAATTAAAAAAAAACAGAAAAACGTTTTGAGATATGGGTTAATCGAATATGGGTCAATTGGATAATTTCCTTCAAAGATTTTTGCTTATACTAAATGAAAGCTGAAGGTCTAAAGTTTACATGAAGAATTAACTTTTGAAAACAAGATCAGCACATACATTTCAGCCTCCTTAGGACACTTCTAATGAATGGTGGGGCTGCTGGGTCAGGTGACCAAGTAACATTTGGAATAGGAGTTGCCTTCCTAATAGGGATCAAAGAATGATCCACAGTCAGGATCAGCTGTGTTCCAGGTCAATGGATTTGTTGGTCCTTTAATTTATTGTACTGTCAGTAGTAATGACCATGTACTATGTGAGGAAATGGTTTTTATTGGGAGGGGTTCTGCAGCAGTTTTGACCATGACAGTTACCAGCACTTGGTGGTCATGTTAACAGGCTAAAGAGGATTTTTACTGAATAAATGGTTGAATTTCCTTCTGACCCAGCTTCCTCCATGGTAAAACCTCCCTGTCTCCCCTTTTCTCTCTTTCAAAGCAAGATTTAAAACCCAAAGATCCATTATCTAATACAAGTATGGAAATGGTGGGGGGAGTTACGCTAATCTGTTAATACTCCTAAAAAGAGGGTGAGAGGTATGCCGCTGAACTTAACCAAAAGATGAAAGGAAAAAGATGTTTTAAGAATCTACAGCAAATGAAAATTATGGTGTATGGTGTAGTTATTTTTATTGAACTCAGTAGGATAGAAGAAAGAAAATATTTTTAAATAAACTTTTTAGCCATTAAGAGTCTCAGAATTTCTGCTTGTTTCTTGTGGGGGTGTTTCTGCAGACGGTGGCACTGATTCCTACAGTGAAGAATCTGATTCAGATTTATCTGACGTGCCGGAGTTGGACTCTGATATTGAACAAGAAACTCAAATCAATTATGATCGTCAGGTCAGTAAACAGGAAGCCTTATGACAGATACTTTATAACCCCAAATCTTGATATCATTCAAATCAGACACTGCACTAAAATTGGTTAGTCCTTCGGCAAAAGAAAATTAAAAATAGAATTAGTAAAATTGGCTACTTCTTGTCTTTAAATGCAGATTTGAAATAAGGTTTTTACTGATCATGTCAGTAAAAAAATTTTAAGGAGAAGGTAGTAGCAAATTTTAAAGCAGAACCCATGACAATTTGGGTTTCCTGCTTTCCTAGCAACTAAAAATTTTAAATATCTGTTGCAGAAAAATGTGCAAGTGAGTTACATGATTTTTCATTTTTCTCAGCAGATCATTAAAGCATGTGTTTTCTTTATAGAACAGGAGACTCTGGAAGCATGGTAGTTTGCAAATGAGCTATTGTCCTGATGTCTCTCTTAGCTTGTGGAGACCATTATCCATTTAATTAAAGTAAAAGCCCAAATACAATGCGTATTATCTGTCCAGTCAGAAATCATCTTTAGTAAAAAAATTGGACAATTACAACTAATTGGGTACTATTTTTTAAAAAATAGGTATTTAATTTTAGCACTAAACTATGTATTAAAATGCACAATCCTTCACTGGAATCTGGACACGTATCACCTTCTTAATGGTAATAACTCTAGGGGGTTCTGTTTTCTTCCTTGTCATTTAACGGAGCTATGTGAAGCAGATTCCATAAATGAACATGGAGCTAATAAGATTTCAAGTTTCAGACATAGAAACTGTCAGTCTTGCCCACGGAAACTTACCATAGGCCTGTGGCAGCTGCCATGTATCAAGTGTCTCTGTGGGGCCACATCCTGTGCTATACGTACACCAAAGCCAACCCCACAGCAACCCCTGAGAGGCTAAGTACTGTGCCCGCATCCTTATTGCTTGTAGTGTTAGAATAAGAAAGCGGATCTGATCCTCTGTCTGGAGTGCACATCCTATGGGCTACTTAGCTTTGCCTCTAAATAAGCTCTGAATGTATGACTTTTCAGATGATGACTTTTTTCCCAGCCCATAATTGTCACTCACTGCTTTCAATTTTGAAAAATTAGATTAGCACAAAAGTAGTCCAGCTGATGGCTTGGCTCAACTTCAAGACTAAATCAGTTTGACTGTGTGTTGGTACAATATATTATGCTATAGATTAAGATTTGAAAGGAAATTATTAATATGTAAATATGAAAATATTAAACAATATTATACCCTGATATCAAGGTGAAATGGAATGAACAATGAAAGGGGAAAGCAAAATGAACATACAATTTAAGGAAAAAAGAAAGAGAAAAGCAATTTTTTTACTTGAGATGTTTTTATTTAATAAAATGGTACTCGTAAAAGAATGAAAATTAATGACTTGATTGAAATTCATGCCTAAGATTTGTATATTCTCCCTGACATCTTACTTTCTAAAGTTTTCACCTGTGTTATTTGATTCATGTTGTCTGAATTTGATTCCTGAGTTATTCCTGAGCTGGAAGTCTGTTCTACAGATGGGACTTTGAGGCCCACAGAAGTTATGAGACTGTTTGAATAAGCAGTAGAATTGCCGAGACAAGAATTCAGTTCTCTAAAGTAGTTGATAAGCTGAGGAAAGCATCTGAATTCAGATGAATAATTATCATTAGACTTTAAAAGCTTAGTTCATTGCATCTGTAATAGACAAGGCAGAAGTGAGATATCGCCTGACTTCTTTTTTTTTCAAACAATTTTTGGTCAAACCCTAAATAAGAGTTTTATTATAATATTTTCATGATTTTTTGTAATGCAGTTTGATTGAATTAAATTTCATTTAAATGTATTAAATTTATATCTCTTGATAGTAGGGCATAAGTACATGGTAGACAAAAGATGGATTTTATCCACATTTAAATTATAGGGAATGTTCTCCCAGTCAACAGCATATGCTAGGTCCTAGATTAAGCCAAGAGCTTTGCTCTGTATCCAAGTCTGATCTGGAAGGTTCATAGGGTCATGAAAGAAGGATAATTCCCAAGAGTGATCACCATGATTCACAAGGCCACATTTTACATGTCTGAATAATCAAGAGATTTCTTGCCTAGAAGAAATTTTAACAAAATACTTAAATTATATTGATAATTTTATTTAATAATTTCCTTTCATATTTATCTGAAGTAACTATATTATCTGGATATAAATTTATTAAGAAACATAATAGCAGAATTTTTTTGAAGGAATTCTTTTAAATCCCAATGATTTAAAAGATACTTCAAGTTAGCTTTGTTCATTCAGTTCAGTTCAGTCACTCAGTCATGTCCAACTCTTTGCGACCTCATGAACCGCAGCACGCCAGGCCTCTCTGTCCATCACCAACTCCCGAAGTTTACCCAAACTCATGTCACTGGCAATCCACTCCAGTACTCTTGCCTGGAAAATCCCATGGACGGAGGAGCCTGGTAGGCTGCAGTCCATGGGGTCGCTAAGAGTTGGACACGACTGAGCGACTTCAGTTTCACTTTTCATTTTCATGCATTGGAGAAGGAAATGGCAACCTACTCCAGTGTTCTTCCCTGGAGAATCCCAGGGATGGGGGAGCCTGGTGGGCTGCCGTCTATGGGATCGCACAGCGTCGGACACAACTGATGCGACTTAGCAGCAGCAGCATGTCCATTGAGTTGGTGATGCCTTCCAACCATCTCATCCTCTGTTGTCCCCTTCTCCTCCCATCCTCAATCTTTCCCAGCAACTAGGTCTTTTCAATTGAGTCAGCTCTTCCCATCAGGTGGCCAAACTATTGGAGTTTCAGCTTCAGCATCAGTCCTTCCAATGAATACCCAAGACTGATCTCCTTTAGGATGGACTGGTTGGATTTCCTTGCAGTCCAAGGGACTCTCAAGAGTCTTCTCCAGCACCACAGTTCAAAAGCATCAATTCTTCTGGGCTCAGTTTTCTTTATGGTCCAACTCTCACATCCATATGTGGCTACCAGAAAAACCATAGCCTTGACTAGATGGACCTTTGTTGGCAAAGTGATGTCTCTGCTTTTTAATATGCTGTCTAGGTTGGTCATAGCTTTTTTCCAAGGAGCAAGCGTATTTTAATTTCATGGCTGCAATCACCATCTGCAGTGATTTTGGAGCCCATAAAAATAAAGTCAGCCACTGTTTCCACTGTTTCCCCATTCAATTTGCCATGAAGTGATGGGACCAGATGCCATGATCTTAGTTTTCTGAATATTGAGCTTTAAACCAACCTTTTCACTCTCCTCTTTCACTTTCATCAGGAGGCTCTTTAGTTCTTCTTCACTTTCTGCCATAAGGGTGGTGTCATCTGCATATCTGAGGTTATTGATATTTCTCCCGGCATTCTTGATTCCAGCTTGTGCTTCATCCAGCCCAGCATTTCTCATGATGTACTCTGCACATAAGTTAAGTAAGCAGGGTGGCAATATACAGCCTTGATGTACTCCTTTTCCTATTTGGAACCAGTCTGTTGTTCCATGTCCAGTTCTATCTAGAAGAAGTAAAATTCAATCTTATGTTTTCAATTTCATTTGTCTTTTCAGAGAACCTATTCTTAGTTTTATTAATCTTTTCTACAGTTTTCCTATTCTCTATTTCATTTATTTCTGTACTAATCTCTATTATTTCCTTACTTCTAACATTGGACTTAGTGTCCAAACTAAGTCCAAGCTTTTTTCTAGCTCCTTGACATATAATACTAAGTTCTTTATCTGAAATGTATCTTTTTTCTTAATGGATATGTTTATTAGTTACAAACATTCCCCTTTGATATGCTTTTGCTGTGTCCTATAAGTTCTGGTATGTTGTGTTTCCATTTTCATTTCTGTCAGATTTTTTAAAACTTCCTTTTTGATTTCTTCTTTGATTCATTATTTGTTCAGAAGTGTGTTAATTCCTACTTATTTGTGACTTTCTCAGCTTTCTTTCTGTTACTTATTTCTCCGTTCAATTCAGTAGTTCAGTCATGTCTGACTCTTTGCAACCCCATGGACTACAGCACGCCAGACTTCCCTATCCATCACCAACTCCCAGAGCTTACTAAAAATCATGTCCATCAAGTCAGTGATACCATCCAACCATCTCATCCTCTGTCATCCCCTTCTCCTCCAGCCTTCAATCTTTCCCAGCATCAGGGTCTTTTCTGATAAGTCAGTTCTTCACATCAGGTAGCCAGAGTATTGGAGCTCCAACTTCAGCATAAGTCCTTCCAGTGAATATTCAGGATTGATTTCCTTTAGGATTGACTGGTTTGATTTCCTTGCAATCCAAAGGACTCTCAAGGGTCTTCTCTAACACCACAGTTCAAAAGCATCAATTCTTCTGTGCTCAGCTTTCTTTATGGTCCAACTCTCACATCCATACATGGACTACTGCAAAAACCATAGCTTTGACTAGACGGACTTCTGTCAGCAAAGTAATGTCTCTGCTTGTTTAATATGCTGTCTAGGTTAGTCATAGCTTTTCTTCCAAGGAACAAGCATCTTTTAATTTCATGACTGTAGTCACCATCTACAGTGATTTTGAAGCCTAAGAAAATAAAGTCGTCACTGTTTCCATTGTTTCCCCATTTATTTGCCATGAAGTTATGGGACCAGATGCCATGATCTTCGTTTTTTGAATGTTGAGTTTTAAGCCAACTTTTTCACTCTCCTCTTTCACTTTCATCAAGAGGTTCTTCAGTTCCTCTTCGTTTTCTGCCATAAGGGTGGTGTCATCTGCCTATCTGAGATTATTGATATTTCTCCTGACAATCTTGATTCCAGCTTCTGCTTCATCCAGCCTGGCATTTCACATGATGTACTCTGCATATAAGTTAAATAAGCAGGGTGACAATATACAGCGTTAATGTACTCCTTTCCCAATTTAGAACCAGTGCGTTGTTCCTCCAGTTCTAACTGTTGCTTTTTGACCTGCATACACATTTCTCAAGAGGCAGGTGAGGTGGTCTGGTATTCCCATCTTTTGAAGAATTTTCTACAATTTGTTGTGATCCTCACAGTCAAAGTTTAGCATAGTCAATAAAGCAGAAGTAAGTGTTTTTCTGGAACTCTCTTGCTTTTTCTATGATCCAGTGGATGTTGGCAATTTGATCTCTGGTTCCTCTGCCTTTACTAAATCCAGCTTGAGCATCTGGAAGTTCTCAGTTCAAGTACTGTTGAAGCCTAGCTTGGAGAATTTTGAGCATTACTTTGCTAGCATGTGAGATGAGTGTAATAGTGAAATAGTTTGAACATTTTTGACATTGCCTTTCTTTGGGATTGGGATGAAAATGAACCTTTTCCAGTCCTGTGACCACTGCTGAGTTTTCCAAATTTGCTGGCATATTGAGTGTGGCACTTTCACAGCATCATCTTTTAGGATTTGAAATAGCTCAGCTGGAATTCCATCACCTCCACTAGCTTTGCTCATAGTGATGCTTCCTGAGGCTCACTTGACTTCACACTCCAAGATGTCTGGCTCTAGGTGAGTGATCACACCATCATGGTTATCTGGCTCATTAAGATCTTTTTTGTATAGTTCTTTGTATTCTTGCCACCTCTTCTTAATATCTTCTGCTTCTGTTAGATCCATACTTATTTCTGGTTTCATACAATAGTGGTCAGAAAAAGATACTTGATATAATTTCAATCTTTTTAAATTTATTGAGCCTTGTTTTGTGGTCTAACATTATCTGTCCTAGAAAATGTTCCTTTTGCACTTGAGAAGAATGTGTATTCTGCTGCTGATAAAGGAGAAGTTCCATATTTGTTTGTTAGAATATTTGATCTGTTGTTGTTGTTGTTTACTGCCAAGTCATGTCCAACTCTTTGCAACCCCGCAGACTGCAGCACACCAGGCCTCCCTGTCCCCCACCATCTCCCAGAGTTTGCCTAAGTTCATGTGCATTGCATCAGTGATGCCATCCAACCATCTCATCTTCTGTCATCCTCTTCTCCTTCTGCCTTCAGTCTTTCTCAGCATCAGGGTCTTTTCCAGTGAGTTGGCTATTCACATCAGGTGGCCAAAGTTTTGGTGCTTCAGCATCAGCCCTTCCAATGAATATTCAAGGTTGATTTCCTTTAAGATTGACTGGTCTGATCTCCTTGTTGTCCAAAGGACTCTCAAGAGTCTTCTCCAGCACCACAGTTTGAAAGCATCTATTCTTTTGGCCTGTGGTATTGTTTAAATCTGTTTCATTATTGATTCTCTGGATGATCAGTCTGTTGTTGAGAGTGGGACTTTACAGTTCCCAACTATTATTGTACTGATATTTATTTCTTCTTTTAGTTGTTAATATAGGCTTTGCAGATTTAGATGCTGTCAGGGGCATAAATATTTACCATTGTTAAACCTTCTCAATAAGTTGACCCCTTTACCGTTATATAATGCCCTTCTTTTTCTCCTGTGACAACTTTTAATTTCTAATGTTTTAAAAAACTTGATTTCCTGCAATTAAAGATTTCCTGAGAATGCCAAGATATTTATATATTTGAAACCTGAAGAGTGTCTCACTAAGTGTTTCTGCTACCCATGAAGGTTTACAAAGAAGATCTACCTCAGCTAAAGCAACAAAGTAAAGAGAAAAACCATGCAGTGCCCTTCCTCAAACGAGAAAAGGCTCCTGAGGACAGCCTGAAACTCCAGTTCATACATGGGTAGGTGACATGGCACCAGCCTTATCACCTTGTCGCCCTTTTCAGCGCTGCCCCACTTCAGGCTGGCTTTCCTCTCCACCTTGCACTTACTTGTGCTTAATATTTTAACCGTGACTCTGTCCAGTTTTCTCAGTGTTCTGAGTCCACCTCAGTGAGCGTGTCTAGATTTTTCATGCTTCATGTCTTTTCGTGATGCATGTGTTACTGTCACTCCTTGGTATTTCATTTCATTCTCTCCATCTCTGCTTCCTCATTCCATAACTCCTGCTCTATTCAGCTGGCTTTCCCAGGACAACCTTTCTTTGAAACACTTCTGGTCATATATGTCCTAAATAATTTTGAATTTTGAAAATCATGTGCAACCTTCCACATTTTAAGTTGACATCGAAGATTTTTCAACCTAAGCTTAAATGCTTGTAAAGAGCATAATAGCTACTGTTTTATAAATACTCAGATTATTTATTTAAATAGCTCCAATGGAACCTAAATGCCATAGACATTTGATTTCCATCATCATCAGTTTAAAAAATACATGAACCCATATTTCTGTTCTACTTCTCCCACAGAATTTTACCCTAACATATTATTTTTATGCTGGTAAGTCTTTTATTGATCACCCTGTCTTAACTTCAACAAGGAAAAAACATAATTATCAGTTCAAATTAAATTTAATTCCCTGTGATCGTAACTTTCTAACTCTGTGCTCTCCAATACAGTATCTACTTGTAGGCAATGAACACTTGAAATGTGACTGCTCTGAATTAAAATGTGCTGTATATAGAAAATGCACACCAGATTTTGAAGACTTAATGTAAAAAAACCATACACATCATTAAAATGTTTTGTATTGATTACAGGTGGACATGATAATATTTTAGACATTGGGTTAAATATTCTTAGGATAAATTTCATCTGTTACTTTTCACTTTCTAATGTGACAATTATAACTTTTTAAATTACCTATATGATTTACATAATATTTCTATTGGACAGTGCTGCTCTTAGCACTAACACATTTTTTTCTGGATTTAATTATTATTATAACTATTAATATTAATAATAAATAGCTGGCTAAATCAACATAAAGATAGTATAAATTCTGATAAATAGTTATTAAACATAAAAAATTTTATTGGAAAGACTATTAAGATAGAATTTTTTCAATGAGTTCAGATATACCTGCATATATATTTCTTATTGCTAGATGGTAATAGAGTTTAGCATTTTATCTATTCCAATTTTGCACTTTTTATTTTTATTAGTTGGAGGCTAATTACTTTACAATATTGTAGTGGTCTTTGCCATACATTGATATGAATCAGCCATGGATTTACATGTGTTCCCCATCCTGAGCCCCCCTCCCACCTCCCTCCCCATCCCATCCCTCTGGGTCATCCCAGTGCACCAGCCCCGAGCACTTGTCTCATGCATCCAACCTGGACTGGCGATCTGTTTCACACTTGATAATATATATGTTTCAACACCGTTCTCTCAGATCATCCCACCCTCGCCTTCTCCCACAGAGTCCAAAAGTCTGTTCTAAACATCTGTGTCTCTTTTTCTGTCTTGCATATAGGGTTATTGTTACCATCTTTCTAAATTCCATATTTATGTGTTAGTATACTGTATTGGTGTTTATCTTTCTGGCTTACTTCACTCTGTATAATGAGCTCCAGTTTTATCCATCTCATTAGAACTGATTCAAATGTATTCTTTTTAATGGCTGGGTAATATTCCATTGTGTATATGTACCACAGCTTTCTTATCCATTCGTCTGCTGATGGGCATCTAGGTTGCTTCCATGTCCTGGCAATTATAAGCAGTGCTGTGATGAACACTTGGGTGCACATGTCTCTTTCAGATCTGGTTTCCTTGGTGTGTATCCCCAGGAGTGGGATTGCTGGGTCATATGGCAGTTCTATTTCCAGTTTTTTAAGGAATCTCCACACTGTTCTCCATAGTGGCTTTACTAGTTTGCATTCCCACCAACAGTGTAAGAGGGTTCCCTTTTCTCCACACCCTCTCCAGCATTTATTGCTTGTAGACTTTTGGATAGCAGCCATCCTGCATATATCTTTCTTACTGCTAGATGGTAATACAGTTTAGCATTTTATCTATTCCAATTTTGCACTTTTTAATGTAAGGACTAAGAAAACTTACATCTACTTACGTAAGTAGATGAGAATAGAGGTAGTTTTATCACAGCGATGGTAATCAATTCTTTAAATTCCTCTTGAGTCACAGGCCAAAAATATAGATTGTGATTTTGATGTATCACACAAAAATGTAACTTAATGATCCATCAGCTGACAATTCAGTTAAATCACTCTTCAATTTTGTTAAAAGCAAAAAATTGTTTTGGTGTCCCTGGAAGGTTTGCCATTCGAAGGTGGCACACCATAGTAAGATTCCAGATGAATGAGAGGATTGACATCCTAAACTGGGAGGAAGGCAGTCAGGAAACGGGAAGTGGGAAAGGAAAACCTACCCCTCATCAGAGGTGTGTTCTCAGACTGGTCAGTTTTAAGAGAAAGCACGTATAGTAGCTGAGGATCTGGAAGTAAATTCTATTAAAATTACCAGTGTCCATTTGCCCCTTTGAAAGTCATCACTTGCCTTCAGAGATCCTCATTCCCTCATTGAAGATCACGGTCACAGGCAACTGTGGAGACACCCAGGTTCTACTTGTCCATGTCCATGTTAGCATGTCAACTTTATCGTCTCACAACTTCTGCTCTGTACATTCACTGCTTATTCAACTTCTGTGCGTTTCTTGGACCTGTGCTTCAGTTACAGAGGCTACGATTGTAGAAACAATCTGTTCTACACACAAGCTGGAGAAGTGGTCTATCACATTGCTGCAGTTGCTGTCGTGTACAATAGGCAGCAACACTCGCAGAGACTGTACCTGGGACACGACGATGACATTCTGAGCCTGACCATTCATCCAGTGAAGGACTACGTGGCCACTGGGCAGGTATATATCTCCCCTGTAAGATGCAGATTTAGCTGAAGAGAGAGGATTTAATTTTGAACTCAATTTACATATAAGAAACACTTGGTGGAAATAAACCTGAGGTAGGAATTTGAAGGTGTAGTGAATGCTGGATCATTTCATAATGCTGGGAAAAATCAATCAATACATATTGGGGTTCGATCCCTGGGTTGGGAAGGTCCCCTGGAGAAGGACATGGCAACCCACACCAGTCTTCTTACCTAGAGAACCCCATGGACAGAGGAGCCTGGCAGGCTATTGCCCATAGCGTTGCAAAGAGTCCGACATGGCTGAAGCGACTTAGCACAGGAAGTTGAAGGTGCAGTGAGTACAGGATCATTTCATGGTGGTGGGAAAACCAACCAATACGTACCAGAACTTTTGGGAAGGCTTTGAGGAATTCTTATTCTGACATGATGAAATCTGTGAACAGGATTAGGTGAAACTAAAATAATGTAAGTTCCATGAAGTCTTACTATATTTACCTCCTTACTCAGAACTCAGTATAAAAAAAAAAAAAAAAGAACTCAGTATATCCTAGGTACTCAAAACTGTTTACTGAATAAACCATATTTTAATACCAGTGTAACATCTAGTGTATAGTTATTGTTATAGAACTTAAAGTTGTATTAATTTGGGCCCATTCATTATTGTATATTTTAGCCTTCAAAAAACTAAATTTTATCTGAACCATCTTGGAATGCCTAAACTTTGGATTGAGTCTATAATTGAAAAGCTGCTCAAAACAGAGCTCTGTGTTCAATTCAGCAAACAAAGAATCTGTTAAATTCACATCTTGCTGGTAAAGCAATAGTATTGTTGACAGTATTTTCAGTATTGTGCTCTTTTCTACCAATGTTTAAATTGCATTTTTATTTGGTTTTATCATGAGCTTTTAACTGTAGGAAATACTTCACCTGATCCTCAACATCAGAGTGGCAAATTCCAAGAAAAACTACTGGTATGAAGAGACCTGGGTTTGATTTCTGGGTTGGGAAGATCTCCTGGAGAAGGATGGCTACCCACTCCAGTATTCTGACCTGGAGAATTCCATGGACTGTATAGTCCATGGGGTTGCAAAGAGTCAGAGACAACTGACTGACGTTCACTTTCCCTTTCACTTTCATGAGGGTCAAAGATTAACATGAGACAACAAACTATTTCTGAGACTTGATAGGAGGTAGAAGTCTTCGAAAAGGGTTTATAGCCTGATTTTCATAGCCTTGGATGAAACTGAGGTATGTAGAGAGTCAGCCCCCAGAAATGTGCATTTGGTGGGGAAAGAGTTCATAGCTCTTATATTATTTGTCAAAGGATTACAATCCTCCAGAAGGAAAGAGCCATTAATTTAAACATGATTTGCTTCTCTTCCAACTGTAAATTAGATCATCTATTCTGTCTTAGCTGACATTAAATTTTATAAGTAATTGATCACTGCTTTGCCTTTTTACTCTTTCCTGCTCCCTCCCCCTTTTTTGTCTTTCTTAGAAACAGATGATGCTTGATTCATGGGTGTTTAACATCCTTCCTTTGAAAGAAAAACCAGAGACTGGTTCTTGACCTAAACCCCTGAGGATCCACCACACTTTACACTGTAATTGGTGGGAAGCAGACCAGTAGGCCAGTACACTCTCCTGGGGTAATTGGGCCTCCACAGGCCAGTGTGAGAGTTCGGTGGACTCTGCTGAGTTACATGCATGGCTTCATGTCCCATTTTTCCTTTTAGAGTCATCATACCCAACAAGGACTTTTTCCCCCTCTGTGTATTATAAGTGTGGCGGCTTCCCTTGTAGCTCAGTGGGTAAAGAATCTGCCTGTAATGCAGGAGACTCAGGTTCGATTCCTGGGTTGGAAAGATCCCCTGGAGAAGGAAATGGCAACCCACTCCAGTATTCTTGCCTGGAGAATCCCATGGACAGAGGAACCTGGAGGGCTATAGTCCATGGGGTCGCAAGAATCGGACACAACTTAGCGACTAAACCACCACCACCATTATAAGTGAGGAAAACCAATTTAGTGGTATAGTTTTATCTGTGGTTGGGAATTGGTGTGATAGAAGCTTGTGTCCCCTTGAGAGGAAGCCACCTAATAATAAAGTTAAGCCTTGAAACTTTCACTTCCCAGGGGTAGAAGTAGGGCCAGGCCTCCTTGAGGTGGGTAAATAATTGAGGCAAGTAAAAGCACTCTTAGGATAGACAGTGTCATGAAAACGAACAGTTGAATTTTTTGATCAAGGAGTGGAATCGTGTATAGAGTTGAGAAGGTGGGAAGGGAAGGATGGAACTAACTGACAGAACAAAGCCCAGAAGACTAGAATCTTAAATATCCATTAACTGGGAGCCATACACCAGGTCAGGCTCTACTGGGATCCATCAAGACATTTAGACTCTTGGTTCCTCAGCTTCCTCTTCTGGAAAGCAGTGGAGTCGGACCAGGATATGTCCCAGGGTCTTCCTACTCTCCACGTATGTGGGGTTTGATTTCTGAGCGGCACTTGACTCTAAGGAACAAAATCACTTTTTTTATGATTTATAAGTTGTTAATAACACTCATCCTTTTATTTAAGGTTGGAAGAGATGCAGCTATTCATGTCTGGGACACGCAGACTCTAAAATGTTTGTCACTGTTGAAAGGACAGCATCAGAGAGGAGTGTGTGCCCTTGATTTCTCAGGTAAGCACCAGTTTGCCGCCAGAGTCACTGACAGATGGTCCCACATTTACTTTGGGTTTTTTGGGTTTTTTTAACCCTTTTATTTGGTTTAGTCCTGCTTGTAAGGAGGTGAGCCCTTTGTGTGTCAGCTGCCCAGTCTTAGATTGAAAATCGGATATGTGAGTACCTCACTAAAAACATGGCCTTTAGACTGCACCTCCTTTCCTCCTCTTCATTTCCTCTCTCCTAAGTCATTACCCAGAGCTCACACTGCGTTCTGCATTTGCTTGAGAGATTTGAAATCCAGAGCAGCTGTTGCCATTGAAAGCCGTCATTGCAAATGTCTGGCAGTGACTCAGAGCATCAATTTCATCTCTTTAAATAAATGGAAAGACAGCACTTGTGATTTAAAATATAAAGGACTAGAGGGAGGGCTGCAAATTCTCTGCAAAAGGCCACTTTACAACACTGGTGTTTTGAAAGTCAGATTTCATATTGAAAAAATAGAACTGATGTTTCTATCTCTTTAATTTAAAATTTGAACACAGTGATGTTAATATACTAACTGATGAATATAATTTTCTTCAGAGTAAGGCCATTTCTTTATGCTGGAGTTGAAAAATGAGGGTTAAAACACAAAAGGTGTTTTTACCTAGAAATTTTTAATAATCCCAATTGTAGATATTAGATCTGTAGGAAAAATTTCTAACTTTCTACAGAAAACCGTTCCTGTAATTTCTTTTTTTCTAAATTCCACTCAAATATGTGCAATATGTATAATATTGGTTGTTAAATTCCATTTTACAACTCCAATCTCTGTCTTATATGCCTCCCTCTCTACTTTCCTCCCTCAAGCTGAACTTCCTCCCATCTGTGCCATGGTGGCTATGCTGATCTCTCATCCCATCCTCACTTCCTCCAGACCATCCTGCCCCCTTCTGGAATCCTGAGGAAGTGCAGTTACATGTCTGCTCCATGGACTCTACTTGGCTGACTGACTCTAGGCTGAGCCCTTACTGAACATTCATGGCCTTCTAGGATCTGGCCTTGGTCTTCCCTTGCAGTGTTTTCACCCACCAACCCAATCATGCTCCATTCCATCTACCTATCTGGAGAGCCTAAATGTACTCCTGCCCTTCTTTTTGCCTGTGTTCCTTTGCTTGTGCTATTCTCATGTGTCTTATGTTTAAGTTTAACCATCCTTTAAGACCAAGCTGAAAGGTTTATACTCCAGCCTTCCAGGGAGAAATGCCCTGTCCCTCTGCATTGCTTAACCCATTTGTTGTTATTGCTCTTAGAGTACCTGTTAGAGTCCATGGGGGTACTGTAGTTATTTGTGTTAGCATCTCCTATGGCCCTCTCAGAATGTAAACTACTCATCTAGCCCATCTCTCTGTTCCGCACTGAGCATGTTATAGTGTTGTGTACACAGGGGCTATTCCAAAAATGTGAATGAATGAAGTTTTGCTTAATGAGCTCTGTCTTGCCTTTCACTACTGCTACTAGAACTTACATGTAAACCATCTTTGGATGAAAATTATCTTTATTCTCTGACCAATCACACAATACAGGTTTGTGTGGATGTCATATGCACTTTCTCATATGCTCTAAACTACTATACAAGTAGTTACCCAGGCCCCTCAGATCGTTGCCCGGGATAGTGAAACCAGATACTCTTAAGAAGAGGCTGAGAAGTGGATTCTGTCACTGCTTCTAATTCTATTTTAGGCAAATTAAGAAATGCTCAGATAAATATTTTCTGCATAAAAAGATATTTCTGTTTTAACAATACACTCTCTATTCACCAGATAACAGTCACTAGGGAAGAGCCCATTTATGCAGCAAATGTGTTATTTTTGATTGTGAAAAGTCACATTGTTTTGTCTCAGAATTTAAATACCATGTTAATTTTATAAATGGTGCCCAAAAAGCTAGGTGATAGTTTGAGAAAGCACTACAAATAAGGACTATTGAGGAAGTGGGGAAGTATCTATTGTGTTTGATCCATCACCGTGTATGGTTCCATGAAGATGAACTGTGGTTGGTTGATCTTGGTGGTTTCTATGGCCCTTCTGAAGGTGTGAGCTGAGCCTCTTCAGTTTAATTTATATTCATAGTCATACCTTGTGTTATAATGATACAGCTTTAGTCTTAAACAGATACCTGCACAGCTTTACAGGCCAAGAATGAAGATCCGGAGAGTCTGATGGTATGGCTGAGATCCAGAGCAGGGACCCAGGGCTCCTGGCTCTCGGTTCTGTAAAAAAGTCACCAGGCCTGGGGCCACTGGGAGGCAGGAGCTGTGCCATCACTCTCCCGGCTCATCCTCCTGCCCTTTCCTACCCCTGCCCTCCACCAGGGCTGGCATGAACTTTTAGCACGAGAGTCACTCAGCGTGATCCCTTACTTCCTCACTCCCTCGCTCTAACCAATGATCAGAGCTCCAGCCACCCCCAGCCCCTTTCTCCAGTGTAAATGTGTCATGAGCATGGTAGTGCATAGAGGCTGCCACATGGGACAACCCCTCACCTCTGGTGAAAAGAGACCCCAGTGCTAGAACAGCCTTGAACCAAACACTTTTGTGAACTGCAGCAGGAGCAACTATACCTTTCCTTTTGGATACTTACAGGAAACTGAGGAGTTTAAGTCAATATGATGAGAGAGATGTTTTACATTTCCCAGTTTAACCATGTAAACAGGGTACCCACATTGGATATTATCTAGCCAGGGTCCTATCTGTGTGCCTCAGTGTACCCCCACACCCACCTATCTCTTATAAGTTGGCTCATTTGGGGGGTTGTTGTGGATGTTTCTATCATCTACTGATGATAGAAAGAAATTCTCATGGAAATACAAAGTAGGCACATTCTATGACAACTAGACAACAGATAAGCAGTTATACCTAGGAATCTGGATTAATCTATTCTTGCCCTTCTTCCAAAGCAAACAAAAAGTAGACATTTTTAATCAAAAACATTTCCAACAACACAACCCATACCTGTAAATTATGTCAACAAGAAGGAATGAATTTATATTGTGTCACTTAATTGAGCAACTCTTTAACCTTGTGGATTTATTATTGCTATCTAGGGAAAATGGAGGTCTTTGTTTTGGTGCTTGCAGTCAGGAAAGTGCTTCCACATGAAGGGAAAATCAATTAGAAATAGAAAAGTTCAGCCACATACATATTTTCTACCCTAAATATCATCCTCATATTTTTAAAAACCTTCATTGCATAATAGTGATTTCCACAAGGGCACATCTGAAATTGCTTGATTTCATTGTGCTTCAGTTCCAAAAACCTATGCATTTTTTATGAGTCCTGAATATAGGACCAACTTGTAATTGCCTGAATAAAATATTTCTCTTTCTAATTTGCCCTTTACTGTTGACACTAAGTGCCTTAGAATTATTTCTGGACTATGTCACAAAATATCCATAATTAATACATACTGTGACTAGAAAGAATTGAAAGGACATTTCCTAAACTCATAAAAATATGTTTGAAAGTCAGAAACGCCAACTAAATGGTCAAGGAACAATGGACTTTTCAAAGCTAAAGTTAAGCCACTGTGAGGGGAAATAAAAACTGGGAAGAAATCCGCTTCCCTGGTGGCTCAGACAGTAAAGAATCACCTGCAATGTGGGAGACCTGGGTTCTATCCCTGGACTGGGAAGATTCCCTGGAGGAGGGCATCATAACCCACTCCAGTATTCTTGCCTGGAGAATCCCCATGGACAGAGGAGCCTGCGGGCTACTGTCAATGGGGTCGCAAAGAGTCGGATACGACTGAGCGACTAAGCACAGCACAGTTATGTTTCAAAACTGTGTGATCTGTAGAAATCCCCCACACTTGCAGAATTCAAGAAAAAGTCACCATCCTAAAAGAAAAGGCACCTCTGGATTTGTTTTGGGGCTTCATTGCTGCTGCTGCTGCTAAGTCGCTTCAGTCATGTCCAACTCTGTGCGACCCCTTACATGGCAGCCCACCAGGCTCCCCCGTCCCTGGGATTCTCCAGGCAAGAATACTGGAGTGGGTTGCCATTTCCTTTTCTGGGGCTTCATTGCTGCTAGGTCACAAATTGGGATAGAAAAGTGGTATAACTGTGAAGACAAGCTGATGGGGCCTCATAGTTCTAATAAAAAGAAACAAAAAGCAAAAAAAAAAAAAAACTTTAAGGCCTTCTTCAAAAGATGTGAAAAACAAAAAAGGACTATCACTTGAAATGTGTGAATGTTTGCATTAAGGAAGACATCTAATATAGCTACCCAGGTTACAAAAGAAAACAAAATATAGGATTTACAAATGCAGAAAAGGGGGAGACACTGAATATCTGTGCAGTGTGTTTGATTTAAAATTTTATGTAACAGAACATTCCTTCCATACCATCCATGGACACATTCCATTTTTATCTCCCTCATCCTTCTAATGTCACCAGTATCATCAAAATTCATTGAAAAACATCTCAGTATGAGGATCATGTTGGAAATGTGATACAAGTACTATACGTCTTAAGAGCTTACAATCTAAAAAAGGGAATGAGAACTCGCCAATCAAAATAAAATCACCAAATACAGAGACATGCTAAAATAGAAACATAGCCAGGCCACACCAAGAGATACTAGGAAAAGTCATGTTGGTAGTTCTGAACAAGAAGTCGTCACCAGTCCCTTCTTCCAAATGCATGAAAAGAGACCAGGCACAATTTAAATCCTGGTAACATTTAAGCATAAGGACATATTCATTATGATTGAGAAGACACATGTGTTTATAATAGTCACTTCGTGGTGATTTAGGCCTTTAGCAAAGTGTTAATGTCTTCACCTAATACTATAGTCTAGGAGCTTGAAAGAGTTCATGTAACTTCCAAATCCTTGCCTCATACTTAGAAGCAGTAGAGGATTGGGGGGGATTTGGTTTGTTAAGCCAGGCTCTTCCTTTTTCTTACGTTCCTTTTTCCTCCAGAAAAGGAGCAGACTACTGTTCCTAATTGGTTGGGGGATGGTCTCTGGATCAAGTAAGGTCACTGAGGGGTTGGACATGAGTTAACCAGCATTTTCAGAGGGTCACTAGTTATAGCAAATATGGATACAGAAGACCCAATTAAATTTGAATTTTAGACAAGCAATGCGTAATTTCTTCATATAAATATGTCTCATGCAATATAATATTCATGCAATATAATATTGCAAGGGACATACTCGTACTAAGAAATTATCCATTGCTTATATGAAATCCCAGTTTGACTAGGGCTCCTTTATATTTCCTGGCTACCCTAATTTGGCATCTACCCCAGGGCTATCTTTGAAAATACCAGTCGAAATCCTGAGTGGGCTATGTAAGAAGCAGTTTATCACGTACTCATTTCTTTACCCTGTTGATAATGGTTCCCTGTTGTCAGAGAAGACACCCTGCTAAACCGAGGCTTGGTAACTTGGCCACTGTCTCCAGCCTACTCCAAGCTGGGGAGGAGCTGCTGACCCGAGACGCTTCTTCTGTAAATCTAGCTCTGTGAGGAGGCAGCAAAGGAAAGACTTATTGACTATACCTTTTCTTTGGTCTTGAAATGAAAAAGCAAATTAACTATTTTGATTTTAAATTCAATTATCTCTTATACATATATTTTATTTGGCGAACAGACTGTCCAAATCATTGACAGTATTATAAATAATATTTAATACAAAGAGAAAAATGTTCATCATATAACAAGTGGAAAAAATAGTATGTTCACTATGATCCTGGTTTTGTTTTTTCAAAGCACATTTATATAGGGAAACTGATAAGATATGCATCAAATGTAGGCCTAGAAATTTGGAAAATTCTTAAATGTCTTTTGTATTTTCTCAATGTCCTACAGCAAGCATATTACATTTGAAACAGGGAAAGTAAGAAGTTAAGACTTTTTAAATTATAAAGTTACTTTTTGAAGGAATTTTCCAAGTCAAATTTAGTTTCTATAATGCTCTTATCTTGGAGGGTTAAATAGAACCAGTTTTTTAGAGCTCAGAATAGACTGAGTCACAAAGTTAAATGACTCTTCCAGTAAATGTCATGAGCTTTATCTGACACAAAATAGACAAGGTTTTAGGGACTTAGGTGAGAAGCTCCCCCTAGCCCTGTGTCTGAGATTGGAGTGTTGGATCAGCAATTCAGTTCAGCATCCACTTATTATACGTTGAGAAGCTCCACTATTAGTACTTAGGCATTTCATTTAGTGAAGTCCTTTAGTGTATTCTTCTAAGGTCAATTTCTTGTTCCTCTTTACAGTATATAAAATGTTTTGGTTTTTCATTGAAGAAATGAGTCATTTGACATTTGTGTTGTTTTCATACAGCTGATGGAAAATGTCTGGTGTCGGTTGGTTTAGACGATTTTCACAGTATTGTGTTTTGGGACTGGAAAAAGGGAGAAAAGATAGCTACCACCAGGTAAGAAGCTGCCCGGGTCTTACAACATCCTGTCAATGATCACACTTCAGTAAATGTTAATAGTTTGCCTTTTCTGGTAAGATGTCATCTTCAAACTCGGATGAAATTCACATAGAAATCTTAACACCTAAGTGAAAACATATTGTAATATTTCGTGGTGACAAACCTGACTTAGAGGAATTGATGTTTGTTTCAGGGAATTGAAGAATTCTGAAATCTTTTCCAGAGAGTTATCCACCACTTTGCTTTTAGTAGTCTGTGCATTGTCTATATCAGAGCTTTTTACCAGCAGTAGAAAAGCCACTTTTCTCAGCCTTGTGCCTTGCCCCTTGTTTTCCAACTGTCTTAGCATCTGGTGAAGGAGCGTCAATGTCACTGGAGTCAGCAGCATTTGTCATGAAGCTGTGGCATGCAGGAAAGGGGGCCCATCATGTACATCTGCTACTCGCTTTCAAAGCAGGCAGATTGTTTCACTAATCTCCCTGTCTTATAAATAGACTTTCCAAGACCGACTGCTGTTTATAGACCACCTGTCCTCCCGCACCCCAGCCTCCCTCCCTGCTGAATCAGCCCTAAGTCTGAACATTGCTTTCCATTCCTGCTTGCTTTGGGCTTAGCTGTTTGCCTGGCCATGGTCAGAGGTCAAAATAGTTGGCAACTAAGGACGATTTGTTGTCCAAGACATATTATCAGTATATCTCTCTATTGGTTCTTCCCTGTATAAACCAACTTCCTTTTTATCTTGCACCATAAAATCATTTTAAGTTGTTGGCTTTGAACTCCAGTATTCACTTTTAAAATTGATGTTTCCCTCTACAATATTAAATAGACGGACAGTGGGGGTTTTCACAATTTGATTTAATAAATGAAGATCTATAAATTGCTGGAGATTCAGAGGAGGAGCAGATGGAGTCTTGAGGACTCCAGCTGACCATCTTAGGATAAAAAAGGGAGCTTTTTTAATGACTGCTATTGAGATGGAATTCTTGGCAGCAAATGGCAGCTCATAAATCTGCCTACCCAAGCGGTTTTTCTTTTCGTCTCTCTAGTATTCCTCATGGTTTTATCACTCCCTGCTGATATTCAGATTTAGCTTCTAATCAGAACTCTACTTTTCTCCTAGATTAATGCACTATATTTTACTTTAATATTTCTGCTAACTACTGTTTGTATTACAGTTCATTTCAGGTAAAGCACATGTCTACATTTCAAAAGCCACAGGAACTCAATTTCCCTACTAGAACACCCTCTGCAAATCTGATTGGCTTACTTGTTGTATGCCAGAAACAGTAATAAAAGTGGAAGAAAGAAATATTAATATTTTAGAAGTATATATTTGATATGTTTGCTAGTGTTACTACTATTTAATTACCACAAAGCAACTTATCGTTATGTTAATAATGCCATTTATTTTTGGAATTGCTCCCAAGCCATATGTCACATTCCCTGAAGAGGACACCTGCAGAATTACCCTCAGAGAACAATTTCACAGATGTAACATTCATCCAGTGCTCTTTCCAGGAAGGTGTGTCAAGGATTGTTAAAGTTCTTTGGTCGAATACTAGATTTTTAAGTAATAAATAATATTTATACAATGTTAAAACAATCATAGATATTTATGTAAATAAGTAACCAAACAAAAAAATTAAAATTCTACTTATGGCTTGAGGATTAGAGTGCTTAAAGATACAAACTTTAAACACAGGACCATGAAAGAAGTGACAAAGAAAAAGGAGTAATATTTCACTGACGGGACCTTATGGGACTCCTGGGAATCATTGTAGCTCCTCCAAGGGTCTCATTTGCTCTCAGAGGATGGCTAACTCAGTGATATCCTTCTCTCTGCTCTTCTGTGTCTCGGTCATTGCCACCATCACCTAGCCAGGCTCAACAGCAGACTTGCGTCCCGCAGGTTGGGGGTTCTGGCAGGCGATATTCCACAGTAGTGCCCATGACCCAGGATGTGAGATTCCCCATGAGAGGAGGGGCATAGTTCATGGCTGAGACGGTATCACCTGTGGTGCCGCTGCTGCCTGAGGCTTACGTATGCCCCCCACCCTCAATAGCCACCCGTCAGTTGTGAGCGTGTTTAAGTGAACCTATGTTTTCATTTGCTCATAGAAATCAGAGACGTTCAGATATAGCCCATAAAGATCTTATTATATATCTTGATGAGACTCGAACCAATTTCCTTGCACAGTTTTTTGTTGATCTTTGCTAATTTTCATGAATGACTTCAGTCACCTCCATTACAAATGAATTGTTTAGTCTTTTTTTCCTTTTCAAGGTTGGTATACAAGTAACCCATTGAACAACCTAGAGCAACCTCTTATGGGCAGTAATGAAATAGCCTGATACCAATGTCACTCGGGACAGAACAAAGAGACAATTGATCAGGCACTTCCATGTCCCTTTTTTTGGATTTCTGTCACACCAGTAACATGACCCGGGACAATGACTATTATTAACAAGCTTCATCTCAGAAGTTTGAACAGTGGAAACCTTAGGCAAAAGGTGCAAGTTATCATGGTGTATAACAAGAGTACTTCAACATTGAAAAGTACTTGTGTTACTAGAAAGCTTAGGGACAACATAGGGCAGTGTGGAGCAGGTAAATATACCTTCAGAGTATACACTTCTGTTTTAGCTCTGCTGCTTGATCTAGTTTAGGTCCCTACCCTTACATACAGTTAGTGAATGTGATTGAGTTTCCTGAATATGAAACTGACACCTTTCCTTTTTTAAAAATATGGATCTCTTTTTAAAATAACATTTATTAATTTTCTCCTGTTTTCAAAATAATACACAATTATAGAAAAGTTAGCACAGAAAATCTCCAAGGAGAAAATGATTCATAATTCTACTACCCAGACATAGCTATGGCTAACATTTTTAGCCTATATTCTTTGATATATATTCTGTGAGTATTTTTAAACTGTTTTATTCATATATGGAATATTATACACATTGCTCTGTAACTTGCTTTTTTTCCCCCCACTCACCAATATATCATCTCCCTTTCTTCTCATTGTTCCCTGGCTTATTCTTTGTTATTCTCTATTATAAGCTATTTTCAATCTTGGGCTGAGCCATAAATCAAATATTCAGTCTTCCAGTTGTGGGTTACCTTTGCACATGGCCCTATCTGGTAAATTACCTATGACACAGGCATAGGAACTTGCCCTATATTAGGACAGCAGTACTGACTCTCCTACATTCTTATTCCATCAGTTGTAGGGTATGAAACTCTGTCTGTTTTGTTTTTCTTATACACACACACACACACAGAATTGTAGGCAGCTTCCCTACAAATTTAACACATGTCTAAAGGAAAAAAATGACAAAGGTAATTCAGTGAGTTTTCTTTATTTAGGTGTTGACATTGACTAAACATTGACCTGCCATCATCAGTCAGTTTATAATTTTAGCCACAAAAGAAACAACACTGGGGTTTTTATGACATCAAGAAATTAGATGAAAACTAAAATGTGCAGATATACAGATGATACCACTTATATGGCAGAAAGTAAAGAGAAACTGAAGAGCCTTTTGATGAAAGTGAAAGTGGAGAGTAAAAAAGCTGTGTGGAGAGTAAAAAAAAACATTCAAAAAGCAAAGATCATGGCATCCAGTCTCATCACTTCATGGCAAATAGATGGGAAACAATGGAAACAGTGGCAGACTTTATTTTCTTGGGTTCCAAAATCACTGCAGATAGTGACTGCAGCCATGAAATTAAAAGACACTTGCTCCATGGAAGAAAAGCTATGACCAACCTAGACAGCATGTTAAAAAGCAGAGATATTAGTTTGCCCACAAAGGTCTATCTAGTCAAAGCTAAGGTTTTTCCAGTAGTCATGTATGGATGTGAGAGTTGGACTATAAAGAAAGCTGAGCGCCAAAGAATTGATGCTTTTGAACTGTGGTGTTGGAGGAGACTCTTGAGAGTCTCTTGGACTGCAAGAAGATCAAACCAGTCCATCCTAAAGGAAATCAGTCCTGAATATTCATTGGAAGGACTGATGTTGAAGCTGAAACTCTAATACTTTGGCCATCTGATGAGAAGAGCTGACTCACTGGAAAAGACCCTGATGCTGGGCAAGATTGAAGGCAGGAGGAGAAGGGGACAACAGAGGATGAGATGGTTGGATGGCATCACTGACTCAATGGACTTGAGTTTGAGCAAGCTCTGGGAGTTGATGATGGACAGGGAAGCCTGGCGTGCTGCAGTGCATGGGGTCACAAAGAGTTGGATATGACTGAGCGATTGAACTGAACTGAAAATGTGCTCTCCAAAAGATTTTTCCAACTGTCTAATTGTTTGCCATTGTATAGACACAAGCAAGCAAAGCAATGCTCTTTTCTATGTAGGGGATATAATTTGTGATATCTGTTCTCACTTTTCATTTCAGTTTTCTCTAGCATATTCTCTCTAAAGTTTATGTTAATAATTTATGTATTCTTTGTATAACTGTCTATTTAGATATTTTGTCCATTTTTAATTGGATTATTTGCCTTTTAATTATTGAGTTGTAATTTTTTCTAAAAATATATCCTGGATATCAGTCCCTTATCAATTATATGATTTGCAGATATTTTCTCCTAAGTTCAATTTTTCAGTCAAGAGCATGAGCACATCTAACCCCTACTTCATGTTTCACTCTATCAGAGGCAACATAATCAGCGGCATGCCAGAGGGTAGGGGCAGTGGGAGTAGTACTTGCCAGGTACAAGCAATAGTGCTTGTATTATCTGCAGGAATTTTTTTAAGAATAATAAAACCAACTAAAAGGAAGTCTGTTTTATTATCATTATTATTATTATTATTCTCCTGAGCCAGCAATTATAAACAACGACAGGGGTGGAATTCCTCTTTCTCAGGGCAGATCACCATTCCCGTCTACCCCATGGCACACCACTGCCCCCACATGTCTGATTCTCCAACTCTTAGTAATAGTCAGCTCTGTCGTGGTTTCTAGTCACATCATCCTCATCCTCCCATTAGAAAGCTTCCTGTCAATGTGTTATCTAATGGTTGTACCTCCATTTACAACTCTGGGCTAAATTGATCATTTAATTAAGGGTTGAAGATGATAATTGTCTAATTCTATTGTTCATCCTTCATACTAGCTAGAATTCTTCTATAAAGAAGAGTTTTCCCTCATGAACCACTTGGTTTCTCTGAAATACACTTCACACAGGAAGTAGTCCTTTAAATATTAGGGTTATTTGTCTGTTGTCTGTAGCTTACAGGTATTTCACCTAGTTTGTCATTTGTCTTTTGAGTTTGCTATGATGTTTTTCATCATGCAAAGGCTTTTATTTTTATGTGGTCAAATTTAGCAATATTGACTACTTCAAGATTTTGAGACTGATTAAGAAAAGTGTTCCCTGTCCCCAGGTTCAAAGGAAATCACTCATGATTTCTTCTAATCTGCCATGGCTCCATCGTTACATTTAGATCTCTATATCATTTGGAATTTATCCCAGTGTCTCTCTATTTCAAGACACAGATTCAATTTTATCCTTTCTCCTTAGAGCTATCAAGGTATTCCAAATACCATTTTTCTTTTCCCTTTTATATAGACTGTATTTCTTAAAGCAGGTTTAAGTTCATAGCAAAATTATACAGATAATAGAGTTCCCATATGTCCACTATTCCAGCCTCCTTCAAATCCCCACCTGGCACCAGAGTGGTACATTTGTTATAACAGATGAAGCTACATTGACACATCATTATCACCCAAAGTCCACAGTTTACATTAGGGTTCACTCTTGGTGTTGCACATTCTGTGAGTCTTGACAGTGTGTGATGACATATATCTACCATTATAGTATCATGGTAGAATAGTTTCACTTCCCTAAAAATCATTTGTGCTCTGGCTGTTCATCCCTTCCTCCTCTCTATCCTGGAAACCATTCATTTTTTAAACTGTCTCCATAGTTTTGCCTCTTCCAGAATATCAGTTAATTGGAATCATATAATATATAGCCTTTTAAGATTGGCTTCTTTCACTTAGTAGTATCCATTTAAAGTTCCCCCATGTCTCTTCAGAGAAGGCAATGGCGACCCATTGGGAGTACTGGAGTACTCTTGGAAAATCCCATGGACGGAGGAGCCTGGTAGGCTGCAGTCCATGGAGTCTCAGAGTCGGACACGACTGAAGGACTTCACTTTCACTTTTCACTTTCATGTATTGGAGGAGGAAATGGCAACCCACTCCAGTGTTCTTGCCTGGAGAATCCCAGGGGCAGAGGAGCCTTGTAGGCTGCTGTCTATGGGGGCGCACAGAGTTGGACATGACTGAAGTGACTTAGCAGCATGTCTCTTCATGGTTTGATAGCTCATTTCTTTTTAGAACTGAATAATACTCTGTTCTCTGAATGTGCCACAGTTTTTTTATCCATTCACCTGAAGAGCATCTTGGTTGCTTCCAAGTTCTGGCAATTATGTTTAAAGCTGCCATAAGCATCCATGTGCAGGTTTTTGGTGGACATAAATTTTCAACTCCTTTGGATAAATACTAAGGAACATGATTGCTGGATCTTATGGTAAGAATATGTTTAGTTTTGTAAGAAACTACCAAAATGTCTTCCAAAGTAACTGTACCATTTTGCATTCCCACCAACAATGATTGAGAATTCCTGTTACTCCACATCCTTGCCAGCATTTAGTAACATACACCGTTTATTTTAAGTATTCATTTCACACCCCCTACATTGATTTGAGACCTGTCTTTAGTATGTGCTACATTTTAATATTCATTTGGGTCTCTTTCTAGATTTTCTATTTTACTATTGGCTTGTCAGTCGCTTGTATGCCAATACCACACTGTTTTAATCATGAAGGTTTCATAAGTTATTTTAATACCTAGGAGAGCTACTCTTCCCATTTAGCTTTTCTTTTTCAGAGTTTTCTTGGCCATACTGCTGTTTTATTCTTCCATAGGAACTTTAAAATCAGGGTGTCTAGCTCCAAATTAAAGACCAGACACACTTTTCTGAAAAGAGCAATAGAAAATGCTCTTATCTTTTGGAATCAAGTTGAATTCATAAACAAAGCTAGAATTAACATCTTTATGATTGAGTTTTCCAGCCCAAGAACATGGAATGTTTTTTCTATGTATATTACTGATATGGGGTGTTTTTTTCCTTGTTGTTATACTCATTTATATGTTAATGCACAGTTCTTATTAAATATATGCCTTGATATTTTTATTATTGTTTTAAATATAGTCCTTTCTTCCAATGTATTTTTCAGCTGGACAATGTAAATATATATTAAGGTTATTGACTCTGTATTTAGTTTTATATACTATAAATTTCCTAGATTACCTTATTTATAGTTGTTTTTACTTTATTTTCTTTTGGATTTTTTAGACGTGGAGTTATATCATTTGGAGAGAGAAATAGTTTTACCTCTCCCATTCTAGTTCCTGTGTCTGTAATTTTTTAGACCTTGTCTAAATGCACTGGATAACATGTTCAGTACAATGTCAATGGTAGTGGTGACAGTCTTGTTCCTGACTTTATTGGGAATAACATGAAGTAAGAATCTGACCTTCATCAGGAATAGCATTAAGTAAGAATCTGACTTTCAAGTTCACACATGCACAAGCACACCTTGGAGAAGCTACTGTTTGAGCACATTCTGTTTTTAAAGAAAAGATAGTGGCACATAACATTGAAGAGACACTCTGTGTGTAGTTGGTCTTGAATGAATCTGTGTTTCTCAGTGAGAGTTAAGAACTGCATGAAATTATAAAAGTCTAAGAGAAATTCTAAAGCATCCGTTAGTTTCTACTTTATTGAGAGTTATTTGGGTACTTTTTTAAGTCATAAATCATAAGTGACCATTAGATTTTTTGTGAAATACCTTTTTGGCATTGTTGAAAATGATAACATAACTTTTCTCACATATTAATATGATGGATTGTACTGTTTGATTCCTTAATAATGAGACACCCTTGAATTTGGTCATAGTGTACTCTTTCGTTAATGTGTTGTTGGAGTCTCTTTGCTAGTATTTTATTTAAGATTTTTGTATCTATAGTCATAAAGGTAATTAGTCATATTCTTTTTTATCAATAGCTTTTCTTTTAGTAATAAAAGTTAGGTCCAGTATATCAGAGAAGACCAGCATATAGTCCATTAAGAGCAATAAATCCTTAAATTTAATGTGATTACTTTATACTCAGAAACAGAAATCTCCCAGGCACAGTGTAATGCCAGTTTACAGCGCAGCCTACAGTCAGTCCTCATTTCTATATTTGTCCTTCTGCCTCTTGGGTTGTAAGCTTAGATTTCTGAATGCATAGCATCCTTGAGTGCCTTAACTTAATATATGACATCCTTTGTCTCTCTGTGAATGTAAGCCAGGGTCTTCAGTTTCTCATAAATACATTTCTAGTTGAAACTCTGTTTAACACAAAGTTATGCCTTCCACAGCAAGAATATGACATCTGAAGTTTCTCATTAATACCCTTTTACAGTATCTTCTACAAGATCTTTGTATGCTAAGGATTACATTCTATAGTGGCGGCATCAATTTTATATTATGGAGACATTCTGATCCATTTTAGATGTTCCATTAATTTGTTTAAAGCATAATTAGTAGACTCTAGCAGCAATGTTAGAGTAAGAAGGGCTCAAATATGCAAAGAAAAGCCAAAGCTCATTATTTTAATGCACACCCCCCATGCGTATCTTAAATCATCTTCTATCAGTAATTTACTTGTCCTGTTAGATGTGCTTAATCAAAGTGAAACCAAATGCATGCTCTAAATAAAACTCTCTAGAAGTGCTTTCATCAAGACTAGGGTTTTTCCCCTGTTTGTCTCTTACAGAGGACATAAAGATAAGATATTTGTGGTCAAGTGTAATCCACACCATGTTGACAAGCTGGTAACAGTTGGGATCAAGCACATCAGATTCTGGCAACAAGCAGGTATTGTTTGGGTTTATCACTTCTGTGGTTGAAAGTTTTACTGTAGCTGGGAAAAAAAAAACAAAACCAAAAAACCCACCACCACTACCTAGCCTCTCTCTGCAATCTAAAATTAAAATATGCCTAAAAGATGTTTGCTCCCAAACAACGTCTGAGCTGTGAAGCTTAGAACACTCTGTGTGATGCTATGCATATTCATCAGTGTCTAGAGAGTTTTGGAAACGTTGTGCTCTGAAAGTACTTATTTTTATATTCCATCATTGTTCTGAAAGCAGTGATTATGTTGGACTACTGAGCAGGAAATAATCACTTTAGTTGGGTGGACAAAAATTTTTAGGATTTTGAGGGTTCTCTTTTATTTTATCACCACATTTAGCACATGAATTAACCCCGACACACACACTACACTGTACACTACACACAGTAAGTGGTCAAAATAAATACTTGTGGTTTATAATACTGATAATAGGAATGAGTAAATAATAGGACAAAACATGGAAGAGTATCTTATTCTTCTAATAAGTCAGGCCTTTTTATTAGGATTGTTTCTGAATTCTTAGTATTAGCTCTGGTATCAAGCCCAATCTTTTACTGGACAAAACATAAATAGTCTACTGCTTCAGTGCTTTCTGCTTTTGAAGAAAAGGTCATGGCACCCACCATGTCTGGAGAGACAACCTGCATACAGTTGTCTGGGATGAGTTTAGGTTTCTCAGTGCTAGTCAGAAAGTTCAGGGAAATGTGAATATATAAGGAACAAACCTGATGTTCTTCTCCTACACAGAGATTCAGTTTTCTCACCTTGAAGTTGCCATAATAAAAATCGAGGCAAAAGATACACAAAACATGTTTACATTTTACCTTACAGCTGCTGCTGTGTTCATTCTTTGGTCAGCATTCAGGAAGACTTGCCTGGCTTCCTGGGACACTTAGTCACTCCTCCCTCTGGCTGGCACAAACCTTGCACTGAGCCTTGCTTACTTAGAGGATTATATCACATTCTCTCCCCAGCCAGACCTTGAGTTCCTTGAAGGCAGGAACTGTTTCCTTTCACCTTTATAACCCAATGTCAACCACTATGCCTGCCACAAAGTAGGGATTCAGCAAGCACTGAATTAATGTGTGGAGAAAACCGTTTATGATGTTTTTGTTATGATGTTTTCTGCCATTTTTATACACCTTTATGTAGACACATGGGACTTCCCAGGTGGCCCAGTGGTAAAGAATCCACCTGTGATGTAGGAGACAGGGGTTTGATCCCCAAGTCAGGATGATACCCTGGAGAAGGAAATGACAACCCCTTCCAGTATTCTTGCCTGAGAATTCCCATGGACAGTAGAGCCTGATGGACTATAGTCCATGGGGTCGCAAGAGAGTCAGACATGACTTAGCGACTAAACAAAGCAATGTAGACACACTGGATGGATTTTTCACTGAAGATAGTCATTCTAAATGCTCATAGAAGATGTCAGTTTTTCAAAAACTATTAAATACTCTTGGTCCACTCCAGGTGGGGGCTTCACCTCTAAGAGAGGAATTTTTGGAAGTGTTGGAAAATTGGAAACAATGATGTGTGTTTCTTATGGGCGAATGGAAGATCTGGTGTTCTCTGGAGCAGCTACTGGAGATATTTTTATTTGGAAAGATATTCTTCTACTGAAGACAGTGAAAGCTCATGACGGGCCTGTGTTTGCTATGTATGCATTGGATAAGGTATGGTCTATTTTCCTCATTAGCTTTCTAGAACTTTAAATTAGGCTTAGCAAGGTCCACACCAAGAGGATGCCTGTGTGTAAAAACAGTGCTCTCTGTATTAGGATGTAGTTGTCACGGATGGAGGTGAAGCACAAGTGGTCTTTAAATTTCTCTTCCATTTATAATTATTTCTTTATGTGCAATTTGTCTAGTCTTTTTTCATACTTATTCCTCCTGGCTGTCACTCCTAAGAACTCCTTAAGAAGTGCTGAGATAAATGTAGGCACACAGTAGCAAGAGTCCGAGAAATATTTCCATGCAGTCTTCCTCTTCAGTGGCATAATGAGCAGAGATCTGGAAGTGCATAATAGCTGGGTTATTGTCCCTCCCATCAATTTGACCTGAAGTTATATTGATAACCAGCTTGTTCCTGTGTAGACAGGCTCAGCTTTAATAAGCGTGTCAGAGTCCTGGCTGTGTTAGTCAGGATCGTCCAGAGAAACAGAACCAATAGGAGATATACATATACAAAAAGGAGGTTTATTATAAGGAATTGGTTCATGTGGTTTTGGAGGCTGAGAAGTCTCACTAAGCCATCTGCAAACTGGAGACCCAGAAAAGCTGATGGTGTAATTGAGTTCAAGTCCAAGGGCCTGAGGACCAGAGAAGCCAATGGCGTAGATCCTAATCTGCTGGGAAAAGATAAGATGTCCCAGCTTAATCAACCAGAATAAAAGGAGGGCAGTTTTGTCCTTCCTCTACCTCTTGTTTTACTCAGGTTCTCAAAGGATTAGATGATGTCCACACACACTGGGTAGGGCAGCTTAATGAGTCTACCAATTCAAACACTGATCTCATCCAGTAACACCATCTCAGACACACACAGGAGTCGTATTTAATCCGAGTACCCTGCGGCCAGTCAGTTGACACACAGTTAACCCTCACACCAGCTGTATTTCTCTTCAGGCTTGTCTTTGTCCTGATCAGTCCAGCTAACCTCCTGCCTTGCAGTGTTGTTGTTCTTTCTAAATAAAGATCACACTGGGGACTTCCCTGGCAGTACAATGTTTAGGTTCCACTGCAGAGGGCATGGGTACCATCTCTAGTCAGGGCACTAAGATCCCATATGTTCAAGGTATGGCCAAAAAAAAAAATTATGTTTAGTGTAAAAAGATCTTACTTACCTTCAGTGCTCTTAAAACACTTCCTTCAATCAATTTGCCAGAAAATAGAAGTTTTATTCACTGCTAGTTTTGCGGATGGTACCAGTTTTTGCATGCTTTCTGACCTCCAAACAGCCTAAGCCACCCAATACAGCATAGCAAGAGATTTATTTTGCATTTGCTTATTCCCAGGTAAATGTGCTGATCCTGCTATAGAAGTAGGTTCCTGTTAGATGTGTAACTACAGTGATTGTTTTAGTGGTAAAGCTGTTTTTCACTAGCAATTTGTTTTGGTTAAACTGCAAATTTTAGAAAAGATTAAGGCAGAAAGAAAATTTTTGTAGACTCAGAAGTTGATGTGATATAACATGTTTAAACTCTTTTATTGCTTGGTAACTTAAGCTTAAAGATCATGGGAAAAGGCAGGAATATCATATTATAATATACTGCATTTAGATTTAATTTTGGGAGTAAATGTCTATAGGTTCACCATCTATAATGAGGATAAATAAGGATATTTAAGATATTTAATGTAATAAACTTCAAAATATTATTTCCTTTTGAACATCATTGAAATGAAGTAAATTAAAAGTTTCTGAGAAAGCAGGATGAATTACTCAGTAATTTTCTTTTTAAAAAATTTCTAAGAACAGTTGGTAGTTGCCAAAAAGGAAAACTAATAAGGCCAAGAAATCATAAAGTTAGAATAAGAATAAAGATCATTGTCTAGCAGAAAAGTATCCAATATGTTAGGCTTTATACCTTCCAGGTTTTATAAAAATTAATTTGAATCTTACTTATGGTAGAAATTGATACCTCATGAACAGAAGAGCAAGATATTCTTGTTACATGAAATACTTAAGTTATTCGTAATAGAAAAATAATGATGTTTTTCCTGGAAGTAAATATTTAACAATCATTTTGATTGTGACATTAATTCCAGTTCACTCAGCATGAGCGTATGAGATATTAGAAACACTGCAAACTTTGAGGCTGGTCCTGTTCTCTGGCAGTCCACATCCCAATCAGGGAACTGGGCACAGAAACAGCCATCTGTAATCCAGGGTGCTAAATTCGAATCAATGGTCTGGAGAAAGTGAAATGGACACACAATGAGAAAGTGTTTAATAGTGCTAGAGAAATGAGGAGAGGTGTGTCCAGAAAATATTGTGTTATCATCAGGTTTTTCAGTCTCCATACTTAGGAAGAAAACAAAGTTTCTTTGCCCAAGGGGGGAATCCTTTTGAGGCTGGGTGGGCCCTTGTCACTTTGATGTGTATATAATCCTTCTGATGTGTGCCTTCACAGGGTTTTGTAACAGGTGGAAAGGATGGAATTGTGGAGCTCTGGGATGATATGTTTGAAAGATGCTTGAAGACTTACGCCATTAAAAGAGCAGCCTTGTCAACTAGCTCAAAAGGTGCCACTCCCGAGTATGCAATGGAAGTCTTTCTGTTCATAGGAATGAAAAAGATAGTAGTAAAGTTCTTAGAAAACCATGACCAAGTCAACTCTCCCTTTTTGTTCCACATTCAGAGCTTGTGGCCATTGGTTAGAAATATCAAAGAGGATTGCCTAGTACTTAGTACTTTGGAACTATAAAAACAGAATTTATATAATCACTATAATCGTTTTATTTTTGTTATATTAAATACAACATTTATAATATTAAATGCAATATTTCCCCTCCTCAGGCTTGCTTTTGGAAGATAATCCTTCAATCCGTGCCATCACTTTGGGACATGGACACATCCTGGTGGGAACAAAAAATGGAGAGGTCCTGGAGATTGATAAGAGCGGCCCCGTGACGCTGCTGGTTCAGGTACTGTGTCCGCACGCGTCCTGACACAGCTCACACCAGGGCTGGGGCCGGGTGCGGGTTCAGGTACTGTGTCCGCACGCGTCCTGACACAGCTCACACCAGGGCTGGGGCCGGGTGCGGGTTCAGGTACTGTGTCCGCACCACGCGTCCTGACACAGCTCACACCAGGGCTGGGGCCGGGTGCGGGTTCAGGTACTGTGTCCGCACGCGTCCTGACACAGCTCACACCAGGGCTGGGGCCGGGTGGGGGTTCAGGTACTGTGTCCGCCCGCGTCCTGACACAGCTCACACCAGGGCTGGGGCCGGGTGCGGGTTCAGGTACTGTGTCCGCACGCGTCCTGACACAGCTCACACCAGGGCTGGGGCCGGGTGGGGGTTCAGGTACTGTGTCCGCCCGCGTCCTGACACAGCTCACACCAGGGCTGGGGCCGGGTGCGGGTTCAGGTACTGTGTCCGCCCGCGTCCTGACACAGCTCACACCAGGGCTGGGGCCGGGTGCGGGTTCAGGTACTGTGTCCGCACGCGTCCTGACACAGCTCACACCAGGGCTGGGGCCGGGTGCGGGTTCAGGTACTGTGTCCGCACCACGCGTCCTGACACAGCTCACACCAGGGCTGGGGCCGGGTGCGGGTTCAGGTACTGTGTCCGCACGCGTACTGACACAGCTCACACCAGGGCTGGGGCCGGGTGGGGGTTCAGGTACTGTGTCCGCACGCGTCCTGACACAGCTCACACCAGGGCTGGGGCCGGGTGGGGGTTCAGGTACTGTGTCCGCCCGCTTCCTGACACAGCTCACACCAGGGCTGGGGCCGGGTGGGGGTTCAGGTACTGTGTCCGCACCACGCGTCCTGACACAGCTCACACCAGGGCTGGGGCCGGGTGGGGGTTCAGGTACTGTGTCCGCACCACGCGTCCTGACACAGCTCACACCAGGGCTGGGGCCGGGTGGGGGTTCAGGTACTGTGTCCGCCCGCGTCCTGACACAGCTCACACCAGGGCTGGGGCCGGGTGGGGGTTCAGGTACTGTGTCCGCACCACGCGTCCTGACACAGCTCACACCAGGGCTGGGGCCGGGTGGGGGTTCAGGTACTGTGTCCGCCCGCGTCCTGACACAGCTCACACCAGGGCTGGGGCCGGGTGGGGGTTCAGGTACTGTGTCCGCACCACGCGTCCTGACACAGCTCACACCAGGGCTGGGGCCGGGTGCGGGTTCAGGTACTGTGTCCGCACGCGTCCTGACACAGCTCACACCAGGGCTGGGGCCGGGTGGGGGTTCAGGTACTGTGTCCGCCCGCGTCCTGACACAGCTCACACCAGGGCTGGGGCCGGGTGCGGGTTCAGGTACTGTGTCCGCACCACGCGTCCTGACACCGCTCACACCAGGGCTGGGGCCGGGTGCGGGTTCAGGTACTGTGTCCGCACGCGTCCTGACACAGCTCACACCAGGGCTGGGGCCGGGTGCGGGTTCAGGTACTGTGTCCGCACGCGTCCTGACACAGCTCACACCAGGGCTGGGGCCGGGTGCGGGTTCAGGTACTGTGTCCGCACGCGTCCTGACACAGCTCACACCAGGGCTGGGGCCGGGTGCGGGTTCAGGTACTGTGTCCGCCCGCGTCCTGACACAGCTCACACCAGGGCTGGGGCCGGGTGCGGGTTCAGGTACTGTGTCCGCACCACGCGTCCTGACACCGCTCACACCAGGGCTGGGGCCGGGTGGGGGTTCAGGTACTGTGTCCGCCCGCGTCCTGACACAGCTCACACCAGGGCTGGGGCCGGGTGCGGGTTCAGGTACGGTGCCCGCCCGCGTCCTGACACAGCTCACACCAGGGCTGGGGCCGGGTGGGGGTTCAGGTACTGTGTCCGCCCGCGTCCTGACACAGCTCACACCAGGGCTGGGGCCGGGTGCGGGTTCAGGTACTGTGTCCGCACGCGTCCTGACACAGCTCACACCAGGGCTGGGACCGGGTGCGGGTTCAGGTACTGTGTCCGCACCACGCGTCCTGACACAGCTCACACCAGGGCTGGGGCCGGGTGGGGCAGCAGGGCCTGAGGGCGCCTAACTAAAGGGGGCGTTCTCGCCAAAGACCAGGCAAGTGCTGCGTTATCTGTTTCTATATAACAAACTGACACAAACTTAGCTTGAAACAAAAACATTCATCATCTTATGGTTTCCTTGCTGGTCAGGAGTCTGAACAGTTTAACTGGGTCTTCTCATTAAGGTTTTGTAAGGCTGTGATAAAGGCCGGGGCTGTGGTCTCATCTGAGGCTTCACTATGGAAGGATCTGCCTCTAAGACCACTCAGGTTGTTGGCACAGTTTTGTTCCTGTGAGTGCAGGACTGAGGGCTTCTGTTTCTTGCTGGCTGTTGGCCAGAGGCCACCCTCAGCTCTCAGAAGCTGCCTGAAGTTCCTTATCAACGTGGGGCTCCCCCAACGTGGCTGCTTGCTTCCTCAAAGCAAGCAAGGGAAAAAGAAAAACAATGCCTTTAAATAATTTGAAATAACATAATCGTATCATCACATACATGTAATACACCCACCCCCTTTGCCATATGTTATTGGTTGGTAATAAGGCTATAGGAGGGGCGTCCCTGGTGGTGCAGTGGTTAAAAATCTGCCTGCAATGCAGGAGCTACAGGAGACACAGGTTCAATCCCTGGGTCAGCAAGATCCCCTGGAGAAGGTCATGGCAACCCACTCCAGTGTTCTTGCCTGAAGAATCTCGTGGACAGGGGAGCCTGGTGGGCTACAGTCCATGGGGACTGAAGCAACTTTGCACACACATACCCGCAAGGCTATAGGACATTCAGAGGAGGTGATTATACTGAGTGTAAAAACCAGGAGGCTCCTAAGGGTCACCTGTCCAGCACAGTCTGCCCTCTGGCCACCAAGTATCATGTCCCTGCCACATGCAGAATACATTCCCACTCCCAGGATCCCCAGGAGCCTTATCCCATTAGAGCATCTATTCAGAGTCCATAATCTCATTTTCTGAATCAGGTTCAGGTGTGGATGGGGTTTCTTGGGTCTATTTCCTCTCAGTCTGTCAAAAATTTGGCAAACTAAAAAAAATTATTTGCTCTGCACACACCAAATATATGTCTCTTTAGGTTTTGTGCATCATTCTAGTCTCAGCCTCAATTCACATAAACATATAACATGCTCCTTACCCTTCCTCTCCCCTCAAAAATTTGATTCAGATAATACCAGATTAAAATAAGCATCAGCAGTATCCTCAAAGATCCAAGAAGTGATCACATGTCACCTGAGGAGTGACATGTGTCTTTGGAGGTGATGAATAGATCATAGTTAGAGGTGGAAGAGGCCTGGGCAGGGACGAGGGGGTGGGTTCAGAAGGTGGAGTGGAAGGAATCTGCACTGCTTATCTAAGCTCTGGGACTTCTGTGGGTCCAGTGGAGGAGAACTGCCTCCTTCCCTCACCTGATGCCTGCCTGCAGGCTTGCTGTGTTAGGGCTGACCCCCAAAATCCCACTGAAAGGGGCCCTCTGATTTGCTACGTCTGAGAGCCGGCCTGCACACACATCAGGTTTTAAAAATGCCTGTGTGCAGACCCCACCCTGACTATCTTGAATAAAAATCCATGTTTTAACATTTTTTCTGTGTTAGAAACAAATCTCAGAAGCTCTGTAGCTGATGGCGCCAGGCAGCCCAAGTTGAGAATTGTGCTGAGGTGCGACCTTGAGAAGGGGTGATGTCTTTGTTCTCCAGCTGTTCTTACTTTTCTTTCCCTTTCTGGCCATGACTATTTATTTAATTTTATTGAAAATGAAGTGTTTCTTTTCAATCCCCAAATGTTGGAGACTTTAAATTATTTACTACATGCTATACTGCTAAATATGTAAGATTTGTGCTATACTACGGATTTAAACATCAATTTAAGATTCAAACTCTAATATTTTCTCAAGTTAAAAAGTAATAGAGTTGAACTAATTTTGTCTAACTATGTTGTAAACTCAACAACAAAGTCTTTTCACTTTTTCATTCTCTTCAATTCTTTCCTGTATTTGTTTCTATCATTCTATTAATACAGTTATCCAAGGGTGTCATTTATTGAGCACTTGACTGTGTGTCAGGCAATAAATACCATTGTGCAAAATTCCCTCTCTCATCTCCACAACAGATTTGTTCAGTGGTAATTGTTTTATAGATGGAGGGCCTAAAGCCCAGTGAACTTCCCGAAGCCACATCTTAAGAACTGAAGAGTTGGGATTTGTACCAAACTTTATCGGGTACCAGAGCCTTTTCTTTGTCTCTCCACCAGACTGTTCTCCACACCTCTCAGCGTGGAGACTGCGTGAACACAGTGCAGAAGGCGCGGCCCCCTGAGCCCTGGGCAGGCAGTGGAGCTGGGAGAGCCCTCTTCTCTCTTTACACGCGTGCCATTCTTTCCCTTTTATCTCAGCATCTCTCTTTCATCTTCTGGTCCGTCAGTCGTTTGCCTTTTTCTCCTGGGTGGAACTCAGTAGTTCAGTTCAATCACTGTTTGTTGTGGCCCTGCCAAGACCAGCCCTATGCTGTGCGCTACCCAGGATAGAGTAGGACTGCTGAAGGGGCTGACAGCCCTGTTCTGAGAGGTAGACCCCGAGGGAAACCTAAGGAACAGTAGAGACAGTGTGGTTAAGACCATCAGCGATCCTGCTGTGGGAAGATTGCAGAACCACTTTTACAGTGTCAGTAGCTCAGCAAGTCAACATCCCTTGGTGTAGATTGCTTTTTGTTTTTTAAGAGAGTAGAGGAGGAGAGAAGTGACAGGAGGTGAGTTTTGAAAATCCCCATTATATATACTTCGAATATAATCAGCTTTCAATTGTGCAGCTGGTTATTATCAGCTTTAGGGAGGTCAGGAGGAAAGGAAGGTCCAAGCTCATTTCCTTGTGCCATTCAGGAGACTCCCTGCTCACCTCACTCACTGTCCATCCCTATGTTATACAGGAATCAAAGTACACAGTCACATTAGATTATGGAAATACAACTTTTAAATCAAATATATGAGGCAGTGATTTGAAAGGGTCTCAGAGCCCCACAACCCTGTCCTCAGTGTACCAAAGGACTTTGTCTGTTAAAGAACTTCAGGCAGATGCCGTCTAGGGGGAGTGAGAGAGGGCTCACACCTGACCCATCCTCAGACCATAGCCTTCAGTGTGGGAGGCTTCCCAAGGGAAGAAAACTAGAAAACTGGGGGTGTAAGGTGCTCCAAATCTAATAAAAACAGTATCTACACCCTTCTCAGCTATTTGAATGTCAGCAGTATTGAGAACTTTGTATCTTCTGCCAAATTACTGTTTTGCTCAAACAGCTTCCCAGTGAAACTGGAATCGTCCAATTTCTCTTTGAAGAGCCACCTGTTCCCCCAAAGCATTCCAGCTACAAACACCTTTCAGATGCCTGTGTATGGTCTTCTTTTTGCTTTACTAAGCAAAGCCTTTTTATAATTAGCCACTAAAAGCAGAAATTCAGTAAACAATCTGGTCTGTTTTATTGTTCCTTGTCTAATCTATTCTTTACACTGCTTTAGTGAGTGATAAGTTAGAAGAATCAGATTCATTTTCTCCCTAATTATTCATTCATTAAATATATTGCATCTCAGTTATTATTCTAAGCCAGCTAAGTGTGTTTGTGGTAAGACATTGGCATGTGGAACTGGTCCAATGCCTATCAAGCCCCTTTCAGTTTTCTGTGATCACTGGATAGAAAAATTTGTGAACAAATGCTGACCCTGAGTAATACCCAGGATACTGGAAATAAAATTTTAGATCTCTCTGGTTCTGCTCTGCCAAATGCTGTACACAGAACTGAAATAGAATTAATTAGCAAGAATATTACTGTCCAATTCCTCTGATATAGATAAACGGTACCTACATCTTTTAGAATATGGTTTTATGGAAGAAAGTGGTTTGTGTCTTTGTGACCAAGCTATTACTATAAGATACATATATACTGTGTTTATTCAGTGTCAAATCACAGGATAAAACGAGGACTGTTCATTGTTCACTAGGATGCTTCTACATGAGAAGATGTTTGCCATCATATAAGCAAAACTTAGCAACGTGAATCCATCCTTTGCTTTTCAGATGAATGCTTTAGTATCATGTAGGCCCAGCTTTAGATTCGAGTTCAAGTGAAAAATTTATTCAGTACAATCATTTTGGCTCAAGGAAGCTCAAACTGTGTGTGTTCCTATTTGAACTTGTTTGGAATTCTCTTGGGAAGGGCTTGCTGAGAAGCATTGAACTGATTTTTGTTGCCCCATTTCCTTCCTCACAGGGGCACATGGAAGGAGAAGTGTGGGGCCTGGCAGCTCACCCCCTCCTGCCCATCTGCGCAACAGTGAGCGATGATAAAACCCTCCGGATTTGGGAGTTATCCTCCCAACACCGTATGCTGGCAGTGAGGAAACTCAAAAAAGGTGCATATGTCACCTTACACATCTGTGAAAGTGTTTACAACCACAAGTATTGAATTCATTCACCCATTCATTCAACTAATATTTACTGTGTGTGCCTATTATATGCTCCCAGATATGCTGGGGAACGGGGATTTCGTGTTTGTTGCTACAGATATAACTAATCACATGGAGGATGGTTCCAGAAGGCTGGCCTGATCCATCCGTGCCCAGTTCTATTCTTTATTTCCTTGCACTGCATAGCCATTTGCCACCTGGGGGCAATATGTCCTTCCTCTTCTCATCTGAACTGTGGGAGTCAGTTGAAACTCATCAGCTTGTAAAGAATGGTGTTTATTTTTATGTCTAACAGTCTTCGGAACTGATTTTATTACTGGAAAAGGAAACTTGGTTTAAAAATAATAGTTAACCATAAGAAACAGATAAATATGTATTAAACACCTATATGCATGAGAACCAAGAGGTATACCAAGAAGTAGAAATTCAGCAAACATTTATTGAGCAGCTTCTATGTATCAGACACTGGGGATCCCAGGAGGAACAGCCACATCTCTAGTGTCAGAGATGGACAAGATTTGAACAGAGTCCCAGCAACAGCTGGTCCATTCAAATTGGGTCATTTGAAGAGTCTCAAAACTGGACTCTTTGTGAAGGGGTGGGCAGGGTGTAGGGAAATGACCAGGGTTTGTGCAATACAATGCAACTAGTAGTAGCTGGTAACCACTGCCAGCCCTGGGCCTGAAGGGACAAGGGGAGGAACAGATGAGAGTGAGATGGCAGCCTGACAGGAGGGGGTAACCGTCCAGCCCAGAGGCTTAGACAGCAAGCGGTGACCCCGCAGGGAGGCAGCCAGGGGAGAACATGCCCCAACCTCCCTACCCTCTATCCTTTCTTCCCTAGTACCCTCCCTCCAGCCTCTGGTCATGCTCCCCCTGACCAAACAAGTCAGAAGCCAGGGGGCAAGGGAGCCTGTTGGTAGAGTCCATGCAGGCCAGCTCCAGGCACAGAGCAGGGTGGAAAGTGGGTGAGGACAGACAAACAGAAGATCTCTGGCACAAACAAGGTGTCACGGAGGCTCGGGGTAAGGCCTATGGCCAGAGACAACCCCATTGGGGAAAACGAGAGCCGAGGCTCAAAGGATTTGTGAAAGTTAAGACAGGAAAGGGTAATATTGGGGCCTGGCCCCTAGAGTATTTGTGCTGGGTACTTTTATGGATAGACATGGGGAGACGAGTCTAGGGGGATAGAGTGAGAAGAGGTGTCAAGACGGTGGTGATGATAATGACAGTGGCTGACACCGCTGAGCCAGTAACTGTGCTAGCACTTGGCCTGTGGTCTTCACGAGAACCCGGTGAGTAAGGCCTCTATTGCTTCCACTTAGAAATTAGGAAGCTGAGGCGCAGAGCACTTAAGTCGTTTGCCCAAAGTTGCACAGCTAGTAAGTGATGGATCTGAATTCAGATCCAGGACTGTGTCTTCAGAGGGCACACCTGTGGTCACTGCATGACGCCGTCTCCCTCCACCATGTGGATACACTTTACACTCGACTTCTGGGCCTTCATAAGTGGTGGAGGGAGCCAGGATTCAAATCCAAGTCTGACTCCAAAGCTCATGCTCTTATCTACTACAGAGGTGAATAATCAGGCTACTCATTTGTGTCGGGGAAAATAACAGACCAAGTACTCACTGTGAGTACCTTGACTATCATCCAATGGACTTTATTCACCAGGTTAAAAATTAGTTCAGAAGAACAACCAACACCTCTGAGATAGGATGGCCATTCAATTGAGTTTATAGCTGGTGTCCTGGTATAATTATTAATAGCTTTCCCTTTCACTCTCGGGTATCCTGGTTTGTGCAATAAATTTTTATGCTTGACCTGAGCCTGATGACTCTGCTAAAGGGCAGGTTGGTCTTTCTGTTCTTTCAGCACTAGCACAATGCCTGATTCATGGTAAGTAAGTAACTGCAAAGTGAATGGATGAAGACAAGAAGGAAGATAGACTTTAGATGAGCCCATTTAAAGTTACTGGTATGAATGTGGCTTTTCAGCCTGTTGGAAACAGTGGATGGGGACGGAGGAGTGGAAGCTCAATTTGGAATGTCTTAGCACAAGGCTGCATGACTGTCCCATCCTGGGGCTGTGCTTACCAATATCTTGACGGTGAAAACCAGGCCAAGGAGGGGCCATATCCCTAAATAGGATTCCTATTTAACATACTCCATACTCCGCATTCAGAAGTGCCTCCCATGACCCTGCAAAGTGTTAGAAAGCATTTGTCATGTAGTCCCCTCAGCCCAGTACTGGTTAGTTTTGCAGACACCTTTGGAGAAAATATCCGTACTTCATTCTTCTCATGACAGAAGAGACAGGAATAAAATCTTCCACCTCTAGAATTATGCATTATAATCCACGGATCAGAGATTAGACTAAAGGTAAAACAACAAGGTGCTCCAAAGCAAATTTTGTATGTAAGGCATGGTATGAAAAAATAGTTTCTGGAAATTTTGTCCCATTCTTAAGTATCACATCTTGGGAGAAGAAATACTAGTTATATGAATCCTTTATTCCTTTCCCCCCTTCACTCCACTTGTCACTTGAAAACTCAGGTCCTTATATATGAAAAAATGAATGGATAAACCTCAGAGAAATAGAACACTTATTTTTAATATTAATGATTATTGTCTTTGGGTTTGGTGGTAAGAAATGTTTTAAATTATGAAGTTTTAGTTCTCACCAGCAGTGTTAAAGACACAGTCACAAGCCCATGACTAGATGCACATTTCCCCCCTCTTCATTTGTTTGGTAGGAAAGTCACAGATCATAACAGTATTGTTTGTGGCTTCTTTTGTAGGTGGAAGATGCTGTGCCTTCTCCCCAGATGGGAAAGCCTTAGCAGTCGGCTTGAATGATGGAAGTTTCCTGGTTGTAAATGCTGACACTGTAGAAGACATGGTCTCCTTCCATCACAGAAAAGAAATGATCTCTGATATTAAATTTTCAAAAGGTGACAGCAAAAACTTGTAAAAATGTGTTGGGACAAAAAGTTGCAAGAGTGGATTCTTTTCAACTATTTCCTTAACCTCTAACCCATTTTAAAATGCTAAGTTCCTGGAAGTAAATTCCCACATGAAATGTTTTACTGTTAACCGCTCATTTTTCTTCATAGATACAGGAAAATACCTTGCCGTGGCATCCCATGATAACTTTGTGGATATTTACAACGTCCTGACAAGCAAAAGGGTTGGCATCTGTAAAGGTGCTTCTAGTTATATTACACACATTGACTGGGACTCTAGAGGTAAAGTATGCTGTGGCTTTTAAAATATAATTTCAGTTTTTAGAAGTCATGTCCATTCACATATTGTTTCCAAGAGCAAATGGCAGTTTAAAGAGAAACTTACAACATAAACGACTGTAATTTTACAACCCAGAAGTAGCTGCTGTTAACACATTATTAACTGGGGGATTTTTGCAGAAGTTTCTGTGCCCAGCAGTTTGTCCTGTAGGTGTATATTGAAACATCTCTGATCAGTGATGTTTGGGTAACAAAAGATGTATTACTATATCTCTGGTCAATAAGTTGTTAAAATTTTGAGTATTTTTCCATCTTTTTATTATTATTACTACTATCACTACCACCACTATAATTATTAACTCAGTCATTGAGTTTTAAGACTGTTGAAGAAGAAAAAAAAAAAGACTGTTGAAGGTACATGATGCCTTCTGTTACCATAGCAAGCCACCTTTACCTCTGGGTCTGGCATACTATGTCCTTGCCTTGTATCTCCTTCTTAATGCTTTCCCTCTTCCTACCAATTTTCTGTCTACCAGAGAACTGCCCAAGAAGTTTCAAGTCATTTTCATCCTCCACTGGAGGTAGGAAGCTATATTCAGCTCACCTAGAGTTTCTCTGATTTCTCTCAAAACTCCCAACCTATCCCCTCCGTCCTCCAGGTCATGCCCACAGATGCAGTGGAGATTTATCTGTTTATTTATGTAGCAGATCTAGCTCTTGCCATGTGCAAAGTCTGAAGCCAGAGAATGTGGAAGGTCCAGAAGGGAGTGAGACATGGTTCCTACTGTCTGCAGTGTTTATCACTGAGTGTGGGAACTGGCTTGTACCTGAGCCACACCAGAGCACAGACCAGAGGGTCACAGGGAGGTGGTGAGCAGGGGCTCAGAGTGGCCAAGCAGCAGTAAGCACCTGGGGTTCTCTAGAGTGGATCACTTTGAAAACCCACCCCAGGGACTTGACTGATATTAAAGTCCAGGGCAGGCATTTTATAATGGGCAGGTTCCCAGCTTCCAGCAAAGTTTAGTCCATGTGGTGGAAAGCAGCATCTCTGAGGAAAGAGCTCCCAGGGGAATCCATGAAGCCTTCATAGAAGGAGTGACCTTTGAGATGGATCTTGAAAGATGAGTAGAAGCTCAACAGATGGCGATGTCTGAGACCAGCGTTCCAGGCTGGGAAGGAACAGGTTGTGCTACCATGCGGAGGCGGGAAGAACAGGGGGATTAAGAAATAGTAATGCTGAGTGGCTGAGGGCATGAAAGGCAGGGGATGCCGTGAGGCCAAGACAGCAAGGAAAGAAACTATTAGGTCATGCTAGGAAGTTTAACCCTGAACTTTATCCCATAAGCATTAGGTAACTCTGACAGATTAGAGTGGGGCTTTCCCTACCATCTTGGGAAGGGTGAGAGAGCCTGGAGATGGAAAGCAAGTGAAATAAACCAAGACAAAGAGATGATGAGTGTCTCGACCAAAAACAGCTTATTTTAGAGATGCCAGTGTACTTCATGCATTTGTTGAAGTAGTGGCTGTAGACTGACCCTTCTGCCGAGCAGGAATTTCCTTGTAGCTATACATGCTGCGCTTTTGGACTTAAGGTACGTATGGTACTGGAATTTGGACTTAATCAGCATTACAACCCACAGGCGTTTTACACAGAGCAATAGTGGGAGGAAGGCATGCGTGCCATTCACTGTGAGAGGTGCGAGTCCCAACAAGGGCAAAGGGGATCAGATAAGTCCCGCTCACTTTCACGTCAGGGCCAGGCAGACACAGTGCTGGGGGCTTGGGCTTGTGTGTGGAAATAGGCAGGACACGGGCCCGGCAGGCATCTAGGAACCAGTGAGGCCCAGGAGGTGAGGGGTGAGTGTAAGCAGCCACTTCTCAACCCCTTCTTTGACAGTCTCTGCTTTATTGTTCGCTTTTTAAAAAAATGAAAACAAGGATTTCATCCTGTTTGATCTCTGGCTAACATCTCTGGCTATGCCCTGTTGTGAGAAAGATTTAGAACGCTGAGGGCCATCTTTATGCATATGAAGAACAGAGTGCGATGAGTTTTATTTAGAACCCAACACACACACACACCCCACATGTCTCAATATGTGAATCCCACCACTACAGTGACCATTAGGGAGTTAAAACCAATTATTATTTACATTTCATGGACTGAAGAACTGAGAGAAAATGGGACATAGGAAGAATATGTTTTGGTTGAGGAGATTACTTTAAAATTATTTTTACTTGTGATAAAATACATGTAACATAAAATTTGCTGTCTTAACCATTTTGAGTGTACAGTTCAGTGGTGTTAAGTTGGTAATGGACAAGGAAGCCTGGAGTGCTGGAGTGCATGGGGTCGCAAAGAGTGGGACACGACTGAGCAACTGAACTGACTGAATATTCCATTATGTGTACATACCACATTATGTTTATCCATTCATCGATCAGTGGATATTTGAGTTGCTTACAGTTTTTGGTTATTGTGAATGATATGGCTATGATCAGAGTATACAGTTCTTTTGAATATATGCCCAGAAGCAGAATTTCTGGATAAAATTCCATTTTGAACTTTTTGGGAAACCTCCATACTATCTTCCACAGCAGCTATACCATTTTACATTCCCATCAACAGTGCACAAGAGTTTCAACTGCTCCTCATCCTCACCAACGGTTGTTATTTTCTGGGTTTTGTTTGTTTTTGACAGTAGCTATCCTAAATGGCTATTATATGGGACATTGCTGCTGTATTTACACTTGGGGAGGGTTTTTATTTTTTTGTTCTTCAAATGAGTTCTAGGCCCTGTGTCAGATGTAGGGATATAAACAGGAATAAACCCTAGATGGAAAGAACACGACCTTGCCTGGGAACCATGAACTGCCACCACAGAGAGGCTAGGGCGGAGGTCTGCGTGAAGGCCCTCGATGTAGAGCCATCACTTTGCAGGGAGAGAGGCAAACCTCACTATTTCCATAATTTTGCCCAAAGCTAGAGTCTACGATCCAACCAACACTTAGGATGATCGAAAAGGCAGGTAAAAGAAAGGAGGCCAAGGCCTTTAAAAAGCCACTTTGCCTCTCATCCTAAGTGGCCCCTTCAGTCAGTTAAGAGGATCAGACCAAATGGTTTCTGTGGCCTGAGAGGAGAATAGAATATTTTTGATTTTTAGGGAGGAGTTATACCATCTGGAGAACAAGAGCAAGTGTGCCCATGAAGCTTCCCTGGTTTAACTCCAGTTTTGTTGCCATGAGACGTGTCATATCAATATTCTTCTGCTCCTGATACCCCAGTGCCTTCAACCTGTGCCAGGCTGCCTCAGGCTCAGCCTGGCTCTTCACACAGGGCCTGGAGGGCCTGCAGAGGGTAGAGAGCAGAACTGCGGAGCAGCGGTCTGTTTTGTTCCTTTGATCTTGGCAAAAATAGTGAACGCATTTGCTGGAGCCAGCTGGCTCGTCAGGGGCGGAACAGCGCAGCCGGCAGCCTCCGCAGCCTTCCGTGTCCACGGCAACCACGGGTCCCAGGAAAACCAAAAAGCACATAGGCGTTTTGTAGGAACATCAGCTACCTCTGCACAGAATGCTTAAGAAAGAAAAAATATATATGGAGAGAGGGAAAACATGGAAGAGTATTTTCTAGTGGATGTTAGTTCTTTTCCGGAAACACCAGTACTGTAAGATCGTTTACCAAGGAACAGTTTAAGCTGTAATAGGACATCTGATTCCCATTTTCATTGCAAATGGCCTAATATGTTTGGTATATTTAGCACCAATTTTGGAATTGTTCTAAGTTGCAGATTATATAGATACTGGGGTGACGTGTATGAATCAATCTGTGGGTTATAAAGCTCTAGGCCCCAGCAGTATGTGATGTACTCTGTACCTGCATCATGATGAGGACAGCTGTCTTTTTCGATTCTCTTATTCTGTGTGTGTAGAAATTTCTAGTGAATTAAAAAAAAAGAGTGAGGATTCTAAAAGAATAAGGGTTACTGTTATTCAGGGGCAAATTATACCTGGATTATACAGAATTTTTGCCCTTTGCTTCTGCTCCCATCCTCAGAATATTTCCATGGTTATATATTACAGAGTAGCAGGCAGTGGAAAAAAAGAGTGGTGACCTAAATAGTTCCTCTATGCTTAAAAAAAAAAAAAAAAGAAAAAGACAGTTTAATAATGGCAGTAACGAAAATTTGAGAAGAAAAACACACCCATAGTGCTACCTTCCTAACACAATAATTGATTTTTTTTTAATTTCTTCATATCCTTGGTTTCAGAAACCCACTCAAGCCAGCTTAAATTAACAAATAAGAATGAGGAATGACTTTATTGGAAAGATAGGGATATCTCATAGAATCTAAGAATAGGAGTTATTGGGAAGATAGGGGTATCTCATAAAATCTAAGAACAGGAAGTTTCTCCTGAGAAACTGGCTTTAGGAATGAATCAGAAAATGCCTGGAACCCAGCCAGGGAGCGCCCCTCTCCCCTTCTCTCCTGCTCTGAAGCAGCCCATCTCCACTCCTCTCCTGGGTCTGGTGCCTGCGTGTGGCCCCTCTTTGCACAGGCAGGCTTTCCCTCATTTGTTCACACAGGGCCCACTCTCTGTTGCTCCCAAATGCCACCCCTAGTCCCAAAGGCCACATCCATCTCCTCCCAGCAAGGCATCCACTGATTCAGCCTAAGATTCCAGTTTCCCAGGAGAGAGAATTTGATTGCCCAGTGTGGTCACTCCTGGGTCAATGTCCAACTCCAGAGTGCAGATGTGACCGAAGGGGCCCAGTCCAGGGTGGAAGGCAGTTCTCAGGGAAGGGGTGTGGGCTTGGGAGGTACCCACAGGTGTATGGTGCTTGCCAAAGTGGCTTTTAAAAACATTCCTGCAGTCAGAAAGTACTTCACTGAGCTGTTTTAATAGTTTTTGGTCTGTTTTAGAAAGTATGATCTTTGAAACAATAGTGTAAAGTGAATTGTCATGAAATTATGTGTATTCTAAGAATGTTTCCATTGAGCCTTTTAATCCTGTTCCCACATCCTTTGTTATCTGCAGTCACTCTTAAGAATTCTAAAAGTCACTTTGCAGATATATCTAGTTCATTGGGAAAATATTGATTACTCATTTTCTTATAATGCTAAATAGCCAAAGCTGATTTAACTCTCTTTTTCTTTTCTCACTTTGTGTATGTTCAGCTAGTAAGTCAGGAAAATGGGCCCATTTCAGAGAAAACGCTTTCAAATTTACTTGCTCCTTACAGCAAAGGCAAATCCCCCACATCACCATGTTATAACTCAGAAAATTGGAAATGATTCAGGTTTCAGTTACGAAATGAGAGAACCTTGTTTTTAATTAGTCACTTAGAAACAGACCTGTAACTCCTGAAGTTTAGCCAAGCTAGATTTCAGATCTAAGTGCTACCCACTTAAACATTAAAGAACATGGTATAAATCACAGAGTTCTTAGTTTGGCATTCATTTTTCCAGGAAGGACATTTCAAGACTACTAGATATAAAAGAGTTATGGAAGAAAGAGGGGGCGAGGACATGCTAGTATGTATGTGTGTGTGTGTATATATACATATATATATGTATACATACACTAAATTATTTGCAGATAAAATGTTAGGATATCTGACATTTGCTTCGAAGTAATCCGGGGTGAGAGAATGAGTGGAGATTCCTGAAACAGGGCCAGCCATGTGGTAATAACCATTGAGGCTGGACATTGGCTCTCGAGGGGTTTTGTTATACCATTACTTCCGTATGTGTTTGAGATTTTCCATCGTTTAAAAAAATGCTGAAAAAAATACTCAAAAGTATATCTTTGGCGTCATTTAAATTTTCAAGCCATAAAGGATCATTGATGTGGTAGGAAGAGAATTAAGAAATCTAATCTTTTTCAACATTAATTGAAATGAATCCAAGATTAAAGTCCAAGATATTACATCAGACCGAAAGACTATTTTTGCTCAACATTTTGTTTTGGGTTAAGTCTTGGATTTCTTCACAAATTTCAATAAAAAGGGAAGGGGAGAATGGAATGAGCATTTACAGTTTGTTTCATATGTCCTTGTCTTCCTGTTTCTAAATGTTAAGTGGCAAATCTGGAATTTATATCTTAGTAAACATGAACTCTCACAGGGTCTTTGCTTCTGGTGTTATAATTCTTGCCAATGCAGTTTGCTTTTACTAGATTTCTGTGCTAGGAAGCAACAGGGGAAAAGAGCATAAGTTAGATTTTGTCTGGCTTTGGAAAAATAGCCAGTACAGCAGAGTAAAGTAGCAACTCGATTCTTCTCTTTTTGAAGGATGTTCAAGGTGAGGTTTTATGAGGTTCATATGTTTAAAAATCATAGCTTTGGAGTTTCTACCCTGCCATGTAATTGTCTTTACATACATCCTGGATCATTCAGCATATATTTACTCAAATTATGAGACTTTGATTAAAATGAATGAAAATATCAAATGGTTGCAATCATGTTCATTTTATCACTAAAAGATAAATGCAGAGGTTAATTGTCTCCTGCTTTATTCTATCATAACAGGAAAATTACTGCAAGTTAATTCAGGTGCCAAAGAACAACTCTTCTTTGAAGCTCCAAGAGGCAAACGGCATATAATAAGACCTTCCGAGGTAACAATCTCACACAAAGCTCTTAAAAAATAGTTCATGATTTACTATGTGCATTTAAGTAAAACTTATCATTACTATTCACTAAAATGAGTTATAGTTGCGTGTCTTTCAGGCTTGACCATTTCTTAAATCTGACTGCTTACCCTGGTTTCCTACTTTCTGAGGAGGTATGGATTCACTGTGCCGCTGACATAGCCATCTCTAATTGGTGTTCTCCTTAATTTTTCTCAGCCAGAAGACAATGACTGAGCTAACAGTTTGAATGCTACATGTTACTTTTCCTGTTCCACATGTTCTGTCATTTTGTGCAAAGCTTTTTAGGAACTTAAAATTCTGAAACATGCTTTCTCAGTGGTTACTGTTTGCAATAGTAAACAATATCTTTTGCAACAATAAGAGAAATTATTTTTCAAAACAAAACTATCCACAACCTGACCATCCTAATGTAGCGAGCTGTTGCCTTTTCCCGTATTTTCCTCATGCTTCTATCCACATACATCATTTTTTCATTGCTGAAATCAAATCCTAGACAAAATTTTTGAATCCATGAACTAACACCCTCCTGAAATCTCTTCCTAAAGGCTTGGCTGCTTTGGTCTTTCAGTCTGCACGTGCTTCCGCGTAGTAAACCCTGCTGGCCGAAAAGGTCATTGCCTGATGGAACACTAAGGACGTCCTTTTAGTCCCAGGAGACATTCTAACTCATTTATTCACTATGTAACCTTTGATGAAAGAAAAGGAAATATTGCTTCTTTAGAGGAAAAAGAGTCAAGGGTATGCCACCGAGGGACAGGCATCTTCCTCTCTCTAGCTTCAGTTAGCTAGCAATATAAGCTATGCCAGTATTCTAGTGTACTTCTGGACTTCTGTTCATTCATAATATTTTAATTGTTTCTAAAGGAAATATATGTGCAGTACATGACACACCCAAGTGGTTACAGACGATGGCATTGTATTAATGGAAATTGTTAATGGATCGATTAATCGCACTCCCAAACTCCAGTTTATTTACCTTTGATCAGTCTTTAACTTTTCTATATGGGGAAACTTTAAAAGCCTTGAGTCAGGGATATTTTGAAGTATGCCCTTCCTTCACTGAATATCTGTGCACTGTTCCAGGCACTTCGTACACCTGTATCCCAATCCTCGGAGAGTGGTTTACCTACTATGAGTCAGGCTGGTGTGTGATAGTTGTCAACCTCATTTTACAGACAGGGACGTTAAGGCTCTAAGAAAGTAAAAGGACCACGGGGCTTTGGTCCCAGACCAGAGGAGTCTGTGTGTCACTCCACAGCCTAGACCATGCAGCGTCATTTTACATCACTTTACCTGTATTTTCCCTTCCAGGTCTAGTCCCCCAAATAAGTTTACTAAAATAAGATTCAGTAGAACCACATGGTGGAGGACGGATGAGGTCAACTTGGGACAGATGAACAATTTTAGATTAAAAAATACCTCCAGAGGTAGCTCATCCTTTTACTTAGCAATATTGTCAGGCCCCTCAATTAAGTATGCAGGATTTTGAAATTTTTCTTTGCAAAAAGATTTTTTTTTAAAGAAATAGTCTTGGTGAAACTAACACAAAGCTTACCCAGCAAATTTTTAACTCTGACAGCTATTAAAATGTCCATTTATATACATCTAATGCAGCATGGTGCAGTTAAGGCAGCTCTATCCTAGGAGCCCAACTCCTTAGAGCTTGACTTCCCCTCTGCTTGCTAAGCAGGCTGGAGTTTAAATGACTCACTTCTTGTTGGGCTCCAGTTACCTCCTCTGCAAAGCAGTGATGATAATCACATACCTGCCTGGGGCAAGGTGCTATGGGAGACACCCTTGGAGGGCTCTCCTTCTGTCTAAATTCCGGGGTGTTTAACAAGTCTATTTACCCGTTTTGGGTTTTGTTGATTACAGGGATCATTCTTTTTTAAATTTATTTTATTGAAGTATAATTGATTCACAGTGTTATATTAGATCTGCTATACAGCAAAGTGACTCATATTATGTAGCTCAATGTTACACATATATATACACATTCTTTAATGCTCCATTTTAAATGCAGTTTCTAAAAAAAAATAAATCACTTTCTGTAGCTTCTGACAAGTTAGACATATGCCTCCCCCAGATAGCATGGTGTTCAGATCTGGCCAAGGGTGTTCTGTTGGGGTGACTATAGGGTGAGCAAGACCAGCTCACCCCCATTCCTCCCTGTAGAATGAGTCCAGGAAAGGTGCCACCCAAGGAGGGTGTCAGAAATGAAATCTCGTATCTATAAGGGAGTCAGTGACCAGAAGCCCATTTCTGGAACCAGAGTGGGGGGTTCCCTGCTTCTCTTCCTGTGAAGGTCAGTTGAGGATGTCATAAGGAGTTGGGGAGACTCCACTTGCAGCTCGGAAGACTGAGGTAGTTATGGGGGAACCACCTCACGTCACCGAGGTCTGCGGCCTTGCTTGAGCACCCAAACTCACTGGGTGAACCGCCATTTTTTGGTTCCAATTCTGCATGTGTCCAGAAGAAACACAGAATATTAAATGAGAAATTTGAGTGACTAAAATATGTATCGCACCTCCTCACAGTGTGACTCAAATCCTAGCTGCATCTTGTCATTTCCCTCCCAGGCAGTGGTGCCAAGAAGGAAACAACAGAAATGGAAGGTGAGGTACATTAACAACGTGCCAAGCAGCTTCCAGATCCACAGAGAGCAATCTGGCCTTTCATTTTAGCTACAGTTCTCTAATGAGTTTTTATAGCTTTTTAAACAGTGCTGTAAAGTGCTTGTGCATAGAAACTGTACTGTTAAGGTACACTAGTAGGTCTTCAATGAAAGTAAATAAAATCATATTCCCCTGGGAAAGTCTAATCCACAGTGGTGGCGGTACTGTTATTGTTTTCCTTTTAAAAAAAGGAAAGAAAAACCTTGATTTTTTTCAGAATTAAACATATTTGAATTGTGAATCTTCCTGTCTGTGAACTTCAGATAAAACAGTTTTAAAGGATAAAACGTATATTCATGCAACAGAGTATGAACATCTCTTCCAGTTTTTAAGATGGTCTCTCTAGAGCATAAAGAATATTAAGCTAGCTGCAGAATCTTATTGTTCTTTCCTCCAAGGAAGCAGTCCTTTTAAAAGTTCCGTCCTGTGCCTTTTTAAAATACTTTGCTAAACCATCAGCCCCATTGATCAGTCTAGCTCAGTGGTTCTCAATTTGCCCTCTCTCCCAGGGATATTTGACAATGTTTGGGGACAACCTGGGGAGGTGGTGCTACTGGTATCAAGTGGGTCGAGGACAGGGATGCTGCTAAACAGGCAGGACAGCCCCTGAACACACATAATTATCTAGCCTGGAATGTCGATAGAGCTGATGGTGAGAAACCCTGATTTAGCTTATGGCATTTTGATGTTTGTTCAGTTGCTAAGTCATGTCTGATTCTTTGTGATCCCATGGACTCCAGCACGCCAGGCTTCCCTGTCCTTCACTATCTCCCAGAGTTTGCTCAAACTCATGTCCTTTGAGTCAGTGATGCCACCCAATCATTTCATCCTCTGTCACCCTCTTCTCCTTTTGCCATCAGTCTTTCCCAGCATCAGGGTCTTTTCTAATGAGTCAGTTCTTTGCATCAGGTGGTCAATGTATTGGAGCTTCAGCATCAGTCCTTCAAATGAATATTCAGGACTGATTTCCTTTAGGATTGACTGGTTTGATATCCTTACTGTCCAAGGGACTCTCAAGAGTCTTCTCTAACACCACAGTTCAAAAGCATCAATTCTTCAGCACTCAGCCTTTGTTATGGTCCAACTCTCACCTCCATACGTGACTACTGGAAAAACTGTATCTTTGACTATATGAACCTTGTCAGCAAAGTGATGTCTTTGCTTTTTAATGCTCTATGTAGGTTTGTCATAGCTTTCCTTTCAAGGTGCAAGGGTATTTTAATTTCATGGCTCTTTTAATTTCACAATTTCGTGTCTTTTAATTTCATGACTCTTTGCGACCCCATGGGCTGTAGCCTGCTAGGCTCCTTTGTCCATGGATTTCTCTAGGTAAGAATACTGTAGTGGGTAGCCATTCCTTTCTGCAGGAGATCTTCCCAGCCCAGGGATCAACCCTGGGTCTCCCACATTGCAGGCAGATTCTTTACTGTCTGAGCCACCAGGGAAGCCCCAGCTTATGGCATATACAATGATTAATATCTAGGTGAGAATTAAAAACCTTTGTTATTGTCAGGTGTCCACAATTCAAACGTGTTCATTTTATCTAGGGGAGCATATATGGAGGTTTGACTGCAGTGTTGGTTTATCGAGACAATATATATGCCACTTTAAAAATGCAGCTGAGAATTTTAGGCACTGCAGCGTACAAAATACCCGGTGTTAGCAAAGTCATCATTTAGAACTATTCAACCTCGGTTTGTTTCTTTTAAATAAAACAAAAAGATCTCTGGGTTGTACAAAATATATTAATTTTCCTTCTTTTCAAGATTGAGAAGATAGAATGGGACACGTGGACCTGTGTGCTGGGGCCCACCTGTGAGGGTATCTGGCCAGTGCATAGCGACGTGACTGATGTAAATGCTGCCAGCCTCACCAAAGACTGTTCCCTCTTAGCCACAGGAGATGACTTTGGTTTCATTAAACTTTTCTCATATCCTGTCAAGGTAATATTGCATGTTTACTATACTTATTTGCTTAGTTTCAAATAATAACCCCAAATCTATCTATTGTATTTAAGTGGATTTTTAAATATCAAAGGAATAAGTAATCAATATTGTTATCTACAGTTATTTACATTTGCAGTTGTACAGTTATCTACATCATGGTTATTTATGCCCATAGAAACCTTGGTGATCTTGTGTTTACTAGTTTGAGTCAGAGTCTCATGGTGTAGAATTCTTCCCTGAAAGTCTGTCAGTGGACATCAAATCCAACATCTCACTAACTGCAAAGTAAGAATTTTCTTTACAATTTGGCCTGGCACTTTTACTAGCCTACTTTTAGAAATGAAGAATTTACTACTGCCCAAGGTAGCGCAGTTCATTTTTAAATCACTCTATTGTTAAAATGCTTTGTGCTAGATAGAGCTGATTTTTGTTTTCCTTTAGCCAAAGTTCTACCTTCTGAATTGTTGTTGAATAAGTCCAGTCTTCTGATAGCCTTCATGTGTGGGAAGATCATATTTGACCCCCTGAAGTTGCATTTTCTCCAGTCTAAACATCCAGTTCCTTCAGTAACAAACTGTCTAGCTGGCTCCTCCTCTGTTTTATCAATTCCATTAAATTTTTTGTTGTTTCATCTTTTAGTTTTATTGAGATGTAACTGACATGCAGCACTGTATAAGTTTAAGGTGTACTTGATGATTTGACTTAGATACCTTATGAAATGATTATCACCATAAGTTTAACGAGCATCTGTCATCTAAACAGCGACAAAGCAACAGAAAAAGAAATGTTTTTCCTTGTGATGAGAACTCTTGGGATTTATTCTATTAACAACTTTCATTATAATATACAGCAGAATTAGCATAATGTTGCATCCCTGATATTTATTTATCTTCTAACTGGAAGTTTGTACCTTTTGACTGCCTTTATCTAGTCCCCCCACACCCCTCACTTCTGATAATTATAAATTGGTCTCTTTTTCCAAGAGTTTATTTATTTGTTTGTTTTGAAGTATAGTCGACTTAAAACGCTGTGTTAGTTCAGATATTATGTTATTATTGACTATATTCCCCAACTCTGCTCATTTCATCCTCATGACTCATTTATTTTGTAACTCTCAATCTCCCTTATCCATTTCAATTCCATTTCAAAGTAACTCCTCTAGGACCAAATTCAGGTCCATCCAGGTTGCTGCAAATGGCATTATTTCATTCTTTGCAATGGCTGAGTAAGATGCCATTGTATATATGAGCCATATCTTCTTTATCCATCATCTGTTGACGGACATTTAAGTTGTTTCCATGTCTTTCCTATTGTAAATAGTGCTGCAGTGAACACTGGGGTGCACGCGTCCTTTCAAACCATATTTTTCTTTCGATATATGCCAAGGAGTGGGGTTGCGGAATCATATAGTAGCTCTATTTTTAGTTCCTTAAGGAACCTCCATATTATTCTCCATAGTGGCTGTACACCTAAAATTAACACAACATTATTATCAACTGAACTCCAATATAAAATAAAAATTAAAAAAAAAACAAAGTGCTTCAGATGCAGTCTGATCAGCTCAGGGTTCATTTCAGTAGGACTCTTATCTTCTTGTTTTGACTTTATTTTTGTATTTAATCAAAGAAAGATGGCATCAGCTCTTTTGGCTGCCATACCACACAATTGAATCATAGATATTATTCCCCAAAATGGTAAGGTTGTCCCCCCTCTTGGAGTTACACAACTGATCTTCTAAAATCTGAGTACACGCTTTGTATTTGTACCAAATAAGATTTATTTTGTTTATTTTCCCACATAAACATATCTTGTTTATGTTTCAACCTATCAACATCTTTGAAATGCCTTTCCAAAGTATTTATTTACTTTCCCTTTCAGCATCACATCATTCTCTGATTTTAGGAGTGTGAGTTCCAAATCATAGAAGGAAAAAAAAAAAGACTAGAACAACCAAATAGCACCACCAAGAGCCCCCTTTCAATTTGACATTCTGTTACTTAATACATACATATTAGTAACAGGCATTTAAATCTGTCTGACCCTGCCATCATGGAGCTCATATTTCTATCTCTAGTCTGATAAGATATCATTAAAACTTAGCAAATATCTTGCTGAAAGCCAGATTATGTCTCTGGTATTTTTAATCTCTCCTAAACAAACCAACCAATAAAAGATATGCAATTAGTTCACTGTGAAACCCTGTTGTTGCCTAGTCATCATTACTTTTCCAAGTGCTTATCAACCTTCTGTGTAATAATTCACCCTAGAATTTTCCAGGGATTGCATCAACTCATGAGTCAGTATGTGCCAGAGTCCAAGAGTTTTCCCTTTTGGATCTGGAAACTTTTTTTTTGGATGCCACTTCTCCTGGCTTCCAAACTCGCAACCATTGCTGACTTTATTTCTGTAATTACATTTGAAGGTGTCTGCACTCAAGGACATGAGCTCTCTTTGGACCTCTCTGGTTTGAGGAGCATCCCCTTTAACAGAGGCGATCATTAAATCTGCTCCCTGTTCATATTAAGCCATCTGAAGTAAGCAGTGTTCCTAACTATTCTCTTTTTCTTCTAGCCCTAAACATATCTTTAAAATCCTTTCCAGGTGTCTTGGCTTTTTATTTTTGCTTTCCTGAAACTGTACTAACGTTGTCTGTAGAATATTTTTGTGTTCATCCCTGGTTATCTGCTCCTGCTTCTGTTACTTGTACATTTAAAACCTGAATACATCAACTCCCTCTTCAGCCCCTTTGGACTCTTTAGATGCCTTCTTCTTGCCTTATTCATTTGTTAATGTCTCCTCAGAATATCATTTTGGGGAGCCTTTTCTAATATACACTTCTGATTGTGCCCCATGCTCCTTTCATTGTCCACCGAGAAGCTCCTTGGTAGCCTTCTCCCAGTGATTCACCACGTTACTATCACCTACCAGCCCTCTCTATTTGATAAGAGTTCAGTTCTACATTGCAGTTTTCCTTGCTACTTCTACATTTTTTGAAATGAGGCTGCCAGCAGGACAAGTCAAGTTAGTGCTACCCTGGTTTTAGTGGACTGAGGTCTGGGCAGGTGTTTAGATACCTGAAATCCTCATGATACTATTGCATCATGCTCCGGAGCCAGATTTATTGTTTGTCTTGGGAGCTCATCACCCACATCCCTCGTGTGACCAGGAAGACTGTCTCCCGCAGTAATTTTGAGGTGTGTTCCTCCAACTCCTGGAGTTCTGGAAGGCTCCTTAGGGACAACCCCAGGAAACAAGGCGGGGGGGGCAACTGGAGGGGTGCTGAGGTGCCCCTCCTTCTCCAGAGACACTCTATGTTTTTGCCTTTTATACATTGAGCTTCTATGTAAGATTTTCCCCAAGATTATGTTGTGAAAATTTTCAAGCATATAGGAAAGCTGAAAGAATGATAGGGTGAACTCCTAGAAACCCACCACTTAGATTTTGTAATTCGAAGTAAATTGTTGACATCAGGATACTTACCCCAATTGTTTCAATTTGCATATCATTAACTAGAGTTCATTTTTTAAGTTTTTTTTTTAAGTAAATTTTATGTATAGTTGAGATGCACCAATTTTAAGGTTCCTTTTGAAAAACTTTGACAAACACATACACCTGAATTATCCAAGTCGGTCAGTCAGTCAGTTCATTCGCTCAGCTGAGTCCGATTCTTTGTGACCCCATGGACTGCAGTACACCAGGCCTCCCTGTCCATCACCAACTCCCAGAGTTTACTCAAACTCATGTCCATTGAGTCAGTGATGCCATCCAACCATCTCATCCTGTTGTCCCTTTCTCCTCCCGCCTTCAGTATTTCCTAGCATCAGGGTCTTTTTCAAATGAGTCAGTTCTTCGCATCAGGTGGCCAAAGTATTGGAGTTTCAGCTTCAGCATCAGTCCTTCCAATGAATATTCAGGACCGATCTTCTTTAGGATGGGCTGGTTGGATCTCCTTGCAGTCCAAGGGACTCTCAAGAGTCTTCTGCAACACCACAGTTCAAAAGCATCAATTCTTCAGCTCTCAGCTTTCTTTATAGTCCAACTCTCACATCCATACATGACTACTGGAAAAACCATAGCTTTGCCTAGATGGACCTTTGTTGGCAAAGTAATGTCTCTGCTTTTCAATATGCTGTCTAGGTTGGCCATAACTTTTCTTCCAAGGAGCAAGCATCTTTTAATCCAAACTTCTATCAAAATATAGAACAGTATCATCATCCCAGGAAGTGCCCCCATGCTAACTTCTAGGCACTCTCCACCCACCCCCCACCCTCAGATGAAAAAACTATTCCAGTGTTGTTTTTGTTTTTGTTACCATAGATTAGCTTTCCCTGTTTCAGAACTTCATATAAATGGAATGATCAATTAGGAACCATTTTATTTCTGGCTTCTTTCACTCAGATATTATTTCTGAGATTTCTTCATGTTGTGTGTAACAATGTTGTTGTTCAGTCACTACTCATGTCTGACTCTAAGTAAGGCTAAGTCATGTCTGACTCTCAATAATCCTATCCTTTCCTTTTTATAGCTGAGTAGAATTCCATTGTGTGGATATAGCAGTTTGTTTATCCACCCAGCCATCAGTAGACACATGCTTTTCCTGTGTTTGGTTATAATGAAGTTGCAGTGAACATTTTTGGACACATCTATGTGGACATATATTTTTTTTCTTTCTTTTAAGTAAATATGTGGGAGTGGAATTTCTGTGTTATTGGGGAAAATGTGTGTTTGTCTTTTTAAGAAACTGCCAGATCTTTTTCCAAAACAGTTGTATCATTTTATGTTCTCACCAAAAATGTCAGATTTCTAGTTGCCAATTTGACGTTGTCAGACTTATAAAATTTAGCTGTCTTGAGGAGTCAATAGTGTGATCTTACTGTGTTTATAACTTACGTTTCCCTGGTGACTAATCGTGCTAAGCATTTTTCGTTTGCTTATTGGCCATTTGTGAAGTGTTTGTAAAAATCTTTTGTCCACTATTTTAAATTGAATTATTTATCTTTTTATTCTTGAGTTCTACTGTGCAAGATTTGATTGAAGAAGTTCCATAATTTAAAAGCATTTGAAAACCAGTCAAATATAAATCACTTTGATAGTATCACTTCTCTCCTTTCTTTTTTTTTTTTTAATCTGATTTTCCTGGTATTCTTTCCTTTGCAATTTCATGGACCAAGCTGGAGAACATTTCTAGATGTATAGTCACACTCCTCCAATGCTCTGGGTGTGTTGGCCACACTTCATCTGTTATGGACGGAATGGTTTTGTCCCCACTAAACTTCCTATGTTAAAGCCCTAACGTCCAATGTGACTTGGATATGTAGAGAGGGCATTTATAGAAATAATTAAGGTTAAATGAGGTCATAAATGTGGGTCTCTGATCCGATAAGATTAGTGTCCTTGTAAGAAGAGACACCAATGAGCTCACTCACTCTCCCCATGCACACACATGCTGAGGAGGAAAGGCTAGATAGAAAGTTTCTCCGTGCTCATATAAGGGGTCCACAAGCCGGGGCAAGAGCCCACACCAGGAGTCAAATTGGCTGGCACCTTGGTCTTAAACTTCCCAGCCTGCAGAATTGTGTGGAATAAAATTCTGTTGTGTAAGCCACCCAACCTGAGGCATTTTTCATGGCAACCCTACCAAACTAAGACACCATGCTGTTGCAGTGTTCTCACACTGAGTATCATGTCATCAAGTCCTGGTGATGCCTGCAAGACCATATTATCATCACACAGCTCTCTGTCCAAAATTCAAGTTCCACTTGTTAGACTCTAATATCATGTCTTCTTCTTAACCCTTTTCCTTGTTCTCCTTTCCTCTGAGTTAGTAGATCTCTCTTCTAGGCATTTTTTCTATCCATGTCTTACATAGGCACTTTTACAATTTAAAATCTTGTTGTGGGCAGTAGTCCCCTGACAATCATATTGTTTCCACCTTTGTTTTCAAAGTAGAGTCCATAAAATAGACTCTACTTTGTCAGAGCCCACCCATTTGTCCACTACCTTAAACCACGTCCCAGAAAAACTGATGCTGTCCTTTAACACCATCCATTTGCTTCCCATAACCTCCCTTCCTTTCCAAAGCTGTTCCCCTTCACTCTACCAGAGAGGCTAAAATACCACCATGTTGCTTACATTTTAAAAATGTAAATGTTTACTTTTTTAAAAAATCCACCCTCCAGTTCTTAAGTGTCCTTCTCATAATGTCAAAGGCTCTAGAGAAAGATTCATCAAAGAGGAATCTTGTATGTAGAATTTTACAGACAGAGAAACTGTGCGTAAAATGTTATAAACATGGGGAAAAGGTACATAGCTTTCATCAGATTCTCACGAATTTCTTCTTAAAAGCAGTTAACAACAAGCACTCTGGAGACATATTTCAGATTCTCTATTCTTTCATGACTCAGTGGAAGAGGAAGATTGTGGTTATGAGTCCTGATGGTTGTTACAAAAGTGCATATTTTGGCAGGATGACCCAGAAAGACAGCTCATCTGACCCAGCTGTGCCGGGCCTCCAGGAGGCCCCACCCATAGGCCCTCAGGGAACCGCCGAACACCCTGCTCCAGGGGGAGCAGCTGGCTTCCTGGAACCTTCTAGTAGCTGTGTGAATTCCCATTGTTCTGTGGAGCAGGGATCTGGTTTCCTATTCTGAGAACCTTGAATCATCTCTACGGGAATAATCTCAGCTTTGTTAAACAACTTCAGTGACTTAGAACTTTTTCCTTTTTCTCTTTCTGCTCTGTGTCACTTTCTTTTCCCCTGCAGCCTAATTCTGATCATTTTAGAGTGTTTTTTTCCTTTATATCTTTCCTTTTGAATTCTTCTACCTAGATGCAGGAGTAGAGAGAGGGATTTCTCAAGCTCTTTCACTTTCTCTGCTTCTCAAGAGACCAACTTGCATTTGTAGCGGGTCAAGATGGGTCACTTCCCGCTTCCAGCAGGAAGACCAGCAGGACACGTGGCTGTTACCACTCTGACCGGCCTCTCTGTTTCCATGCCTTCTGGATCTCACATGGTCACACAGTGGCTTCCTTAGAAACCCTTACTTGGCTCTGCCATTTTCTCTAGCAAATAGTGGCTCTGGAGGGCTTCCTAGAAATGCTGCCTGCCTGCTTGCTTCCTAGTCTGTCTAGACTCCGTACTCTGCTGAGGGGTGGGCACTTCCACTCAGCTGTCAGGTAGGAGTCAGCCAAATACACAGAGATCGTGACCATGAGTATTTCAAAGTCACGTACTGCCCTGCCCTGCCCGTGTCTCCTGCCATGCGTCTGCGCTGGTTTCAGGTTTCCCAGCCCGCCCATCCAAAACTCTCTGGAAGCCTCTTGTCAACGACTGAATAAAGTTTTCATCTGAGACACCAATGCCCCTTGCATGACCTCAGAAAGTTCATGTGGCTTCCCACGTTGCATAAGGTATTCCCTGGGAGTCGCTGAGAGGATGGAAAGTCTCTCCCTCTTTCGGTGCTCCCACTGAAGCTATTTTTGCCAGGCTGTGGCTCATGCCCTGAAAATGGAAGCTGGTCTCTGGTGCCAGCCTGGGCTTCTCACTGCTTGTCAGGACTACCCGGACGAGAACAACTGATCTCACCTCACTCAGCCTTTCCCACTGGGGTGGTGTGGCTTGGGTGCCACTGAAGAGCTTTCAATAGAGACTAATAAATCGGGTTATATTTATTTGGTTATGTTTGGCTTTTTAAAAGTTTGACCTACTCTAATCAGTTCAACACATATGGATTTAATTTTATTTTAATTTTTCAGATATAACCTGAAGGTTGTTTAATTGTGGAACTTTTTTGGGGGGGTTATATTTGTTTAAAAGGAACTTACTTTGGTTTTGTGTATGTGTTTTTTTTTTTTTTAAGGTGACTTGTAAACCTGTTTATTAATTGTATTTTTTCAGTTTATGTTCTTTCTTTTTGGAAGTTTTGTTGTTTGTTTTTTCCCTTCTCTTTGAGCTCACTTTGTTTTAACATCAATTTACTTGAGTGTTTCTAGTGTTAGAAATTGTTTCCAGTGTCCGTGACAGAAACTGTTGCTTTGCTTTTAAATCTTCCTTGCTGCCCCAGGATCATAAGAAGGCCCTGCTCGTCTGTCACAACCTGGACTGTGGTAAAAAAGGCACTGAGGGGGATGACCGGGGAGACTCTTTGATCTCAAATGTCAGCCAGACTCACCATCCGGAGTTCACACTAGACACCTGTGGAGAACAGACGTCTGACATCTGAGAGAGGCAGAAACAAGCTTTTTATCCTTTCTCAGGCTAATTTGTCAGGTGTCCAGAAATAGGTTCTATGGTTTACATTTCATTCATTCCCTCACAGACTATTTGTTGAGAACTTACAGTGAGGCAGAAAATGTTTTAGGGAAGAAAGAGAGCTGGTCCTTGCCCTCATGAAGTTTATACTCTAGAAAAACGTAGGGAAATTACCACTCATGTGAACTATTTTATTTGTATCCTGTAGAAGCCACTCTAGACAATAACATGGATGAAATAGTCCAGAAACTAGAATAAGGAGACTCCGAGTCCGAGCGGGGTCATCGCTGTTTTCTGACACCGCAGGGCCAGCATGCGAGGTTTAAGAAGTACGTGGGGCACAGCGCCCACGTCACCAACGTGAGGTGGCTGCACAACGACTCTGTGCTGCTCACCGTGGGCGGCGCTGACACGGCCCTGATGATCTGGACGCGGGAGTTTGTGGGGACCCAGGAGAGCAAGTTGGTGGACAGCGAGGAGTCGGACACCGATGCAGAGGAGGATGGAGGTGAGCTCAGTGTCACGTGCCTACCCTGCCTTCCTCCACCCCCTGCTGCACGATCGCAAACCAGCTCTGCTCCTGTGTCTTTCTGTCGTTTGAGGCTATGACAGTGACGTTGCTAGAGAAAAGGCTATTGATTACACCACCAAGATCTATGCTGTGAGCATCAGGGAAATGGAAGGCACCAAACCGCACCAGCAAATGAAAGAAGTTTCGGTGGAAGAAAGGTATGCTGTCTCCAGGTTTGCTCGCACTTATGACGCCTGATGACAAGAAACTCATTGAAACCAGAGCACATTTTCTTTGCCCCCAAAGTTGCTACTTAAGCCCATCTTTATCTTTGTGTATGCACAGAGTCTTCACCTGTACACAGGCTTGAGCTGAAGGAAGTTTCCTACAGCCTTCAATGTGAGGGAAGGGTCGGTTACAGTTTGCAGAAGTTGTTTATGGAAAATGACTTGATGAGACGTGAGATTTGATGAGACTACCAGTCTTCCCTTTGCCTAGAGAGGTTGTCAGGACAGCCCAAACTTATCTTGAATTGACGGCTGATGGGGGGGAGCATGCTGACCAGGGAGGTAGAAGGGAAGGCAGGCTTCTAAAGTCCTGGAGGAATACTTGTGGGCTATGAAAAATAATTTTCCATTCTGCCAGAGTCTCTGCACTACACCATACTACCTGGTGTCCCTTCTCTTACTGTGTCTTCACCCGCCCAGATTTGTTCAGGCTTGTTTGCTCATTCCAGGCCTAACCAAAGTGATTTCATTGCTGTGGATCCTCTGTGTAGAATGAGGGTTTCTGTTATTATTTTGGGCCTTTCTGATGTGCCATTGTATGTATTGGTAAAACACTTAAGGATTTCTTTAAAAAGAATGTTCATAATTACTACAATTACTTAATCTACCATATTCATACTAAGGAGGATAAAGAGTGAATAAAAACTCTAGCATGTAAACAGAATTTCATGGATCTCAAAGATGTTTAAGAATTCTGTGGGCTCTTTCCATTGACATAGGTTCAGTGTTCACAAGTACCCTGGTCCCATGATGTATTATTAATAGGATTCAAGTTGTTTTGCATTTAGTATGGCTTCTCTGGAAGCTCAGTCGGTAAAGAATCTGCCTGCATTGCAGGAGACCTAGGCTCCATCCCTGAGTCGGGAAGATCCCCTGGAGAAGGAAATGGCAAATCACTCCAGTATCCTTGCCTGGAAAATCCCATGGACAAAGGAGCCTGGTGGGCTGCAGTCCATGGGATCACAAAAAGTTGGGCACGACTGAGCAACTAACACTTTCACTTTCATGGCTTTCTGACTAGTAATAAATATTTAATAAATCTGTTCTATTACCTTTTAGTATTAGGTAGAAATTTAAATACAAAGAAATAAAATAGCATTTCCCCTCCTGCTTCAGTCTGGTGCCAGATGTTAAAATAAGCCTGATAAATGGTGGATGTGCTACAGGCAAGAAGATTGAACTGACGCAAAAAAATTCCTAATTCTTCCCTAGCATCTTTGTTAAATGTTACTAGGCGAGTTCAGAGTTCTCTTTTGATTAAACATTTTAGAGATTTTTCTGCAATAATTTGTAAATTATAATTGATTTTGCTTGCAACATGGTTTTTTAGTGGCCACAAAGAGGAAATGTTTTTAAAGGACCTAATTCTAAGAATAAAGAAAATTTGTAAAATATCATAAGCACATAATACATGAATAAGCCTCCCACCTAAATGTGCTGTGCTTAGTCGCTCAGTCATGTCCAGTTCTTTGCAACCCCATGGACTGTAGCCCACCAGGCTCCTCTGTCCATGGAGATTCTCCAGGCAAGAATACTGTAATGGGTTGCCATGCCCTCCTCCAGGGGATCTTCCCAACCCAGGGATGAACCCTGGTCTCCCACATTACAGGCAGCTTCTTTACTATCTGAGCCACCAGGGAAGCCCTCCCCCCCATACCTAAATAATCCACTCTAAAAAACATTTGGCCCAAATTACACATTCTTTAAAAAAATAAAAAACATTACCCAACTTCTCCAGTTTCATATAACATTATGAAATGAGTTGACTTGGCTATTATTTCAAGGTTGCTTCTGGCTGATTGCTACAACCTAGTGATTCATCATGCTGAGATGTTGACTGGCCACTAGACATAGAAATCTAATCACATTCCTAAATCCAAACACTATAGTTAGTTTCTAACCTATAGTGAGGTTCACCTGAACCTCTTTTGGTCTTGCTGTCTCTTTGGGCAGGTCTATAAAAATCTCATACCTGCCCAATTTGGGAAGAGGTAAGAAAGTTGACTCAGTGGGTAAAGCATTCACCTGCAGTGCAGGAGACACAGGAGATGCAGGTTCGATCTCAGGGTCAGGAAGATGCCCTGGAGTAGGAAATGGCAACCCACTCCAATATTGTTGCCTGAAAAATCCCATGAAAATAGGAGGCTGGCAGGCTACAGTCCAAAAGGTGACAAAGAGTTGGACACAACTGAGTGACTAAGCTTGGCAAGAAAGGTAAAGGTAGAGAGGACCCTAAAAATTTTGAGTCTTAAAATCCAGAATTTTGAAGCTGCCTTATTTTTTTCATCACACAAAATTGTCATAGATTAGCATACCCAGAATTAACTTTTTTTTTTTAATACCAAAGATAAAAAGTGCTTCATGGTGTTGTGAGATACAGGAGTAGGCAGTTTAGTACTTTGTGCTGTGCTGTGCTTAGTCGCTCAGTCGTGTCCGACTCTCTGCGACCCCTGGACTGCAGCCCGCCAGGCTCCTCTGTCTGTGGGATTCTCCAGGCAAGAATACTGGAGTGGGTTGCCATGCCCTACTCTCGGGGATCTTCCCAACCGAGGGATTGAACCCAGGTGTCCTGCACTGCAGGCAGATTCTTTACCGTCCGAGCCACCAGGGAAGCCCATTTTAGTACTTTACTGGCATATAAAAGCAAATGGGCTTCCCTAGTAGCTCAGTTGGTAAAGAATCCGCCTGCAATGCAGGAGACCCAGTTCGATTCCTGGGTCCAGAAGATCCGCTGGAGAAGGGAATGACTACCCACTCCAGTATTCTGGCTTGGAGAATTCCATGGACTGTATAGTCTACGGGGTCACAAAAAGTCAAACACAACTGAGTGACTTTACTTTCACCTTCAAAAGCAAATAATTCATAGCAGGATATGATGAAGAAAACATGTAGTGAAAAATACAATTTTAAGGTATAAAGAGGGTCCAGAGGAGTAGTCAAGCCTTTTCTATAGATAGCAGCGTCTTTGATAACTTAGAAAAGCCTTGACAGCATCAGTTCCCAGGGCGGGCTGTAGCCACACTAGGGTTCCAGCTGCACAGCATGCCGGGAGTGAAGCAGGCCCACGCCGGGAAGGGGCCAAGGGAGAAGGAGCAGTAAGTAGTGTCTGAGTTCGCAGCCTTAGTGGGGACAAATCTGTTCCTAATCAGAACTGAGAACAGCAGTCCCCCCCAATCCTGGTCAGTAATTTAAGGGAGCTTGAATCTCAGAGACAGGACTGTAGACAGCTTCTGAACTGCAGGAGAAAGAGGTGCCAGGCAAGACAGGCATTCAGAGAATCTGTGAGAAAGCAGGATGAGCCAGGGAAGGGGGTAGCCCCGGGCACTTGGGGTGGGGGGAGCTCCTAACAGTATCAGGCAGACAGCTCACCTGGGGTGTGCTCCCCAAAATGGGCTCCATGGGCTCCAGCAGCTGGCATGAGAGAGAGGCAAATGCTCTGGGCCTCAGATGTCAGGCCCAGGGGACCAGGACCGTCAGCCCTGACACCACTCCCTTTGACTCACGAGGCGGAGTGGCCTTGACCTTCCCTTCACCGTTCCCTCCTGTGTGTACCTGCAAATACCCTCCTGTGCCTGTTCTAACACCTGTGCCAAGACGTGCACTAGTAAGACTAACGGGAGATAAATACTCAAGGACCACAAGAGACCTAGGCTCAGAATACCCACTCAGGGCAGGGGGCTTATCTTGCCTCCTATCAGTGTTTCAGGCAGTTCTACCTTCAGTTTACCTCCCTTTCCTCCTTAGAACCCGTGAGATGAGTGCGGCATCTGTCATGTTGAGAACAATGCCTTGAAGGCAGCTGCACATTATGCATCCATCAGTTTTTAAGCAACTGAATTCCTAATTCCTAAATTTTATGATAGTCATAGATTAAATAGCTGGGAGGCTTTGGGTTATGTGTTTCGGTATAATTCTATAACCTTGTGAGTTCCTATTTTTCAAAAGCCATATGATCTTCAGTTTCTGTCTTTTGAGAGGTGGTAAAGCTGAAAGAAATGTGTAAATGCTTTCAAAAGAATACTAGGCTACACCTATTGATATGTAGTCCCTTCCAGGTGTCCACCGAGCATCCTCACTTCAGCTTTGCTCTACTACACTGGGGGCCTGGCCTCCTTGACCCAGCCACACCTGTCCAGCCAGTCCCCAGGCTTGGTGAGCTGTTGGGTCAGCCTTCCACTCAGCAGTCACATGTGGCACGTGGCTGAGGGGAGTCCAGAAGAGTCTCATCTAGCACTCAGAAGGCACACTTAACTGGTTTTCCTGTCCCAAGCAGGGAGTCTGGTCCCTATTCAGGGCACATTAATTTGTTCCCCCAAATGACTGGATATTGCTTAAATTATTGTAGACCTAAAATGAAAAAAAACTGACTCTTTTTAAAGTCATGAAGTTATATTGATATTTTAAATATAAGTCTTTTTCTGCTTTCTTTTAATAGAAGCTTTTTTTCCCCTGTCTTTGATGCACTGTGTTATATATTGGATAGTCTTATCTAAAACATCAGAAATATTTCTTTTCTGGTTTTGATTCTTGGCTCAAGCTCCCTAAAGTTGGCTTCAAAGACCATAAAAATATAGGACTTCTGGTATCTTAGATAGAATTTCATAAGATTGGTAGGCAGTGACAAAAATAACCTAAATCTTTCACACTTGGTCTGAACTCCCTGTGTCAGCTGTGGCCTCAGCAAGAGAGAGAGAGATACTCTGAAAAAGAAGTCATGTGGGGAGAGCTTAATGAAAGGACAACGATGTGGGCAGGATTAAGAAGGTAGTGCGGCACCTAGGCAGTAATAACGACCAGAAGGGCAAGGGCAGGGAGCTGTTGCCCAGGTGTGGAGAAGGTGGCTATAGGAGCAGTCACTTTCCAGGAGCTGAGACCTGAGGGGAGGGTTGAAGATAATCTGAGTCCCAGAGAGGAGGTATTGAGGGAATGGATGCCTCAGTTGCATCTTCTTCTCATCTGCTGGTCTCCTGGTGCCTGTCTTTAGCTGAATCTAGTCTGTACCTGAAGGGCAAGGCAGTGCCTTGATGCATTCTGTGTCAGGCAGCCATGGAGGGCACAGAGCAGAACGGAAGCGTAGACAGGAGTTACGGAAGGATGCATGGAAAATACCGGCTCATTCTCCTTGAATACTTTTCTTATGGAAACTAGTATCATTATCATCGAAGAGAAATTCAGGCCACTTTAATATTGAACAGTAATTACTGTCCTTTATAAATGCTTCTGGATATGTATGGGTATTTATTACCTAATATTATAACTGTATATATATATATAATCAAAGATGTCAGTAAATACATCCAAATCAATATCAAGAATTATTAGAGACACTTAAAACTTTACCTAATTTAAGTGGAACAGTTTTGATGAGCCATAGTTTTTACATCACTGTCTAGGGGTACCACAAGAATCGACTCATTAGAGATGAGAATTACAGTACAGCTTTTTAAAATCAATAACATTTAAACATCTTTGGCCCATCTCCAGAGATTTTTATTTTCACATTAAGACAAAATCAAGAAATTAGAAACTTAAAACTATAGAATTGTTTGGTACCAATATCTAGTGTTTAGTATGAGTCAAAATTATCATGCAACCTGTTTTGCATCCCATGGTAACTGGGTGATCACCACAGAGGTGAATCACAAAAGGCATTTTCTTACTTTCTAGATAGGATCTAACAGTATCTCCAGATGTGTGGGATACAGTCTTTTATTAAAATCCACATATGCTGACCACACATTAGTCTTCCCAGTGGGGCCATGTCCCCACCTCTTCCTCACTTCACTGCTTAAATTAACCATCTGCATGAGGAATAGTAATAATGGAGGTTCTTATTTAGTATATTCAGTTGGACCCTGCATTCAGACAAAACCCCAAATTTATGATGAAAGAAAAAATAAATACAAAGTGAATTGTTTTCATGGAAATTGGCATTATTTACTAACTTTTATTTTTCTAAGTGGATGTAATAGTTAGCTTAGGGATTGTTTTCTCAATGCACCTAAGTCAGCAGTCTGTATTTTTTCAGGGTCCTTTATTAATGAGTGCTGAGGCTTGCAGCTTCTGGGGCTCTGTCCAGGGATGAATGAAAGAATGTGGGACTTAACCCTTTCTGTTTCTGAACCATCTTTATAGCATCATCTTGCCTATTATAGCATTTTCCACCTTTTACTAAAAGAAGGAGACTTAATCCCTCCAGTCTTGTTTTCTCACCTCAGAAGCTGTATAACTTATAGTCACAAATTACAAATCAAAATACTATACTAAAGCATATTTTTTCTTCTCTTAGAAAGGCCTTGGGCTTCTTGCTAGCATGTCCTGTTTATCTCAGACTGGCAAGGTCATTTTTCTTTAAAAAAAATTTTTTTTGAATTAGAAAAGTTAGTTTTTAACACTTAAATTGTATTGTCGTAGCACCAGTTTGATGTAGTTTACTTATAAATTATAGATAACTAGAAACTGCATGTGTGTGTGTGTGTGTGTGTGTGTGTCTGTGTGCGTGTGTGTGTGTGTGGGTGTGCATGCAGGTGTGTGCATGTGTGTGTGTGCGTGTGTCTGTGTGTGTGAGTGTGTGTGTGCACATGTACCATAACTTCTTTGTCCATTTCCTTCATTGATGAGTACTTAGGTTGTTTCCATGTCTTGGCTGTTGTAAATAATGCTACTGTGAATATAGGGGTACAGTTACATTTTCAATTTAGTATTTTTCATTTCCTTTAAATATTCCAGAAGTGGTAATTGCCGGATCATATGGTAATCCTTATTTTCAGGTTTTGAGGCCTCCATACTTTTTTCCACTGTGGCTGTGCCAGGTTACATTCCCACCAGCAGTGCACAAGGACTCCGTTTTCTTCACATCTATGCCAGCATTTACCTCTTTTTGATGACGGCCATTCTAATGGTCATGAGGTGATGTCTCATTGTGGTTTCAGTTTGTATTTCTCCAACAACTAGTGGTGTTGAGCATCTTTCCATGTACTTATTGTCCTTCCATGGATCTTTTTTGGAGAAATGTCTATTCAGGTCCTGTGCCCATTTTTAAATTAGATTACTTGGGTTTTTTTGCTTTTGAGTTGTATGAGTGTTATATTTTGGATATTAACTCCTTAACAATATATGGTTTGCAAATATTTTTCCCATTCCATAGATTGTCTCTTCACTTCGTTGATTTCTTCTGTTGTACAGAAGTTTTTTAGTTTACTGTAGTTCTGCTTGTTTATTTTTTATTTTATTGCTTGTCCTTTAGATGTCGTATCCAAAAAATCATTACCAAGACTCGTATCAAGGAGAGTTTTGTTCCTGTGTTTTCTTCTAAGAGTTTCATGGATTCAGGTCTTTTAAATGTCTTTAATCCATTTTCAGTTAATTTTTGTGAGTGGTGTAAGCTATGGGTCTGGTTTCATTCAGACATTATGTCTGTATGTCCAGTTATCCCAGAACCATTTATTGAAGATACTGTCTTTTCTCCGTTAAGTACTCTTGGCTCCCTTGTCAAGTATTAGCTTATTGTATATGCTTAGGTTTGTATCTGGTCTCTTGATTCTGTTCCATTGATCTATTTGTCTGCTTTTATGTTGCTACTGTATTTTTTCTGATGACTATAGCTTTATAGTATATTTTGAAGTCAGGAAGTGTGATGCCTCCTGCTTTACTCTTCTTTCTCAGGAATTCTTTCACTAATCAGGGTCTTTTGTGGTTTTGTACAAATTTCAGGAGTGTATCTTCTACCTCTTGTAAAAAGAAATGCCACTGGAATCTTGATAGGGATTGCATTAAATCTATAGATGACTTTTGTAGTAGTGACAATTTAATAATGTTCTTCTAATGCTTCAAACATGAGGTACCTTCCCATTGATTTGCTTCTTTAATTTCTTTTACCAGTCTCTCATAGTTTTCAGAGTAGAGATTTTCACCTGCAGAGTTAAATTTATTCCTAAGTATTTTGTTTTTGATGCTCTTGTAAATGTGATTGATTTCTTTCTTTTTCTGAAAGTTTGTTGTTAGTGTATAGAAACACTACTGATTTTTCTCTGTTAACTTGTATCATGTAACTTTACTGAAATCATTGATTAGATTTAACAGGTTTATGATTATCTTTAGAATTTTCTATATATAAAATCATGTTATCTAAAAATAGAGATAATTTATCCAGTTCTGATACTTATATTTCTTTTTCTTACCTGATTACTTTAGCTAGGACTTCCAGCTATGTTGAATAGGAATATGCAAGTGGCACCCATGTCTTATTCCTGATCTTAGAGGAAAAGCTTTTAACCTTTCACCATTAAGTATGATATTTGCTATGGGGCTGTCTAATGTGGCCTTTATTTTGTTGAGATATGTTCCTTCTATTCCTAATTTGTTAAAAGTTTTTATTATGCGTGGATATTGAATTTTGTAAAATGCTTTTTCCATGCCTATTGAGATGATCATTTATTTCTTTCCTTTCATTCTATTATCATGATGTGTCACATTGCTTGATTTGCATATGTTGAACCATCCTTGCCTCCCCAGGATAAATCCCATTATTCATGGTGAATGATTCTAGTAATGTGCAGCTGAATTCAGTTTGCTAGTATTTTATTGAGAATGTTTACATCTGTATTCATCAGATATTTTGGCCTCTACTTTTCTGGTAATGTCCTTTTCTGGTTTTGGTATCAGGTTAATGCTGGTCTCATAAATGAGTTTGGGAGTGTTCTTTCCTCTTCAGTTTTTTGGAGGAGTCTGAAAAGGATTGATGTTAATTCTTCTTTGAGTGTTTGGTAGAATTCACCCAGTGAAGACATCTAATTCTGGGCTTTTTCTTCAGTGGGATGGTAACCATATTTTAAAGTAGAAATCCTCACAGATACAACTTTGAAATCAGTCTCTATCTTGGCTATTTTTTTTTTTCTATCTTGGCTATTTTTTAAAGCAAAAGTTAGTTGATGCCAAGTTTTATATCAACTTTATTATCACTACCATTACCTCTCCAACATTTGAAACCTTTCACATGTTTCAATTTTCCTTGTTTTTTGGTTCTGGAATCTCTCTAACTTTTACAAAAAGAGTTGGCTTGATGAGAGTCAGTGCAAAATTTAGCTGCCCTTGGATTTTTCTCTTACATCTAAAATCACAGTAAATAATCCAAGAAAGGGGCTGACTGTATTCTGGCAAGGGCTTCAGACAATCAGAAGTGGGATTGGTGTCAGAAGTGGGATTAATGCCACTGCTTTTTCATCCTACTCATGTTTGTTAGAGGTCTGAGGATTGCCTTAAGAGTTGAACAATCACAGGACTTTGTTGTTTGCCAGATTAGATTCTCCTAAATCCCCTCATCCAACGAGGATGTCAACTCTGTGAAAGCCAAATTTCTGATATACTGCTTTATCTCCAAATTGATAACAGTACCAGCACGCCATAAATATTTGTTGAATGAATGGATAAACTTCTAAATAAGATTTAATTTCCAGTCACTAACACCCATGGATTACATATCAGTCTATGATTCTGTCAGCATCTTGTCTTTATATCCATAATCTGTCTCTAAGCAGTTGGTATCCCTGGCCCCTTCCAGCCCTCAGGTTAAAGGATTCTGCCTTTAGGCAGTTGTGAACACCAGTTAAGTGGAGAGACCCTTCTCCTAAGCTCCATCTCTGTGGCACTGAGGGTCATTGTCCCCTTTGGCAGGGAGAGTGTGACAGTGTTTAGGAGGGATCCAGAGGGCCAGGCAATTTCCGTGCTCAGTCACATATGCTACAAGCTTCCCTTCATGTGGTTGAAAGAGTAGTGCCTCCAACAGTTCCCATGGACAGGGAGGGACTCATCCCTGGGCACCACTGACCCATTGCAATGTTCACCCACATTCGGCTGCCAGCATCTCTTAGCTTTCAGTGACCGCCACTTGTGGATCGACAGACAGGTCAGGATCCTGAAGGGTGGTCTTTGTCCTCCCCCTCCCTCTAGAGCCTCACTCTGGAGAGGATGGTGTGAGCACCCCCTAGACAGTACTGGGTCAGGGGGGAGGGCCTTGTATGCTGAGTGGAATGCTTTTCCCAATCATCCAGAGTGAAGGGTAGGGAAAAGAGTATTTTCCACTCCACAGACTGCCTTCCCCCACAAGGCAACCTCACCGCCCATCCATCTCAGCTACCCTGCATGAGGAAACACTGAGGAGGCAGTGCCAGAACTATTCTTAGCAGGGGATTATAAAGAAGGAATCTGCGAATACTCTTACATTAATCTTTTAGTCCCTGTGGTGCATATTCACTCTCAATCTAGGCCATATGTTCCTTAGGAGACCGAGAAGCTTTTATAAACCAAGATTAGAAGCAGATTCTGAGCCTTCTCTGAATGGTGGTCCCTTCCTCTTGGAACTGACAAGTCCTAGCACCAAATAACCTCAAAATTCCACTCTGGCACTGTTGTTTTCCAAACTTTTTCTTAAACTGTGCTTATGGCTGCATGAGAAAGGCCCTAAAGCTTGTCTACTTCTACTGTCTCACATCATTTCTGAATCAATTTGATCAGATTTATGAACTGAAAAAGAAAATCCTATGAAGAGAACTGTACATCATGGCTATATAGAGAAATGTTAAGCGGGGTTGATTTTTGTTTTTGTGTTTTTTGTTTCCCAAACTAATAGCTGCCTTTGATGCACAGTTCCTTAATATATGAGTCCACGGTGTCAAGATTGTTAAAAGTTCCACTAACTTATAAATGTTGTCTGTTTGACTCTCAGTTTCTCAAGGGTCAGCCCCATGTCTGTCACGGTGACCACCCTGTGCCTCACAAAGTGCCTTGCACATAGTACATAGTGAACAAATATTTCCTCAGTGAGTAGACAAATGGGCACATTTATTTAACTGGCTTCTCTGCTTATTTAAGTAAATTAATCTGTTCTCAGAATGGCCTACAAATCTGTTCTTTGTCAGCAAACCACTTTTACCTTCATTTTGTTAGCACTGATGGGTGGTCTTACTATTGTGGGGAAGGTGTGACCCATGTAGAACTGAATGATGCCCCATCTGGCCATGGAACTGCTCTTGGTTAAATGATTTCCTATCTTCATACCCCTCGTTCATTAGGGATTAAGTTTTATTTGGTTTAAATCTATTTAAATAACCTGAGGCAAAAAGAACTGAAAGAAAAGTCTATATTATTATAGCCACCACACCTATCTTACAGACAAAGCCTCTTAGCAGGTTTATAGTGAAATAAAGAATATGCTCACAAGTAGCAAAGTCTAAAAATATGGAAAGGTTTAGATTTCCCTGAGTTGAAGCAAATCCCCATCTAGAGGTAATCCCAGTTTTTCTTCTTACCTTTTGTGCTATGTTTGGGAACAGAAGTCCACTGGGAGAAACTGCCCCAAATTTTTTTAAAAATACTTTATTGAATCAGTTAATACACATTTCAAGTTTGCTTGAGGCTTGATGAACATGATGAAGCGAGACAATGCTCCCATCCATGGTGATATCAACGAATAAACAGCCCAGCTCTCCTGGCGCTTTTCTCAGCTCTACTGGCCTGACAGAAGCCCTTTGTCACCATTGATCAATAGCTGCTTTGTAAGCTTGTATCGAAGAGTTGCTAAGAACTGACAATCATGCTGGCAGGTGCTGCTGAACTTAACATAACTGAGATCTGTCAAAAGCACTTGATCCGTGGTGGAGGGACCATGAAGAGCATAAACTTTGGTACAGAGCCCTGCAGTTGCGAACAGGTTGCCTGTGAGCTAAGCTCAGACCTCACCCTAGGAGGGTGTTTGTAAATGTGTAGGGTGGACAGAGGGAGGAGAGTCCCTGCTACTCCAGAGCATTTCTCTCCAAGCTAAATTCTTCTTCTTCACTGCACCCCTTAATCCTGTGAGAGTTCTACGCTCAGAGTTGCCCTGAGCAGGTAGAAGGTGGCAAGTTTGCTATTCTCTAACAAGGTGGAAGGAACTGGAGATACAGAATCTATTAATCATTTCAAAGGCCTGTTTTTTAGTCATGTAACTCTTCTGAAAGTTTGTTAGTGATTCTTAAGGGAATTTAATGCTACCTTCATAAATGATTTTCCCTTTTCAGATCTCTTGACTTTCTGTGTTGTTTGAAGCAAAGTGATGACTATGTAATGGATAATTTTAGGAATTGAGCCTTCCATTCATTAGAAAATAGCTTGCTCAGTTTCTATCACAAAAGGGCGTAAAAATGTAGAGATGTTATAGAATGCTATGAAGTGCTATAAAATGATTTTTTAATAGATTAACACACCTAGGAAATCATACTCCTACAGTGGGATCAATTGACTCAAACCCACTCACACATGGAGCTAAAGAACACATCGCAAATGGGTAAGCACTTTTCTACCCAGAGGAAGTCTCTTTCAGAAGATAGTGGCAAAGTTGGGTCTTACTCTTTTAGTCAAGTGTTTAAATGTCTCTTGGATCTCCATTTAGAGGGAATGCATGCTACTAGGGTCGTTTACCCTCCCACTTTTTACCGTTGTGTGGTCAAGATGTGAATACTGAGGTCTTTGCAGAAGCAGTTGTTAGGATGCACAATCTGTACCCCTTGACATGACATCTGTACCCCTTGACATGGGTGTATGACGTGGAGGACTGGGCTGCTTGTGGGTGTGTAGAAAGCATATTGGTGTGCTGGCGTGCCCTCTAAACAGCCCTATCCACTCCTTTGAAGTTCACATCATGCCCGGCCATCTTCTCCCCCTCCCAGTTCCTGTCATTTATCAGTTTCCTGTCTCTGTTCAGCTGATGGTCAGCTGGCTGACCCCAGCTCCTGCCACACTGTGGCTTATGTCATTACCCGTAGCTCCTTTCCCTGACTTAACCTTCTCTCCTCTAGATTTCTTATTCCCAGAACACCTGATCTTCAGCCTCTTCAAGATATCCAACACCTAGACACCTCCATTTTTCTCTTAGCTCCCTCCTAGCCTCACTTCTTGCCTCCTTAAATGCCACTCCTCCAGTCCTCTTGGCTCTTCATCCCTGTATTTCTCCTACCCCTCCACTCTTCTGACTAGAAGATCACATTGGTGCTGGTTGCCCTCACCAGAGTCCTTCCCATGCTCCACCCCACAAAAACCATTCACTTCCTTCCTTCCTCTCAGAGGAAGTGAGCCTCTCCTACTCATGGTGTTGCTTGGGCCCTGACCTTCCCACTATCCAAACTCCCTCATCATTTCTCGTCTTGCCTGTGTCTCCTATGCCACCTGCCCAAAACTGGATCCATGTCCTTAGCCAAGAAACACATTCCAGCCTTTCCCATCCCACTCAACTCTGCTCATGAGAAAAACAATCCTTTGGCTGAGTTTACACACACATTCCACCCCCTCACCTTCCCTCCCTTTCCCCCTTCTCATCCATGCCTCACCAGGTCTCTCCCTCACTCTTTGGCCATCCCATCTGTCTTCTCTCCCTGCTGACATGGTCACTCTAGTTCCCAATTCCAATCTACTCTCTTCGTCTTGTTTAAAGGACAAACTTGTTTCTTCTATAGTAGCATTGTTCAATAGAAATATAGTGTAAGCTACAGAGGTGATTTTTCTAGCAGCCACGTTACAAAAAGTAAAAGAAATGGTGAAATTTCATTTTAATAATGTATTTTTAACCCAATACAAAAAATATACCATTTTAACATATAATCAATATAAAAATAATTCATTATTTTATATGTATTTTAAATATTATTTTTACTAGATCTTCAAAACCTGGTCTGTATTTTGCAGTTACAATACATTGCAATGTGGACAAGGCACAATTCAAGTACTCAGCAGCCGCATGTGGCCAGTGGTGACCATGTTGGACAGTGCAGTTTTAGATATTCTTCTACCTGACCCTTTGGAAACAATCTCTTCTGGCCCTCCTACCGCTCCAACCATTCCTTCTCAGGGCCTCATTTCTGCTTCCCCTTCCAGCCCCTCATGTGCTGTTGGTCCTTAGGATTTCACCTTTGACCATTCTCTTTTTTCAGCTTACACCATCTCCCTGATTCATATATCCCACCTATTGGCTATGATTCCTAGTGTTGTATGTCTGAGTCCCACCTCTCAGTTGAACCTCCAGCTAGAATGGCCAACCTCCAGATGTCCAGAGCTTGACATGCCAAAACTGAACTCCCCATCTTCCCTCAAAAACCTTCTCCTGTCTCAGGCGGTGATGCCACCATCCACGCAGATGCCCAAGCAGAAAACGGTTGTTCCACCTGAATTGCTCTTCCTCCTTCATCCCCTAGAGCTCATCAATTGCAGCGTCCTTGAAGTCTACGTCATCTGTATTTCTTTAACTACTCCTGTGTCTCCTTCTCTACAACCACTGCTTTAGCTTGCGTCTTCACCGTCCCTCTCTTGAGTTTTGGCTCTGGCCTCTGTGATAGCCTGTTCACCTTTCCTTGTGCTTCCCTCTGCTCCATTTCTTTCTGCCCTCAATTTTTCACCCGTGTAGTTGGCTGCTCACCTAAAACGGTGGAGTCTGGAACTGCACCTCTATTTTGTTAAAAGGGACTGTGTTGTAGGCCTCAGTCAAGAGCATTTTCAAGATGAAAGGCTCCTCTCAGGGTTGCCCATAGTTCTGCCTGACCCCCCTCTTTCAACTCCACTTCTTCACTGAGCAGCTCTACAGACTGTTCTAGAAGACAAATAAATATTGGATTGGCCAAAAAGGTCGTTTGAGTTTTTTTCCATGTGATCTTATGGAAAGATCTACATTTGACAGAATCCAGTTCCTTTTGTTTTGAAAATAGTTCTCATGGCTTTGGAGACTTTTCCTAAACCTGGACTTATCCTAGAGCAGAGGTTCTTAATTAATCCCCCCCTCAGTCTCAGCCTGTCTCTCTCATGCTACAGACATCTTTGAAAATATGATATGATTAAAGCATACCTCTTTTCCCTAGAAAAATGTATACATGCACACACAATTTGACGTGAATGCCAGGGGTGTCACTGAATCCCTGAAGCCCATTCATAGGGGAGACAGATCTTTCTAGAGGACAGTCCTAAACCAGGTCGCAAATCATCTCCTGTTTCCACATGAAACCAGGATCCAGGGTCACTGGGTTTCCCAAGACATTTTGAAAACTCTTAGAGCATTTTAATAAGGCATCTTGGAATCTGAAGAAAGCCACGTTTCCTTTTCCTCCAAGGACACTTTGAACATCGTTGGACTAACAGCGCTAAAAACAATTCCAAATGTGCATTTCTTGGCTAAACGTAGCTGAGCTTCTCCACACCCACACCTCTCTTTATAGAAGCTGCCTGGAATGACTGTTTCTCACCGGTTCTCTGAGCCTTCCCCCGAGTCGGCTCTCACATTGCAGTCCTCTTGGGTTGTGACTGACTTCCATAACCTCCTCAGTCATTTCAGAAGCTGCCCTAAGAGCCTTGGTGTTGCACCCTCGCCCGTACATCTCAGGTCACCGCGTGCTCTGTCCCACCCCTCGCTCTGCCAGCCCAGCACCCCGGTGTGGGGCAGTGGGCAGGGAGCTGAATGCCTGAGCGCAGGCCACCCTTGGGGCCTGTCGTAGGGTGACAGCCTGTGTCATGGTAACACTCCACACATCTTCAAGTGAGTCTGAGCTTTCTCTTCCACAGCTGAGCTGCTGGGCTATGGGATTACGGTAGGATTGACCTGTCATGGTCCTTCTGTGCCTACAGGAAACACAGGGCCTCGAGTGGCGACTCATGGGTGTGGGGTGGGTCTCCAGCAGCCACTCCCCCAGCACTGGGCAGGAAGGGGGCTGCCTCATTACTTAACACCGAGTCACAAGCTTGAGCTCGCAGGCCCCTCTTTGAAGTTCCCACCTCCACCCTCTTCTCCCTGTGCCCTCTCCAAGCACAGGCCTGATCTTCCTCCTCTCTCCTGACTATCCAGTTCACTTGCCGTCTTGGCCAGGTTCCTTCCTTAAATTCTTTCCCAATGGAAACTTTTTCCTTTGTTTCCCGGAGTCTCTTCACAGCCCCACTTGCCCTGTGAGACCCCTTCCTGTCTCTGCTCCTCCCACCTTCAACCCCACCCCATTGCCTTACCAGCCCTAAACTTCCCTGCGGATTCCCAGTCATGCTCAAGGCCTTCCTCGCTCACCATCCTGGGTGCCAGCTGCGAACAACCAACTATAAAGAGTTTATTGGACTGAAAAGTGAGTGAATGTTCTCACACACTCTGCTCTTTCCCACCTCAGCAAAGCTTTTCAGAGTCACATTTCCAAAGGAATCTGAATCTGGAAGGATTTAGATCCTCTGAAAAATACTAAACTTCCAGGGTTTGGCTGTGGTTGAAATTGTTGGCAGTCCCTCCCACGTCTGATGTTACGAACCCTGTTTATAGATGCCTGGAAAGAAGCCTTTAATGCTTGTATTGTGTTTTAACTTGCTTTCCTTTGGAGGCAGGGAATTGTCAAGTAAGTATGCGCAGCACTCTGCAAAAGCCCAGGTGTTGGATGAGCATCTAGAACTAAGCGTTCATGCAGAATTCACAGCCGTGGAGGGTCTATACTTAACACTCTGCTGAATTTGCCACAATGCAGGTTTCTGCCTTTTGCCCCCTCATCTTCAGTTTTGAAGCAATACAGCTGTAAACATGCTTGTGAAATAAGAAAGAAAACATTCTGAGATTGCTTTACTTTTCAGTTTTTTACTGAAAATCAAGGTGAAAAAAGCATCAGATTGCCTCCACGTGTATATATATACAATCCGCTGTATATATAAGTACACAGTGTTTGTGCTTGTATGCATACTCCGTATACACTGTATAATATGCGACATATTATACAGCCCGTGTATGCCCTGAAAACGAGCCCTGCGTGTAATCTCAGATTCTGCCGTATGAACCGTGCTCTAGTTCCCGTGGCCCCTTGCTCCCATCTCAGACCTTGGCTTGCTTTTATCATACACGCAGACACTCTTAGGTGGAAGAAGAAACCCACAGATTTCATTTAAAAGTTCCACTAAAACAGAAGAAAGAGCAGATGTCCTGGGAAGCGATAATTACCATGCATGCAGTCTAATTGTGAGAACTGCCTGCCCCCAGCCTCCCGCTCTTGCCCAATTTGGCAGCGGTGATGTCAGCCGGGGGTGTCGTTTGCAGAGATGTGCTCTCTCCCTATTCTTTGGTGCTGACGGTGATGCCATTTGGTCCAATTATCACTTATGATTACATAACATGTTTTGATTGAAGAGCTTCTGAGAAAATAAAGCTACCTTGTTTCTCCCAAGCACAAAAATGCAAGCCGTTCCAGCAGGCACGCTGCCCTCCCAGAAACGTTGCGAACTATTAGGCTAAATTATGAGTTGAACTTGATTCGGAAACAAAGTGGCCATTGTGCCTGACTCCCACCGACATCCAGGAGGATGTGATTGTTTTTCTGACCACAAGTCCCTCCCCAGTGCACTCTAAACTAAGCGGAGGCCCCCCGGCGCATTGGCACAACCCAGAGAGTGCACGGAAGCAGTGACAAGGCCTCCTTTTTTCTCCCTGTCCTGTAGGCGCTTTAGTGCAGAGTTTGCCCAGAGACGCCAGGGTATGAGCTTTCTGAATTTGGTAGAGCGGTGCACTCTTTCATTTCTGTTTTAGTTCTTTGCTGGCATGTTCGGGAAGCATGGTGTGTGCCACACAGGAATGTCTGTTCACTTGGACGATGCTTGTGCATGAATGAGGTGGTTGCTAGTGCAACCCTAAACTGTACTAAGTTTCTCACTTGGCTTTGTTTGCTGCTTACAAGGGGATCCAGGTAATCCTTTCTCTTTACATAGCCCCCAAAGCCAGAGCTAATGCATTGGAACATTTGGCAGGAGCTGGGCCCCTCCCCTGCCCCTCCCAGGGTCTCTAAATGCGGAAAAGTCCCATTTGAGGGAAGCTCGTGGTACCCGAAAATTGCCCTCCTCTTATAGGAGTCCTTGAGGGCTTTCCCCTTAGAGGAATTTCTTAATTAATCTGCAGAGCCAAGCAGGGAAAAGCAAGCTTCAGTGTGGTGGTAGCAGTTGAATGCAGACCATGAGCTTGCCCTGGAGGGTAAGCTTCCTTCATCCCTTTGCTTCCTATCTGCCCTTTGTGTGGCAAGAATGACCTGGGCACTTGACCTTCAGGGCCAGTTCCCCAGCCTGGCTTGTAAGTCCTACTTCACACCACACCAGGATCTCTGAGCACCTAATTCTGAACAGAGCATCCCCATCTGAAAATGGCCAGTGGGTTCAGGAAGTGCAGCCCCTTTCTTCTCAGGCTTAGATGCCTCTTTAGTTTTAAAACCAACCCCTCTGGCTCATGCGTTCTTCCTGGGTCCCAGGAGAGACGGGCTGACTCTGACTGCTATGCCTGACGTGTAGGGAAGCCCAACTCCGTGCCTGTGAATCCAGGGCCCAAAGTGTCAGAAGCTGCATTTCCTGGGGGTGGGAGGGGGGCTAGGGAGGGGCCTGGACAGGACAAACCCAGGGGTGTGGGGTCCTCCAAGTAGGGGAGGACAGAGAGAGCCTGGCGCTGGTCTTAGCTGGCCGCACTGGACAGGCAGCCTTGCTTCCTTTTATTCAACACTTTGCTTCTTTTGGACACTCTCTGTTCCAGACCACCCGTTAGCAGAGCGGCTCCCCAGCCTGAAAAGCTCCAGAAGAACAACATCACCAAAAAAAAGAAACTGGTTGAGGTGAGGAGGTTACACTATTTTGTTCTTCCATCTGCCATCGACGTTCTAAGATCTGCCTGGTGGACATCACCATCGGCAGGTCCCACGGATGCCTTCAGGTTACCCCAACCGGACTGGCTGGCTCTCGCTTCTCCCCTGTCCCTTTCACACAGCACTGTGTTCCCCAGCAACGACCAGAGTCACATCCCCTGGGTCATGTTCCTTCAGCCCCACCACTAGGCCCTGTGGGTACTAACCCCAAAATATCCCGTGTCCTTCAGACCTGGTCCCTTTACCCTGTACCTAGTGCTGCCCAGGGGAGCTTATTCACCGTCTCTAATGTCACTTGAGCACTTGTTGGGTGCTGAGTACTTTGCTATATGTTGATACTTCCCACCAAGTATTTCACACATTCCTTGAGTCTACAAGGTAAGTGCCATTACTGTTCCACCTTACAGATGAGGGTGCTGTAGCTCAGAGAAGTCTAGTGACGTGTTAGGTCCCAGCCCCGGATCACTAAGCCAGTGAGTGGACAGGGGCTTGAACTCTGCCATCAGGACTTGAGGATGACAGCTCCGGGGTACCTGCTGTTTTCTGAGAGAGCCCTCCTAACCGTTCTCTCTGCCTCCAGACCCTTCCCTTTCCTCTCTGACACATGCCCTGCTGCCCACAGAGTCAGCTCTTGAAACTATAACTCTTCTCTCTCCACCCCGGCTTTGAGACCCAGGAGGGCCCCACTCTCTCGATGGGATCCACGATCATGGTTTCAGAACCTTACCCAGGAGCCCCCGTCCTAACTCGTCACCTGAGTGTCTCCAGAGCAACTTATGCCTCTGACCCCGAAGCCATCAGTGTTCTCTGAAGCTGCCTGGGACTTACACGGCCCTGTGCTCAGAAGCCTCTTCCTCTTCCCTCCCCACATCCCGTCCTTCCCGCCCTTCTCTGTGCAGCCTTCTCTGGGGCTCCCTACCCGAAACCCGCCTGCCCTCTACCCGCCCCGCATCCCCTCCTCCGCAGCCCTGTCCCACCGTCTCCTGCCATTAATTCACACTCATCTGTCTCCTACTACACTCTGAACTCCTTGAGGCCAGAAAAATCTAAGTGAAATTTTTTTTATTGGAAGAGGAAATTATGTTGAGGGGGAGGGGTGATTATCATGGAAACAGCACAGGTCAGGAAATGCAGCTGAACTTCAGGAAAGACAGGGTTCAGAAACTGTCATCAGCCAAGACAGTGCCTCTTTCTGCCCAGCAGGGCCTCACGTGTGCCTGATGCATCCTTTTCTTTTCCTACAGACTTCTTGAGCTACTTTAGTAGACGGTGGTGCTGTCCAATGCCGGCATTTACATCTCCTCAGTTAGTTAGGCAGCCGGGCCTACCAGCATATCCCCAGTTCTAAATTCCTGGGGGAAACTATCTGATTGGCCCAGCTTGAGACAGTGTCCATGGGGCTGGGGATCACATATTACACACGTAGTTTCTGGGAAGCACGTGGTGGGGGGAGAGACTCGGGGAGGGGAGCTGCTAAGAAGGAGAAGAAAAAGAGTCATATAAATAGGAAAGCTACTGATACATGGGCTAAATGGATGTAGCAGCTTGACAAAAGGTCATGGGAGATGTGAGAGCAGGGCCTCGTTGTGCCAATTTAAGGAGTTTGGACTTTATCCCATAGGTAGTGAAAGTCAGTGCATGTTTTGGAGTAGGGACGTGTTGTGGTATTTTAAAATTAATCTGATGTTTGTAACTGACAAGCTTTGGAGAGAGAAAAGGCTAGAATCGGGGAACCTAGAGGAAAGGGACCCACGTCTTCTTAATCTTGAATCAGTCCCCACATCCCACCCCAACCAGCATGGTGCCCAGGACAGGAGAGCTGTCAGCAATGACGGCCAAGCTGTCAAGCTGAATTAAGAATAGGTCTGATCTGAACCAGTCACTGCTCTTTGTCCTAGAAAATGAGACAGGAAGAAGAGAAAGACTGTAGGGGAAAAAAGAATGCAAATGGTATAGAAATTTTGTAGGGCACGCACCCAGCAACAGAATGAGCATGGCATTCACCTCAGTGTTCTGCTTTGCAGTCCCCGGTGCATCCGGGTGAATCAGAGCAAAGAGCCCTGAGCCACCCCTCTGCTCACCTCCGAGAGTGCCCACCAAGTCGCAGATGTGCAACTTTGGGGCAGCCTTTACTGGGCATCACTTCGATAGGCTTTGCCTCACCTGAGAAGCAGGGAAGCAAATCCAGTTTATTTAGAAAGTTAATTGTTCAGTTGTGTCTGACTCTTTGCAACCCGATGGGCTGTAGCCCGCCAGGCTCCTCTGTCCATAGGAGTCTCCAGGCAAGAATACTGGAGTGGGTAGCCATTCCCTTCTCCAGGGTATCTTCCTGACCCAGGGATCAAACCCGGGCCTCCTGCATTGCAGGCAGATTGTTTTCTATCTGAGCCATTAGGGAAGTGTGAGGCTTCCCCCCAGCATCTTGGGGAGCTAAAGAAAGGGCTGCCCTGTATCCCCAGCTGGCCAAGGAGTATGGTTCCAGTGCTATGAGCGGCTGTCCCCACGGTGCAGGTTTGTTCCTCTGCTTGTACTTCCCCTAAGGGCCCTTTCCTCTTGTGTGGGAGTGTAGGAGCTGGCTCTCGACCACGTGTTTGGCTACAGAGGCTTTGACTGTCGCAATAACCTGCATTACCTGAATGACGGTGCCGACATCATCTTCCACACAGCCGCGGCCGGCATCGTTCAGAACCTCTCCACAGGTAAACGGATCAGGAGAAACTGCTGTCTGAACACAGATGTTTATTTTAGCCCTTTTGTGCACTTTCCCACTGGTTATATGCCCCATCGCTTAAACTTTCTCTTCCCTTCAGAACCATTCCACTCCGTTCCAGACTGGTGCCATTCAGTCCTGGAAGATGCTCAGGCCCATGTTCACAGAGTCAGACCTACTTTCTCGCTGCCTCTCACCCAGCTGCATCTCATCTCAGCCCCTGGCAGGGAGGTGTCTGTGTTTCCTTCAGCTCCACGGAGGCTGAGAGAGATGGAGGGAAGCCAGAAAGAGGGTGTGGAGAGCAGAGAAAGCTTTATAGACAGTAACTGACAACCAAGCAAAGGGGAGAGGGGTGGTTTTCTCATTGATTTCTAAGTCACCAAATTTTTTAGCAGCTCAGATTTTCAAGTTTTGCCTGTTTCAACTATTTAACCATATTCACAAAGAGAATGAGAACTGTGAAATAATTAACAAAAACTCCTTAAATTTCCCTTAACTATGGAATTTAACTATAAATTTAAAAATCTTTTTTAAAAGAAACAACTCAAGCAAAAAGAATCACGCAGAAATTAAGAGACACCCTTATCTTTACCACAAGATTTAAATATGGTAATATGTTGCCTGTATATTTGCTTTATATCTTAAACTTTCTTCCCTTTCAAATTTTTACGCTCCTTCATAATTCTGTGTAGTTTATGCATAGATTTTTTTTTTAAGAGAGTAAAATCACTGGGCACATAAAGGTCTGTCTTTTGAGGGGAGGACCTTGGAATTTCTTCTGTGTTTTTCTCAGTCTTCTAGCCACATGTTATCAGGTTAGTAGCAAAGTGCTGTTTCCTTGTATTCAATACCATCACTCACCTCTCAGTCCCTGTGCGTTTACAGTGGCCACTTGGGCGGTCAAGTCAGCAAACCGTTTGCTGCAATAGATGATAAAGCTTTTCTTGTCCTGTCTTCCACTTGCAACATATGTTGACTTAGGGCTTCAAGGGATAAAACTATCACCCATGCCATCCAAGTACTGGGTAGATTGGCACTTTGGTAGATAAAGATAATTGAAAGGGATTTCCCAAGCATTTTCCTAGTGTCGGCTTCCCTTTCTGATGAGTAAGTGGTGCCATTTTGGTCAGTAAAGCCCTGTCTCCAGTGGCCCCACCCCGCCCCGTCCCCCACCACCCCGCTCAGAGGAAGACAGTGAGAAGCTGTGGGCCCTGGGCCGTGGGAGGAGGAACCTTTCTGGACCCTGGAAACCTCTGCACTTGGACTGCACTCTGGATGCACCTAGGATGCAGGAGGATTGAAGGGAGCTTGTGTGTTAGATCCGGATTAGGTAACAGGCACTAGCTCTCCTCCTAATCTTGGGACAGAATTTGTCCAGGTGACAGAGCATCTCCCGCTCCCCAAGGACAATTCTCTAAGTGAGAATTGGGCGCTATTAGCTCTCACTTCTACAGGGCTCCTCATGGAGCTTTAGGGCTACCCTGAGAGCTCATCCGCGGCCCTGCCCACCCTGCCGTCTCTCCTAGGGAGCCAGAGCTTCTACCTGGAGCACACGGACGACATCCTCTGCCTGACGGTGAACCAGCACCCCAAGTACAGGAACGTGGTGGCCACCAGCCAGATAGGTAGGAGGGGCCTGCAGACGCCCAGTCGCTCTCAGTGAGCAGAGACATTGATTTATTGATTGATCGGCAGCTACTGGGGCGGTGGGGGTGGGGAGGGGGCGGTCACGGATATCCACCCTTTCTTGATGTCGATGTTGAGTTTTTGAGCCCCTACTGAATCTGTGTTGTCTGAGTTGACGCATCCAGTGATGCTGACTCCAAGGGACCATTAAGTCAGACCAGAGACTCAATATCCAAATAAACGACCCCCAGCCCTGGGGGCTGTGAGAATAGTTTTTCAGAGCCCAGGTTCAAATGAAGGGCCCTAGAGCTTGTGCTTGGCGAGGGTGGATTCTGATATGCGTGCCTGACTCTCCTTACCCTAGGAAACTGCCAGTGACAAATGTGAACTGATTCACATTTGTGACGAGTGGTTGTTGTTGTTGTTGTTTTTTAATGTTGTCATTTCAAAGGCAGTTTTTAGAAACATATCTTGCTGCTTGTTTTCATTGAACCCATGCCCATTTTTTAAATTTAATTTGGAACTTTGATACTGGTGTTAAGTGCTTCACTCTTAGAAACATGACTTATTTCAGCTATTGTTTTCCTTTGACGCTTCCTCATTGCCATTGCTCACCCAATGCAGGTGATATTGCGGAGACCCCAGGTAAGGCTGTTCCATCCGTGAGTAGCTTGAATCTGCACAGCAAAATCATGTCGATCTACCATGTTTGCTGGTTGTATCTGGCTGAGTTGCAGATACAAATCATTGATCTCACCGATTTCCTTTGTATCAACTCCACCTCAAGAGTGTGTGTGTGGGACGTAAACACCCTTAGGTCTCTGCCCCTGAAAGCACAGAAGGCAAGTGTTTCCCCTCATCTCTCACCTCCGACCAGGCCAGGCCGTGGGTCTCTTAGCCCCGTCTCTGTGACGCCCCTAAGCACTTGTCTTATAGAAGCTTTTAGGTGGGCGTCGGCGCTGCCCACACTCCTCCAATCTCCAACCTCCGCTCTGTCCTGCCTCCCGCACTCAGGGACGACACCTTCCATCCACGTGTGGGACGCCATGACCAAGCACACCGTGTCCATGCTGCGGTGCTTCCACTCGAAGGGCGTGAACTACATCAACTTCAGCGCCACCGGGAAGCTGCTGGTGTCGGTGGGCGTGGACCCTGAGCACACCATCACCGTCTGGCGCTGGCAGGAAGGTAAAGGAAGTGGGCTTTCTGTCCCTCTGTGGGGCTTGCTCGTGGTGCGGGCTGGGCTCCAGCCTAGATCTGCCTCACTCCATGGCCCGCTGTTGGTACTGCTCCAGGCCAGCCTGTGGAGTCCTAAAGAAGCTGCTGGTCAGCTGCTGCTGCATCCTGAACCCCACGGCCCCCGGAGGCCTGGGCTGGGCAGTGAAGGGTCTTTGGGAAAGTGGCCCAGGGCTGACTGCCTTCCTCCTCAGGCAACAGGCAGCACCCTCCACTATTTCTGTCCTAACCACCTTCCTACACAAGCTTCCCAGTCTGTCTGGTGACCCCTGGATCCTGCTGTGGCTTCGGCACCCTCATTGTCTTATTACAGGAAATGGGATGGGGTTTTACCACCATTTTTTTAAACATTTTTGAAATGGGGATTCACCTTATAATTAAGGTTTACATTTAATGGAACAAGATTTCTTTCTTGTCCTCCCCCAATACACGTGCACACACAGGCTGCTACTAAATTTACAGTCTTCTTTGAATCAAAATTAGGCAATCTTTTGGATATATTCTCCCAGTTGGCAAAAGCAGATCCAATTAGTTAAGACATTAATGAGGTCCATCTCCAGCCCGGCCGCCTGTATCTGGGGCATGCTCAGCCAGGCACACACAGAGGTGGCACTTCTCCAACCAGGACTTCAAGAGTCCCATGATCTCAGCATCTTCCCATGGTGGGGACGCAAGAGGGGATAGTAAACGAGCCCAGCGGGAGGGAATTCCAGTCCCTCCTGAGCCTCCGTCTGAAGAAAAGAGTCTGGGGACCTGCAGATACTTATGATGAGACGCGTCATGCTCCCTCCATTTCTCATGTTCTTGTTCATCAGTGTCTTGTGTCCAAATGGCCCCATAGTCTGTATCCTAGGGATGCAGGTCATTGCTTGTGATGTCACATGGCCAGCTGATTAAGTAGACTCAGCCCCAGAGGAGAAACACAGCATCTTCACTGATAGACTTATAGTGTCTTAGAGCTGGACGGACTTAGAGAAGCCTTCCTGCCCAGTCAGGATCCATCCCATGGACAGATCCCTCTGACACATTCCTCGCAGGCTTCTTTCCTTTTTCTACTCAAGTGCTGTCGCATATACAGCCAGCATCACTTCCTCAGACAGCCCACCCACTGTTGAAAGCCCTTTCTTAGGCGAGAGTGTAACTTGCTTCAGAAAGCCTTTCTGCTATGGTACTAACTGTATTCTCTGTGGTAGCCAGGAACACGTCTGTTCCTCACTCATTAGAAGAAGGTCCTATCAACCCTGTACACAGTATCATCCTTTTCAGCTCAGGCTCACTCTCCCAATGTCCCGTCTGTCCCTCTGGGCAGTACCTGCTCTGGCCCTGCCCCAGTGTAGTACCTACCCTGCTTCATGGTCCCCTAGGGCCCTTCTGCCCTCCAAGGGTGGACTGGTAGAGCCAGGACTTTTAAACAAGTTCCCAGGATAAAGAGAAGACTTCTCACTGGTAGTTTTCTCCCATTGTCTTTGTTGGAAGCAGTGCTTCGGTCTGTATAGAAGGGTTCTGAGCCAGTGCTAGGATCTAATAGCTGACACCAACCACCAAGGCTTCTGAGAGCACAACCTGGCCTCATCCAACTCTCTCACCCTCGCAGGTGCCAAGGTTGCCAGCCGAGGGGGCCACCTGGAGCGCATATTCGTGGTGGAATTTCGCCCTGACTCAGACACACAGTTTGTGTCGGTTGGGGTCAAACACATGAAGTTCTGGACCCTGGCAGGCAGCGCCCTGCTTTACAAGAAAGGGGTCATTGGGTCTATGGAGGCTGCCAAGATGCAGACGATGTTGTCCGTGGCCTTCGGTGCTGTGAGTTGCAGCAGAAGCTTCCTGAGAGGGAAGCCTGGACCCCTGGGCGTGGGCACGGGGTGGGCAGGTATATCCTAAAAGCTGTGAACAACAGGAAAGCCATTTCCACAGGATCTCCTTCCTTGGACTGTTTGCAAGCACTGTTTTGTTTCCTTAGCATAGATGAATGAGTTGACTATATCATTCCCCTCAAAATGTTAATTAGAAAAAAGCAGACCCCACCCCCACCCCCACCCAGGGCTGGAGGTTCATTATTCCAGAGTCACACTAACTTGCAAGCCTGTCATGTTGAGCTCAATAGATGCAGAGGCTGAGGGACATTTCCATCACCAGACAGCATCCCTGCCCCCTGCCCTCTCAGGCCACAAGTCCCCTAATGACCCCCTTGCACAGGCTGTGGGTGGTCCTATGGCAACAGGAGCTACCCAGGGATGTTCTGAAACACAGTCAACTCTTGGTCCTCCCAGTGTGGGTTTACCTGGCCACGTAGATGAGCCCAGGAGAGTCACTGGGGGCTGCTGCCAGAGTGGAAGTGCATTTAAAAGCAAACCTGTGCTCAATGGGGAATCAACCGTCCCCAGAGCCAACTCAGCAGAGTGAATTGCAGAGCCGGGTGATTTCCATACCACATCTTCCTACAAAGATGTGCTCTTTGTAGAATTCTCTTTCCTTCCCCTGATACAGAAGGTTGTTCTAAGCTGTGTATGTGTCTCTCTGGCTCCTGTTTCTTGGCACTGGAGCGGGGGGCTGGGAGGGGGCCCTCTTGAGAACCGCAGCCAGTGTCCTGGTGTGGAGGGTGTCCCTCTGTTGACAGAACAACCTCACTTTCACGGGTGCCATCAACGGCGATGTCTACGTGTGGAAGGACCACTTCCTCGTCCGGCTGGTGGCCAAGGCTCACACAGGCCCCGTCTTCACCATGTACACGACCCTTCGGGATGGGCTCATCGTGACCGGCGGGAAAGAGCGGCCGTAAGCCGGAGCTCCTCTGGGAACAGCTGGTGTTTTGTGATTGTCTTGGGAGAAACGGACAGAAGCATCTCCAACTTGGAGAAAATGCAGATTTTCACTCTCTTGTTTCTTCTGCATCATGGAGATGAGTCTGCCATCTCTCCAAGAGGGCCCTGGGTCAGAACCTTCAGAAGTAAGGCTCAGAGAGGCAGAGTCCTATAGTTTAACAACTGGAGAGATGCTTTTGAATAGCCCCGGTGACTCTGCTGTCCATCAAATGTTACTGCCGATAGCTCTTCCGGAGGGGGCAGGAGGGGTGAGATGAAGGGAGAGGTGTCCAGTGGGGACTGCGACTCTGTGAAGGCCAAGTACTCCTCTTCATTGTCCAGTCTAATGAAAACACAGCTTGATTTTTTAGATTGGGATTCTCTTTCCTCTTACGATAGTAGCATTTGACAGCAGTCTAGGAAATCTACAAGTTCAAGGGGTTCTGGTGGCTCATCGGCAGGACCTATGAAAGGGCCACCCCAAGGGGTTGTTCTGCTGGGCCCCGGGATGTGGGGCCGGGACCTTGAGGAGATGGCAGGGGGAGAGGCGAGTGGAGGGTCCTGGGCGGTCTTTGGACGAGGGCTGACTTGCCATGTTCTTGATCTTTCTCAGGACCAAAGAAGGAGGTGCTGTGAAACTGTGGGACCAGGAGATGAAGCGCTGCCGGGCCTTCCAGCTGGAGACGGGGCAGCTGGTGGAGTGCGTGCGCTCCGTGTGCCGCGGCAAAGTGAGCGGGCGGGCCAGCCTTTCCCCAGCCACACATCTGCCCTGCACTGGGGGGTGGTCGAGTCCTGAGAACAAGGCTCCCGGGTGTGACTTAGACTGCGGAGGGAGGCAGCTTAGCGGAGTGGGACAGACCTGGATGCAAAGTGTGGCTCGCCCAGGAGAACTGGCTGTGTGACCTTTGCTCTGTTACGTAGCCTTTCTGTGTCCAGCTCATGGTGGTCGTGAGGATTGCAGGAATCATCAGTGCCCAGGGCCTTTCGTTATGCCTGACACATGGTCAGTCAGTAGATGTCAGCTGCTGCTGTTAGAGGCACAGGGATATTAGGTAGTTTGCCCAGGCCCTCAGGTGCACAGCCAGGATGGGGAAAGCTAAGGACCACCACACTAAGGCATTTGGTCAGATGCTTCACTAAATATCACGCACAGCTGTTTGGCTTTTGTTTTTTAAATATGGACATCCAGGCTCTTGCCCAGTGTGCCAAATCAGAATCTCAGGGGTAGGGCCTTGGCTTTGATATGTGTGTTCTTTTTTCCTTTTCTTCTTCTTCTTTTTAATTCCCCAGGAGATTCTAAAGTACTTGAAGTCTCCTGACCTCTGTTTAATGCCTTGTATTTATATGTTGGAATTGGTATCAGTCTACAAACTTGCTCTCTAGACTCCCTCCACTAAAAACGCAAACCTGAGTCTACATCACTGTAAACGGGGAACTGTGGTTTTAAGTAGATACACGATAGTCATCCGGAAGGGGAGGGTAATTAGACTAGAGGAGATGAAGGCAGAATGAGGTCTAGAACCTGGAAGTCATCAGGAGTTTGAGGAAGAACTGAGAAAGAGTTTGGGCTGTCCTAGAGCAGAAATTGGCTGCCCTGCTCTGCAGTGAGCTCAGAGTCACTAGAACATTCCAGCGGAGACGAGAGGATTGGGGGCCTTTGGGGGACTTCTTCCCAAGGGGCTCGAGGGAGAGAAGGCCTAGTAGGGGGCGGGGTTGTCACTTAAGGATGGCGAATTTGTTGTTAAAAACAAAGCACTTCTTGGCTCTTGCTGTTTTAGTACCAGCGCCGGTGAATGTACTTTCCCAAGTTGCTCTGATAGTGTTTTTTTATTATTATTATTATTTTATATTGTGACAAAATCTAGAAAACATAAAATTTACCATTTAGCCATTTTGAAGCATACAGTTAATTGGTATCAGATACATTCACATTGTTATGCAACCAGCAGCACCATCCCTCCTTGGGACATTTCTCATCCTGTACAACAGAAGCTCAGCATCTATGAAGTAATAACTGCCCCACGCAGCCCCTGGCAACCACCATTCAACCTCCCGTCTCCATGCATTTGACTCATCTAGGAATTTCGTATGAGTGGGATCCTACAGTGTTTTTCTTCTAATAGTGTTTTGATTACAACAGGGAAAAATTTTAGTGGGAACCAAGGATGGAGAAATCATTGAAGTTGGTGAAAAAAACGCTGCTTCCAACATCTTGATTGATGGACACATGGAAGGGGAGATCTGGGGCCTGGCCACACACCCCTCCAAGGACATCTTCATCTCCGCCAGCAATGACGGCACAGCCCGCATCTGGGACCTGGCTGACAAGGTGAGGGGCAGACACTGCCTGGGCTCGGAGGCCCCAAGTGGGGTGAGGGGAAGTCCGGCCAGGGTCCATCAGGCCAGTCAGAGATGGGGGATGGGGTTGGACAGGAGCTCAGCCACAGCGCGGCAACCAAGTTAGACTCATAGTGAAGGCAGTCCCATTCACACTCACCCATTCTGTTCATATCTATTAGCTATGTACTTCTATGAATATTTATAGTGCAGGAATAATCTCACTGAGAATGCTTTATCCTCTTGTCACAAAAGAACCCACGAAACTAAAAAAGAGATAAATCATGTCTTCCCCAGATGGGAAGAGAAAAAAAATGATTTAAAATGTCAGATGTTCCCAAGTGGAACATTTCAATCAAAATTCCAACAAAGTTACTCTTAGAGTTTGGAAAAAAATTTAAAAATACAAAAAATTTCAAAAAACAGATCCATCTTGAGTAAAAATGTAAAATAGCAGAAAATAAACAGGAGTAGAGGAAGAAAGATTGATGTTTACCAAGTCTTAGCTGATAGTAAAAAAGTACGTGTGTTCTAATAATTAAAATACTTGGTTTCATTACAAAATGGCTCATAAATATTTCAGTCGTATATTCAGTGTCAGGATCATGGAACAGACTTGGAGAAGCCTAAGCTAAGTGTGGTTGTCATACTCAAGTTGAAAGTGAAAAGAAAGTGCAAGTCACTCAGTTGTGTCCAACTCTTTGTGACCCCATGGAATTCTCCAGGCCAGAATACTGGAGTGGGTAGCCTTTCCCTTCTCCAGGGGATTTTCCCAACCCAGGGGTTGAACCCAGGTCTCCCACATTGCAGGTGGATTCTTTACCAGCTGAGCCACAAGGGAAGCCCAAGAATACTGGAGTGGGTAGCTTATCCCTTCTCGAGCAGATCTTCCTGACCCAGGAATTGAACCAGGGTCTCCTGCATTGCAGGCAGATTGTTTACCAACTGAGCTATTAGGGAATCCCCATACTCAAGTTAGTTTGTAATTATTGATTATGTTTATTAATATACACTATATACCAGATGTTTCATAAATACCATCATTAATGCTTACAACAACTTTGCAAGACCAATATTAATATCACTTCTCTATACATGGGGCTTCCCCAATGGCTCAGCAGGTAAAGAACCTGCCTGCCAATGCAGGAGACACAGGAGATGCAGGTTCAATCCCTGGGTCAGGAAGACCCCCCGGAGGAGGAAATGGCAACTCACTCCAGTATTCTTGCCTGGAGAATCCCATGTACAGAGGAGCCTGGCAGGTTACACAAACAGTCAGACACAACTGAGCATACACACACACACACACACACAGGAGCAACTTACCCGAACACACCCAGCACACAAACAGTCAGACACAACTGAGCATGCACACACACACACACACACACACACACACACAGGAGCAACTTACCCGAACACACCCAGCACACAAACAGTCAGACACAACTGAGCATACACACACACACACACACACACACAGGAGCAACTTACCCGAACACACCCAGCACACAAACAGACACAACTGAGCATACACACACACACACACACACACACACACAGGAGCAACTTACCCGAACACACCCAGCACACAAACAGACACAACTGAGCATACACACACACACACACACACACACACACAGGAGCAACTTACCCGAACACACCCAGCACACAAACAGACACAACTGAGCATACACACACACACACACACACACACACACACACAGGAGCAACTTACCCGAACACACCCAGCTAGGGACAGAGCCAGGATCTGGGATCTGAACTATCACATGCTGAAGCTCAAACTCTTTCCCCTGAACAAGAGGTCAGCAAGCTGCAGCCCAAGGATGAAGTCTGCCGGCTGCCTGTTTCTGCAGTTAGCTGCGCTTTATTGTTTATATCGGCGTCCATGGCTGCTTTCGTGCTTCACTGGCAGAGCCAAAAATATTTACTGTTTACTGTCAAACCATTCACAGAGAAAGTTCACCAGCCTCTGCTTAAACCACATTGTCTCCCCAGCTGCTCAGTCAAAACACACTGCCCGCCTCGGCCCCTCAGGGACTCTTACTGTAAGAAGCAAGAGGTCTGGAGCCTCCCTAGAAGTGACCTGGGTGCAGGATTTCCCCTGGAGACTAGCTGAGGTGGCCAAGAGCTCAGGGTATTATGTTGTGTCCATGTAGAAGCTGCTAAACAAGGTGAGCCTGGGCCACGCGGCCCGGTGTGCGGCCTACAGCCCGGACGGGGAGATGGTGGCCATTGGCATGAAGAATGGAGAGTTTGTTGTCTTGTTGGTGAACAGCCTGAAAGTTTGGGGGAAGAAGAGAGACCGGAAATCTGCTATCCAAGATATCAGGTACATAGCAAGTGGTCTGGGCAGGGAGGAGAAAGGCAGGCATTCATTCTCCCTCCCTATGGTTCCTGTTCCAGGAGGCTGGGATGAAGAACTCACGTATGAGAGGGTCCCTTTCAATGAACCAGCTCTGGTAGGAGACCCTCTCACACATTAGTTCTCAGACATATCTTTGCTGATTCCCATGAGTGTGGTAAAAACTTCTTGTGAAGAGCCTTCTACAGAAGGCTGCACACACCCATTTTCTTTTTTCCTGGGGGGTTTGATCCAGAGAAGCAGTCAAATTCCTTAGACTGTTGAAGAAGCTACCCAACCTGACCTTGAGCTTGGGAAGTCCGTCCCAGAGCAGACCTCATGCCTGACCGGCCCCAGACAGCCCTCCTCACAGACCGTGCTCTTGAATTGCTTTTTCTAGAATCAGCCCAGACAGCAGATTCTTAGCCGTTGGTTCTTCTGAACACACAGTTGACTTCTATGACCTCACTCAGGGCACAAGTTTGAACCGCATCGGCTACTGCAAAGATATCCCCAGCTTCGTCATTCAGATGGATTTTTCTGCAGATGGCAAGTATATCCAGGTATGCTTCGGCTTTACTGATAATAGTATAACCATTGATACACTATAAAGTATATATAGTATAACTGAGGTAACCATTGATAATAGTATTACTAACAACAGCTTAGGTAAAACCAGGGCTGACTGTTCGCCAGGCAGTGTGTTCACAGGAACCCCTTAAGGATGTTGCTTTTCCTCCTATTTTATACCTGAACAAACAAAGGCTTAAGAATTTAAGAAAGTCAAATAGAATTTAAAATAGTAGAATTATTTTTCAGTAGGAAAGCAGGAAACAAGCCGTAATCATCTTGAGCTTCTTCTCACCACCGTCCCTTCAACGCTTTCTAATTCCTAGTTCTTAGGGCTGTATCAAAGCCTGTGTTGCCTCTTATACTTCATCTCAATTCCAAATCCCATGGGTAGTGTGGCCCCTCCACCCTTGGGACCCAGACTCCAGACCATGACCCTGGAGTGAAGGCCCTGGGGGGACTGACCCACGGGGAGGGTCAAGAGCGGTTGCACTCGTGGCACTGAGTATAGAACAATGATGTCTCCAGCACTTTGAACAAATATTATGCATTTGTGAGCTGGCCAGGAGTCAGGCAGTCATTCTGAAAGGAGAGAGGATGCATTCATTTGTCAAGTGTGAACTGAACCAAGCGCTACATTAGACTTCTGGGTGGAGGAAACGGGCCTGATCCCTGCTGTCTGGGAGCTTGCCTTGTGGACAAGAGGAGCATTAAACTCATCACACAGTGTACCCATAATTATAAATTTTGATTATGTGCTGAGAAGGAAAAGCACAGTGCCCTGTGGGGGCATTTAACAGACACTGAGTTTAGATTGGCTTCCCCTCCCTGAGGTGCTGTTCACACTGAGGTCTGCAGGGTGTGCAGGGGTCAGCCAACCAAGACAGCGGAGCGTGGTTCCAGGCGTTCCGCGTGAAAAACCAAATGTGGGAAAGATTACAGCTCGTTCCTGATCAGCAGGGAAATCGGGGTGGCTGGGCCAGCACCGCAGGGGGACAGGGGGCTGGAGACGGAGGCAGCAGCCACGTGCTGGAAAACGATTGGTTTCCTCTAGAAGGTTCCCAGAGAAGCCAGGATCAGGTCCTAGATACCTCAGAGATCATCTACATTGGCTGTTGTCCATTAGAAACCTTGCTTCAGTTCTTTACTGAAGGACCTTGCTTCCCTGAAAACAGGGATCCCCAAGTCTGAGCGAGCACCAGCATCCCCTGGAGTCTTTATTAAAATGACCGCTGGGCCCCACCCTCTTCAGGGGATCTGATGGGGGGCCGGGGGTGGGGGTCCAAGAGCGCATTTCTAACAAATTTCCAGATGCTGCTTCTGCTGTTGGAGAACCAAAGTTGGCGAACCACGGCCTTAGAACTTTGGAAAATAGCAAGAAAATGGATGGGAAATGCCCTGCTTGTGTAAACTTGGCTGCAGGCTGACCACAGGCTTTGCAGGCTGGCGCTGAACTTGGGTTTGGTGGAAAGGTCTGGGGATGTGGAGGTTGGGAAGCAGCACATGGGAAGGGGAATCCTTTGGGCAGCAAAGAAAGAACATTGATGGGCGTGACTGCCTCCCGCCTGCAGGTTTCCACAGGAGCCTACAAGCGCCAGGTACATGAAGTTCCCCTGGGGAAGCAGGTCACCGAAGCTGTGGTCATTGAGAAGATCACCTGGGCCTCCTGGACAAGGTGACTGCAGGAAAGGTCCCAAGGGAGACTACTGTTGTCCCAGCCTCAGCCTCAAGTTTGTGTGGGGCTGGGATCTGAAGCAGCTCAGAGACAGAGCCCTTTCCCTTGGGCAGTCGGAGGAGGGAAGCTTCTTGCTCCCAGGTTGGGCCACAGGCTTTGATCTGACCTGGGCTTTTGAAATGCAAAGTCCCTCTTGTTGTGTAATCTGTCCCACCCATCCCCAGCTGCACCCAGCAAGTTCAAAGGGAAACCATCTCCCAGCTCTTGGCCAAGCTCCCTTCAGTACAGTGAGGCCTCCTCCAACCCCTGGGACGGGGAGGGAGGGCTGGTCACCAGGTAGCAGGGTAAGCAGCAGGGCCCTGCCAAGTCAGAAGAGAGGAGACCACCAGCCCGGAGACTTAAAGGAGCCCCCACTTTTCAACCAAACCCACACTCAGAAGCATTATGGGGAAGAGGGAGAGAACCAAAGATGGAGGGAACTTGTCTTTTGGGGTGAAAGGCACCCGAGGCAGAGAACAGCGGGAGCTGGGGCAAGTGCACAGATGGGGGGAGGGACAGAGGAGCCGCGTGACGGCACTGACTCTTCCTCTCCTCCCGGGAGAGGATGCCTGACTGCAGGAATGTGTGACAAGGGTCACACACCTCACACCTCTTTCTGTTGGAACAGCATTCTGGGAGATGAAGTCATTGGCATCTGGCCGCGAAATGCAGACAAGGCTGATGTCAACTGTGCCTGTGTGACCCATGCAGGCCTGAACATCGTCACGGGAGACGACTTTGGGCTGGTGAAGCTCTTTGATTTTCCGTGCACAGAGAAATTTGTGAGTTTCCCTTAGAGTAACTCCATGCACAGCCTCTAGGCTCTCTGACGTTGTGCATTCTCCCAGAGATTGTGGCCACATGGACACGACTGTCTACAATCTAGCACAAGATGAATCTTGTCACAGCCCTGGGGAGACTTGGCCACCCTTAACCTTTTCCTCCCCTTCACAAGGGGAAGTCTTGGAAGCCAGGAGGATGGGGGTAAGGGTACCGAGCAGGGCAACAGTGAGGCAGGAAGCCAGTGAAGGGCTGGCTCCCAGAGATGTCCAGACCTAATAGGCAGCCCGTGGGTGAAGGGAAGCCTGGGGAGATGGAGCAGAGTCCTGGGAGTAGTCCAGGGTGGCTGAAGGACAGGCTGTCTTAGTCACCTCAATTCCCTTTTGCTCACAGGCCAAACACAAGCGTTACTTCGGTCACTCAGCTCACGTGACAAACATCCGTCTCTCTCACGACGACAAGTATGTAGTCAGCGCTGGCGGAGGCGACTGCAGGTACCAGCCTGACTCTGGCTCTGCCCCGAGGCCTGGCCTCCCCGCCGGCCCCACCTCCACCGTCAGCTCCTCCCGGGGGCACGGCAGGGGCTGGCGTAGGAAGCGACCAGGAGATGCAGTGAGGGCTTGCCAGTGTAGGGTGTCTAGTCTCCGGTGACCCCAAACCCTGACTGTGATGGGCCTCTGTCCCCACTAGGCTGGCCTGGGGTTGGAGAGAAGCCAAGGGCAGATCAGAGCTACCCTGAGCTTTGCTGGTTGGAGGGGCAGGTGCTGAGAGACCCCACCTCCACGTGGCGATTTCAGTAGGAGCTGCTGGACAGCCCGCAGCACCCACTGCATATAATCAGGAGCTGAGTGACCTTGATCCATGGGCCTTATAACTCAGAACTTCAGTTCATCACTAGAGTTCTTAACATGGATGATTAATCCACAACTCTGGATTTACAAATAGTAATATTGGGCCTCAGTCACGCAGAACACGTTACCTGATTTTACACGTGAAATCAGACAAGGGGTAAAGCCATTAGGACCCGTGCTAGTTAGAAGCTGGAGAACCTCAGCCAGCTGTGTGGACTCCTGAACTGGGTCTGCCCCTAACCTTCACCACTGCTCAGTGAGAAACAGGCCCCATGCTCTGGGAGGCATGAGGTCTTCCAAAGTTTTGGAAGAACCCCCTAGCAGCCTACTCCAGAGATGCTATCAGAACCTCCAAGGAGCTCTCTTGTGTCCCTCCACCAAGGGCCTTTCTTATTTGGAGTGTGGGGGACCAGCACGATGTCATCCGAAGTCATTCAGCTTCTCCACATCTCATGTAGATGAAGAGCTTTACAGAAACATGAATACTGGTTTCTGTTCAGTTGAGGACTGGGCTCAAAGGGGCATCAAGAAGAAACACATGCATTTTTAGTAGTCTGAGTAAGGTTGTGAAAAAGGTACCTGTAGAGAATTTTAACCCACTTTCTACCCAAAAGCACCGTGTAGAAAATGGCCCCAAAGGATGCTTTCTACTGGCCCCCCGGGAAACATCCATCTCCAGGGCGCTGTGTCAACCGCCGCAGGCACTTAGAGCTGTTGAGAAAGGGCTGACAGCAGCTCCCGGGGTGGGGAGCGGGGGGAGGACCCCCAACCAAAGCAGCACCAACCCAACCGTGAACAAGCAGCTGCAGGAGACAGATGCTAACCCGGAGATCTGAGGGGGCTGTCGGTCACTATAAAGGGCTTGGATGGCAACTTCCCAACACAGGACCCCTCGGCCTGGCAGCCATGGGCTCCTGTCACCCCTGGCCCTGTGCTGAACACTAGAAAGAGCTCTCCTGCTTGAGTGGAGCTGATAAAAGCTCTTCAGTGGTAACAAGAGAGAAGTGTGAAGTCAAGCTGCCAGCAGTCCAGTTCAGAAGGGACATGCTGAAAGAGCCAGACCAAACAGATAACATAGACCTTAAAAAGAAATAACCAATAGACCTTTAATTGGTAGCAAGATCCCTGGTTTGTCTTTTAAAATTGAAATAAAAATGTTCAGCCTGAGCTTGACTCTGGAGCTCTTGGCAAGAATGACTTTTGTCGCTTGACAAAAGTTATGATGTCCAGCCCTGCAAAATGTTTGGTCTGTCTTTTCAGTGTATTTGTGTGGCGATGCCTGTAAATGCCAGAATCTGCTTTCCTGCTGCCGCCACGGCTGGCAACCACAGAGGCCGTGATGAGGTACCTCCTGGCTGCCAGCTGCTGGGAAAGGTCTACACCGCAACAAGCTACATGAGCTCCAAGTGCTGGTGAGATGTGACTGCTTCCATCACCTGGAGCTTCCAAAACTGGGATGTCAAGAAGGAAGGTCAGTGCTGACGTGTTAAGACTGCTTGCCTCTCTTCCTGAGACTACAAACTACACGTACTCACTACACTGACAAAGAAATCCTATCTGATAATGTAGCCCACTGACAAAATTTAAAGCCTCAGTTACCCTAACCAATATGTAGCTTTTAATTTGCATCAAAACTTTTACAAAAGATGTTTTGCTATTATGTTTCTATATACTTTAAAAATGTTCATTTTTACAAATAAGGAAGTTGAACAGGACAGCTTAAGTTAGTTTCACTGAAATACTAGAAATACTGATAGCCTCTGTTCTCCACATTTAGCTTTCGAAACCAAATGAGCCATGTATAAACAAGTTGAGAAACTTAATTTTTTTAATGTTTCATTTGCAGAGTTTTATATCCATTAAGTGCCTTTGAAAGCTTCCAGTTGTGTGGGCTGCTAATCTCACCTCCCACAAATTATCTCCTTTCTACATATGGTGCTAAAACTTCAAAACTGAGGAGGGCTACAGGATCCTAGCAGATTCCTGGTCACCCATGCCATGTGTTTAGGTCAAGGCTTCCCAAAGGAAAGACACTAGTTATGTGCTTGGGAAACAGTGGCTATTTGAAGTTGAGCAGCAAAGAAACTTAAGTTCAGGTGTTGGAAGATGGGTGGGTAGAGTAGGTTTCATTATACTGAGTGCCAAACCCACAACATCCAAAACATTTCAAATAAAACAAACCTCTACTACAAAATAGAAGGGAAAACAAAAAAGCGCAAGTAGGTCCAGGAAGATGAGCTGATTTATCCTACTGAACCTAAAATGGTAACAGAGGAGGTGCCCGGAGGCTGCGCTGGGAGGGCCACTCCCAGAGTGGGGTGGACTTGACTCCAGTGATGTGCTTCAGGTGAACCATACAGGTCAGGTCTGGATTCAAAAAATCTCTGCAGAACAAATTCCTAAGCCCAAAGCAGTATTTGATAACTCAAGATTATAGAACAAAATAATCTAGCTCAGAGTTGGCTGGATGACAGAATGTGACTTGGCCAACAAAATCAGAAGCACCCTGGACCACCTCCCATCATACCTGACACTTGCTAACCACTGACAAAAGAGGGGCTGATGATGGCATGTACTGGGAAGGCAGGTTGGTGACAGACTGGGACTCTGAGCACATAGATTATACCAATTAGACCTTCTAGTCTGAACTAAAATTCTGGATCTTGAGTTACTGGCTATTTTCAATTGTCAGTTTAGAGGAATGGTGAAACGAAGCATTTTCAATTAAATAGATTAACATTTACCACAGAAGTGCTTCAACATTCTAAATGGATTAGATCACTCATTAAGCTATTTTTATACGCCAATTTATTAATGCCTTACATTAACCCACTGATAGGTTGTTGGGCCCACAGTTAGAGTCCCCATGCAGCCCTAATTCTGTTTTCTGTATCCATGTGACTGGTGATGCTGAGTGATAACCATGTCTGCCTATATTGTACACTGACCTTTCATACTGATTGAATCTTGCATTGAAATAACTATGTGAAGAACAAATTCATCAATGATGATATATGTACACACTGTATTTAAAGAGCAATAGTGTCTGTGTCAAGAAAAGTTCTTAAATCTGATTTGTAAACATTTATATGGTTTGATTTTATGTATGTTCATAAATCCTGCACTGTATTCCATATGTTAAAATATTGGTGCATGAATTTATTTTCAATTAAAGTATAAAAACACATAATTTAAAAACATTTTGGTATCTGTCAAATAGATTTATGTAGATGTGTTCTTGTTTTCAAAGTAAACATGGCTACACTGAGCTTAAAGCCTTTCTGGAAGTCACACACTGGTGGAGGCAAAGTCTACCCTTTGTGTCTGATACCTTCATTCTACAGCAGGTTCATGAAACCAAAATACGAAACAGCGTTTAAGTCTATAAGCTTTATTGATACTTTGCTTTTACAGTTCACAATGCATTCCACAGATTTAGTTCAGTACAGCTTAAACCACAATTGTATAAATCGTCATTTATAATTTCTTACATAACAATGTTTGATATTTGCAAACATTTTTGGAAGCATTAGATTCAGTCCAGAGTCTGTGATAAAATTAACTACAGTAAGTCTGTGCAATGAAGTTTATGTTGAGTTCTGTTTGCATGGCATCGGTTCATGTTGAAAACAGATGGTAGTGCACCTAGAAATATGTTTTTTTCCTAGCTTATGTGCTTTGGAACTACACACGTAAAACCAATGACAGAAGTATCAAGCACTGTGGGGCAGCTGGAAAGGAAAAGGTCTAAGCTTTGTGAAACACTATATATAGATATATATATAATCTATATTTACTTATATTGGCAATTAATACAACAGTAAATTTCACAATACACCTAGAACATACCAGAAAAGGCAAGCTTTTTCACTCCTGCTTTGGTGGTATGATCTCGTCTAAACATTTCAGAAAATCTGCATCAATCTACACAGACCATACACAGTGCACAAACTGTGAAAAGGGTTATTTTTTTCAGCTCCACTTTCTTTGCAATTCCCCAAATACAGCAAGACTACCTGCGACAAAGTGTAATATACAGCTTTCTCAGATCTTTTTTTATTCACCAGTGCCTCATACAGGAAAAACAAATATGATTACAATTTAAATCCATACATAGCAGCTTACAATACTTAAGATGATGAACACAGGGCAGTCAAGACAGGTCATTTTTCCTCAGACACTGCGTTGCTAAAAATAAAGATCTGTGAAACTGCACTGCAATGTCAAGGCTGTGTTCTTCCCTGACCCTCCCCAATGGAATCAAATGAATATCCCCTTTAAAGATAAACTCCTATTAACTATTTCAGGCTTTCTCATTCAGCTTTACGCTTCAATCCAGGGATTTTTGCTTGGATTCTACAAATGAGAAGGAGGGGCAAAAGGTCAGTGTAGATACTGTGAATTTACAATATTCTGTTTTCTGCTTCTTTTTTTTTCTTTTTTCTGTTTTCTGCTTCTTAAAAATGTCTATCCTTCAAGACTTACATGTACATTGCTCAGCTTATACAAGAAATAAAATCTTAAGGCTGTCAAACTACAAGCTATAATTTTGCCACCCTGACCTCACAAATTAGACTCAAAGCCTTAGATACATGTAAATTGACACAGAATCAATGATCCAAATGTTAGAAAAAAAGTCTTTTGGCAACTCACACTTTAGGTCTGACTAAAACTGACTACTATGTCTTGACATGAAAATACTGCACTGTTGTCAAAGTCCAGTATACCTAGCCTTGGTGTAAAAAAAGTGCAGATTTTAAATACTTACTTAGCCATAGCATCTTTAACATTCTTATTTGCAAGTCCTAGATAATGATCTATTTGCGCCTGAAAGAGATAAAGAGTTTATTAGAAAATTGCCATTGCTAAAAAATCTTAGAACTGTGTTCCAACATATTAAAGGCTTAATTTAATTAATTTAATTAAACTGCCACAGTTCTCGTTTTTATAAGGTTTTGGAAACTGGCACCAACATTTCTAAGTTCCACATAAGAGAATGAGCTTTGTATTCTGCAATCTGCAGTTAAATTACCTGATGCCGTTCATAAATAACAGGAACACTGAAGAGTGAAATCAGAGCTGAAAAAGGAAATACACAAGCTTTAAAGTAGATTGCAGTGTTTGTTCCCTAAATCATACAAAAGTCATCAAACTGGCAGCACTCTTAAGATAGCCAGGAATGTTCCTACTACGGGGAGACACAGCTGCTGGGGGGCAGAGCAATGAGTTAACCAAGGGAGCCAGAAGCCACTCCTGGCTTCACATTACAGACTTTATAAAATATAGGCATCCCTAGTTAGTTAGACATATGACTGCAAATCAAATAAGGCCACTCTTGATCTGGTTTATCACTGCTGGAGTAGCCTTCAGGAAGTAAAGTGGCATTTCCATAAATAGTGTAAGTATTAGCAATTTATTTAAGAAGATCACAACCTCTAATGTATATCCCTGTATTTTTCCTACAATATAAGAATATTTTCCATTAAAATATCTTGAAGTTCGTTGCACACCATTTTTTTTTTTTTTGGCTGTACTGTGCAGTATGCAGGATCTTGGTTCCCACACCAGGGATCAGACCCATGGCCTCTGCAGTGGAAATGTGGGAGTCCTAGCCACTTGTCCTCCAGGAAGTCCCCCATCTTTTAAAAAATTTTTCATTCTATTGGTTCTGTAGACTTACCCAAAATTAGTAGAGTCAGACCATTGAACAAGGCACCAACATAGGTAAATACCCACATCAACACTGCAAACTGTAAGAAAATAATAGCCAATTAAAGACAAAATTCAAGTAAAGTTTTAAAATTAAACCTTCAAATAAATACATCCCATGTAAATGCCAAACTACTATAGGCATACTCCTTGGAGATTTGGTAAAAACAATATGGATATTTCACTAAGCTGCCAGGCTCGATTCAGGAATTTCAGAATCTAATTAAAACAGTTAATAGATATGATTCATTTTCCTCTGGAGTACATTACCAAATAGTTGATGTCGTTTCCTCTAAAATCAGAAAGTATAACAAAGGTCACCACCTTACCCCTCCAGCTCTACTATAAGTATTCAACTTCTAAAATGGGAAGACTGGAAAGCTATCATAAGAATTAACTACTGAAAATGATTTTAAAGTACCAACAAGTGATTCAAGATTTATATGAGCTGAATGAATCAGACATATATCTGACTAAGCAATAATGGTGCAAGGAGACTATGTCTCAAATACCCAAAATATCAGCTCTAGCATTTTATTAAGGATCAGAAGCACTTTCTCTCCAGTAATAAATGTTTTAATAGCCAATGAGGACTCCTCAAACTTTTAAACCTAATTATAAAATTCACCATTATTATTATTTTAGCCAGAGAAGGAAATGGCAACCCACTCCAGTATTCTTGCCTGGAGAATCCCAGGGACAGAGGAGCCTGGTGGGCTCCCGTCTATGGGGTCGCACAGAGTCGGACACGACTGACGCGACTTAGCAGCAGCAGCAGCAGCATTCTTTTAGCCACTGCCTTCTTTATTTAGCAAACACTAACCCAGTTCTTACTACTGATGTATTAGTACCACACACAGTTTTAAGTGCTTCACAAATACAAACTCATTTATTCCTCCTAACAATTTTATGAGGTAGGCACTGCTATCAGCAGATGAAGACACTAAGGAAAAAAATGAAGACACTAAGGAAAAAACAAAGGTTTAGGAACTTGCCAGAGTTGAGGTTATACTGTTATTAAATACAGCAGTTTGGGAAAAGCCTTGTTTCTATAAAGTGCTTTCATTTTGAGAAGTCCTTTATTTCCTCACCATACTTTACTCATGAATGGTTGAATAAGAGGATTTCAAAGTTTTCTTCCAGTTCTTGGTGACACCATATAGTAAAAACTCAATGACATGTTCAAGCAGTTCTTGAAGACTTACAAACACCAAGTCAGTCTAGATTTTATTAAACATTCAGCAGAAGCAGTTTCTCTGTTTCCTATTAAAAGCCTTCATATGTCTGGCAATCTCTCTGCCCTGTTTAGTAGGTCACAAACATCCCACCATGATGCCACCACCTACAATTATTTAGGTTTCTAAGAGCAAAGTATAAATGAAAAGGAGAGAGGAGTGAGCACCTCCATCATCTAAAGAAGGGATCAGCAAACTTTCTGTAAATAAAGACAGAAAACAAACATTTTTGGTTTTATGGGCCACAAAGGATCTCTGTCACATATTCCTTGAATATTATCCTTTAAAACCATAAAAAGTATAATCAGCTCCCAGGCTGTACAAAAACAGGTCACAAGCCAGACCGAACAGTAGCTTCCTAACCCTTATCTAAAGCATATCTTTGTCCATGTAGCATTCATTCAGCAAAATCTGACTGAATGCCTACTATGAGCTGGGTGTGTGTGTGCGTGCTAAGTCGCTTCAGTCGTGTCCGACTCTTTGCGACCTTATGGACTGTAGCCTGCCAGGTGGGTTGCCGTGAGCTGGGTACTGAGCAGTAATTAAAGTGTTGACTCTAGGAAGTTTATTTACTGCAGGTTAGGGAGAATCTTGGTATTCCTGCACCAACTGTCAGTTCTACAAAGAACAACACTTTGGTTACCCCTATAACTGAATTTAATGTTCAAGTGAGCAAATATCAAGCATTCTTAACAGCTGCCAACTGCAAATCAAAAATTAAATGCTGTCTTGGTCTTTGCAACTTCTATGGAACCTCTGGTAGAAAGGTTTGAAGCATGACTCCAGTTAGCAAGCCCTTTCCCTCTCACATAGTTTTACAGACTCCTATTGCAAAAGCTAAATATAACTTCTGCACTTGAGCAAGTTTACCATAGAGCAACAGAGTTATTTTCATCCATCACCATCCACCGAGTCAAAAAGAGAAGGGTCGATCTTCTACATTTTAGAAGAAACTGCTTTAGCAATAGACACCCTTACCATGATAAAATTCAGAAACTAACACACAAGCTAAAAATAAGTCCTAATTTGGTCATAAAGTCACTGACAAGGTTGCACTCTAAATCCATAAAGAAAGAGAAGCCCAAGTCTTCACACCAAGGTGAGGTAGGGGGTTCAGATGTCACTAGATCTGCCTCTTGCAGGACACTTTCTAAAAGCCAGACGATCCAGGTGCAGAGAGAAGTGGAGGGAGGCTTCAGACCTTTGTGGGGGAAGGCTGGTGACACAAATGCATGAGGGAGTCTCGGTGAGGACCAAGGCAGACATGTGCCTTTTACCTCTTAAGAGCGCCTGCAATCCAGCTCCACAAGTCAACGTTCCAGGCCAATGCCGCCATGTTTCCCCATTTTAGAAGAGAAACCCGGAAATTCACATTTTTATGTGCTATCACAGAATTTGCAAATGTTGCAGCTAAGTCTGGAGAAAATTGAACACTTCAGGGCCCAAAACAAAAATACTGGGTAAGGGTTTCCAGAGAGGACTCCATCAGAAAAGAAAGGAGTTAAGAGCTAACATCAAGCAATTGCACAATTATTGAAACTTATTATGTAATAACAGCAACTAACAAATTTCTCAGTTAACTTCATCATAACCCCAAAAGTTAAATACTGTTGTTATCCCCATAAAAGAAAAAACCAAGATACAGAAAGATGAGAGCAAGTTGCCAAACCAGAGGTGACAGTAATTGCAGGTTCATCTGACTCCAGAATCTCTGCTCTGCTATACAGTAAAGCCATTTACAGAGTGCACGTGTGCTAAGTCACTTTAGTCATGTCTGACTCTGTGTGACTCTATGGACCATAGCCCGCCAGGCTCCTCTGTCCATGGGATTCTCCAGGCAATACTGGAGTGGGTTGCCATGCCCTCCTCCATTTATTAATGGTCATGAATGTGCATGCTGTTATAAAGAAGCAGGGAAAAGTCCAATGAACACTTTAAACCTACAAATTCTATGCTATTCCATGGCAAACACTTGGCAACACTGCAGCCAATGCATACTAACTGAGGAAGCCAAAGGCTCATGTCTCTTTAGGCAGTAATGAGACAGGAGGAAAGCGGGGCAAAGCACAGTGAAGGTCTAGTAATACTTACTGGAAGAGGGCAAAGGCCATATCTTATCTTTTGTCTGGGGGTATAGGGAATTCAATTCAAGTGTGTATCACATGTATACCTCACTGAAAAGCTCTGTAGATTTTATTTGATGATGTCTCTGTGGGGTGGGGAGGCATTTTTAAGGAAAATAGGGGGAGGGTACATGACAATTTCAGAAATTACTTTGGCAATTCTTTCATTTTCAAACTTTTTCTGCAGTTTTAAACACTGGAAATCATTTGACTTCTGCTATCTTCAGCCTCATTCATTACTAATCACATTTTCACAAACTCATTTCCTGTCTAAATTTTCTGTGAGCCAAAGGAACCAGAAAGGAAACTGTCAAAATGTGTATGTTAATAAATGCCTAAGAGCCTGAGGGCTATATTTAATGTTCTTTTAGGTCAGCTATTTCTGGAATTCAGGCCTTTTTTCTCACTTTCAGATTTCAGACGGATTTCTGGAACATTATGGTTACCTGATGTTCAAATATAGCTAGACATTTTATGACAGTTTTAACAAATATTTTACCCGAAAGTCATAGATCTACTTTCATAAAGAATCCAGTATTTATCACGCAAAGTCACGTGACAGAAAAATAAGAACCTCTGCCTAAAACACCTGGTCTTAATATCTGGTAAGAACAGAAACGATATGGACCTAACAGAAGCAGAAGGTATTAAGAAGAGGTGGCAAGAATACACAAAACTATACAAAAAAGATCTTAATGAGCCAGATAACCACGATGGTGTGATCACTCACCTAGAGCCAGACATCCTGGAGTGTGAAGTCAAGTGGGCCTTAGGAAGCATCTTTACAAACAAAGCTAGTGGAGGTGATGGAATTCCAGCTGAGCTAGTTCAAATCCTAAAAGATGATGTTGTGAAAGTGCTGCACTCAAAATGCCAGCAAATTTGGAAAACTCAGCAGTGGCCACAGGACTGGAAAAGGTCTGTTTTCATTCCAATCCCAAAGAAAGGCAACACCAAAGAATGTTCAACGCACAATTGCACTCGTCTCACATGCTAGCAAAGTAATGCTCAATATTCTCCAAGCGAGGCCTCAACAGTACGTGAACTGAGACTTTCCAGATGTTCAAGTTGGATTCAGAAAGGGCAGAGGAACCAGAGATCAAACTGCCAACATCCACTGGCTCACAGAAAAAGCAAGAGGATTACAGAAAAACATCTGCTTCACTGACTACGTTAAAGCCTTTGTCTGTGTGGATCACAACAAAATGTGGAAATTTTTTGAGAAGATGGGAATACCAGACCACCTTACTTGCCTCCTGAGAAATCTGTATGCAGGTCAAGAAGCAACAGTTAGAACTGGACATGGAACAACAGACTTACTTCAAATTGGGAAAGGAGTATGTCAAGACTGTACATTGTCACTCTGTTTATTTAACTTATATGCAGAGTACATCATGAGAAATGCCAGGCTGGATGAAGCACAAGTGGAAATCAAGATTACTGACAGAAATATCAGTAACCTCAGATATGCAGATGACACCACCCTTATGGTAGAAAGCAAAGAGGAACTAAAGAGCCTCTTGATGAAAGTGAAAGAGGGGAGTGAAAAAGCTGGCTTAAAACTCAACATTCAAATAACTAAGATCATGGCATCTGACCCCATCACTTCATGGCAGAAAACATGGGAAACAATGGAAACAGTGAAAGACTTTATTTTCTTGGGCTCCAACATCACTGCAGATGGTGAATGCAGCCATGAAATTAAAAGACGCTTGCTCCTTGGAAGAAAAGTTATGACCAATCTAGAGAGAATATTAAAAAGCAGAGACGTTCTTTGCAGACAAAGGTACATCTAGTCAAAGCTATGGCTTTTCCAGTAGTTGTATGGATGCGAGAGTTGAACTATAAAGAAAACTGAGTGCCAAAGAATTGATGCTTTTGAACTGTGGTGTTGGAGAAGACTCTTGAGAGTCCCTTAGACAGCAAGGAAATCAAACCAATCAACCCTAAAGGAAATCAGTCCTGAATATTCATTGGAAGGACTGATGCTGAAGCTGAAGCTCCAATACTTTAGCCACCTGATGATGCGAAGACCTGACTCATTTGAAAAGACCCTGATGCTGGGAAAGACTGAAGGCAGGAGAAGAGGAGGACAGGATGAGATGGTTGGATGACATCACTGACTCAATGGACATGAGTCTGAGCAAGCTCCGGGAGCTGGTGATGGACAGGGAGGCCTGGCGTGCCCAGTCTATGGGGTCACAAAGAGTTGGACACAACTGAGCAACTGAACTGAATTCAAAGTACTAGACTTTTTCTTGGGATCTGAAGTTTCAAAAGGCAGAACCCCCTAGTAAAGCTGAGCCCAGTGGAGACCTTCATATGCTTTTCTAATTAAGAGGGTGGGAAGAAAACTATAGCCCAGGGTTACAGCTTAAAACCACAACCTTTAAAACCAGTGACTCTCCAAGCAGTGTCCTTAGAAAAATTAAATTTAAAAACTTAAATCATTTCAGGGAATGGGACTCCCACCTCTTCCCCTTCCCAAGTATCATTCAATTGCACAGCTTCCAGTGACTGCAATGTGCAGCCAAGACTGACAACCATTGTTTTAAAAGAAAAGCCCCCATCTAAAGACCCCTTACATAGAAGGTCAGTCACAGAATGGAATTAAACCTTAACCAGGTGGTTTAAATTTGTTCAACCATCTTATACTACAGTTCTGGTAGTAATGGGTGTTATTTAAACAAGGTTGACAAGTATCACTAGGTTAAATAAAGTTATCCAGCCTCTTCTGGACTTCTTAGAAACTAGTAAGGTAATACACACTGGGCTCTCCAAGAAAAGGACACAGACACAGCTTCACAGCTCACTTTCACTAGAGAACCGTCCTCCTTTACCTCCTTTTCCATTAATTCTCTTCCCCTTACCTTATATCTGGCACTCAATGTAACAAACCCACTTTACAACAAATCCTGAGGATTGATCAAAACATCTGCCTGTGGTAAAATTTTATACTGTTTGAAATAAATCCTACTGAATGGAATTAGAAATATTTTGTCAGTGATTTTGCCCATAATATTTGACTAGAATTAGTCTTCTGGCAAATGAACTGTTTCTCAATCTATGGACACCTGGAATCTTTTCTGAGATTTAGAAGCCTGCAGTTAACTGCAAGGGAACAAAACAAATGCAGCAATTACAGCTGACCTCTGAACACAGGAGTCTGAACTACACGGGTCCACTTGTCAGCACAGGTTTTTCAGTAGTAAATACTACAGGATCCTCAGCTGTTGGAACCTGTGAATACGGGACCAGGGGTACCGGAGGAACCACAGACACAGAGGGGCCTTGGATGAGGAGGAACTGGGGCCGTGGAGAGCCAGCTATGAACTGCACAGACCGTCAACTGTGTGTGTGCGGGGGGTGTCGCTGCTCCTGATCCCCACACTGGTGAAGGGCCAGCTGCACACAAGAATTTAAAAGGAGAAATCTGCAGGGTGTGTCTTATTTATATTCATCCAAGTCAACCACCAAACGGGAGGTGTAGGCCAGGCACACTGATAACCACCATCTGATGTCAAATCTTTTCCAACAGGCTTGATGAACCTTGGGGTTTGGTTATTTTTGGTTATTTCTTCAGAATAACATAGAATAGCCAGGCCCTCTCACACACTTCCAAAAATATGATAGTAAGAAAGGAGGAGAAAAATTTCACATGCTAAGAATAATGACTCTCAATTTTGTAATTTCTGAGGAAGGTTTCAAATAGAAGTAGAGGTAATTATGACCCAGAATCTAGAAATGTAGATTATATAAATTTGAGGGCATGAAACACTTACAAAGATAGTGACTTACAGAGAAACCTCTTTCAAATTTTAAAAAGCTACTATTTTAAATAAGCCACAGAGCTTGATACAATGTCTATTTTCTAAATGAAAAAAAAAAAACTATAAGTGAGACGACTACCTCCTGTACTTTCTTAAAATTAATGTGATGTCCATTTTCCTAGCTATGAATGATATAAAAGTACTCCCAATCAAAAGTTGGTTCTTATAAATTTTTTAAAAACTCTTATTTAACAAGATAAATTCATTTGGAAACTGCAGAGACTGGGGCTATTTATTAGCAAACTTTCCAAATTTAAAATCTGAATAAAAGGAAATCCAATCAATTTAACAGAGCAGGTTTATTTTTCCTTTACATTGAAGAAGAGAAAGAAAATAAAAGAGATATGAAAAAATATTTTTGCTTGCTTTAGGGAGGAAGAACATGATTCTCCCACTAACTGCTGTGGCTAAAAGGCAAAGGGTAAACTAGTCAGAAGGAAAAGAATCTTTTAAAAACTGCTCTCTATATGAATAAAAACTATGGGGGTAAGTGGCAAACACTCAAGAACTCCCTCTAGAAAAGGAATACTATTAAGTCATTTTAAAGAGAGACGAAAGTGTTGTTTTCCTCCGCTTTTCTCAGTAAGACATACTAAGCAAGTATCCTGTGTTTCTATAGTTCCCTTATTCAGTGAACACAAGTGGAATCTATACTAACCATACACAATGATGTAAGAAAAGGTTTAACTGAAGTACCCCATGTACAGCAGAACCACAAAGTTGATCAAGGAAGACCCTCCATGTATGTTATCAGAGGGCTTTGTATTGCAAGAATAAGACAGACACCCTGCCTTATTCCTTGCCTCAACAGATTTGGAGACCTCAATGCAAGGATCATTCAGAGTGTTAATACAAATGTTATTTGGAGCCCTGAATGTATTTGCCTCAGCAGAAGTCACCAAGCAGCTTTCCTTGAGCTCTGGGCTTGCCAAAAAACACTACTTTGGAAAACCATTCAAAAAAGTTTTCTCCTTCCTAATCCTTAAGGAGAAGCGGTAGTAAACTAGGCTTCTAATTCAACTGCCTTTTTTCCCCCCAATATTAAGAAACAGTATTTTTAAAAGAAAATTTCATAAAATTTAAGCGTTCCAAATGCTACTTCCTGTTACCTTCAAATTAGCAAAATGACTGAAGGCAGAATTTACCAAGTTCAGATTCTTTCATTTATGTTAGCTTCCTCATTAAAAAAAAACCCCAAAAAACCCAAGGTAATTTTCTTTTTTTTCCATTTATTTTTATTAGTTGGAGGCTAATTACTTTACAACATTGCAGTGGGTTTTGTCATACATTGACATGAATCAGCCATGCCCAAGGTAATTTTCAAAGGAAATTTTTAAAATGAGATTTAACAGCAAAAAGAAATTATCTCATAAAAGTATTTATTAATAAAATTTCCTTTTACTCTACTTTCAAATATCTGTGGAAACCAGATTTTAAAGGTTTTTTAAAGTATTTAATCAGTCCTCCTATAATATTTTCTCACTTCCCTAGCCTTTGCAAGTATTTCCACACCTACATAACTGTCTACACAGAGAACTATGTATAGATGACAATAAACTGAAAGAATAAGATTTCAACTGATTAAAGACAAGGGGAAACTTAAAGCTCTAATTTGTAAGAACTAGAAAACAATGAATGAGTCATTCCCAGATCAATTTGTTTTGTTTTAAACAGATTTCTTCAAGAATGCCTCTTCTCTCAAGAAAAATGTCAGACATGCATAACTGCCTTCACTGTTACACAGTGCAAACATGAGGACTTTGAGTTTATATCTGTTGCAGTTTTTATTAATAAGTATAAAAAAAAAAAACGACTCCTCAATCCAGCTTCATGATGCCTTTGTTCAAAGCCCTCCGCTCCCCCCCAACAATTTCTGACTGCCAAATTCAGAGATGGCCCTACGCTATTTGAACCTCTGTGTTACTATTTAGTGTTTCCTCTCAATCAACTCCTACCCACAAAACCCTTCATTTTAAACTACACTAGTGCATTCCCCTCAATAATTTTTCAAACATGTTCTACCCCCAGCAGTCAAGCTATTCACTGCAAATACCACTTCAATGAATAGAAACTGGTTTCTTCCAGGACCCATGAGTACAAGGTTGTATTTGATTTGCTCCCAAATATTATTTGTTTCCTCTTGATACTAATCAAACATCCCAATGATATAACCATGATCTCTTTATTTACAGACTGACATCAGATTATTTTAAAGCACTACTACAGAATGGGTCACTAAATGCAAGCACTCTACACAAAAGAGATAATAAATAATAAAAGGAAACTCAATTTTCTACCATTAATGTTATTAGTAACTGAGGTTCCAAGTCTTAATACTGAGAGAAGCACACAGCTGAAAATAATGTCCATTACTGGCTTATTAAGACTAAGATATATGTTAAAAGCATTTTGAGCATTTAAACCTATTCTGACCACCAAAGAAATTGTTTTGCCAAATCTAAAGGCCCAATCGTCCTATTGCTATGACATCCTTGGTTTGCACAACAAATTGCAAACTTGTACATATCTCTTAGAAAAGACAAATTATGGTAATTACTACCATAGTACATTTCTACCCAGGCTTAGATATGAAACAAGTCTGTCTTAAATCACAGGCAGTAATACACAAAACACAGACAGTAGGTTCTACACAAAAGAAAAGTACTGTAGTCCCAGTTCTTGGGGTTCACATTATGTGACCAATTTAGTGCTCATTTAGAATCAGTCTGAACTCTGGCAAGCTTACTTACAAGGTGAGATTAACAGCTGCTATGTAGCAAGATCCAAAAACTAAATTCCAAAGATTACCAACTGATGATTAGTTGAAGTGTTTCAGATTATTAACACTTTTCAAGAAAACATTCAAAGAATGTGTAGGGATATGAAATAGCTTATATGTATATATGTGCCAGACTCTAAAACAAAGTCAAACCAGATGAAATAATATTTGGCATTAAATCTACTAGATAATCTTTATTCTTACAGACAAAATTCTCACTTTTAATCTTTATGATTTCCAAAACTTAGAATTTATAAAATTTTCCTTTAAAAAGGAATTGCCTTTCCTCCATCTTAAATCTTTTATTTGATTCTGAATTTTAGAACAGAAGTTTACAGTTAATGATTTCATTACATCTTTATCATTTACTTTAATTTAGAAAACAGTTTTATTCTCTTAACTCTGATGTTAAATTCTGGGTATGTCAAAAAATGGAAAGCAAATAAACTTACCTTCAGAGAATCAACTAAATCATCAACTAAGAAGAGGCGTCTGAGTTCTTTTATTGTGCAGTTCACATGACCAAGAGCAGAATTACTGTACTTCTGAACCAACTCCTCAGATATAGCAACTTCAGATTCCAAATATGCCCTAGAAAAGAAGACACACCTTAACTGTCACTGACTGGAATGATTTTTTGTGAATGTCAATCAATTGGCAAATAGATATCCATAAAGGAGCACATTAATAAAATATTTTACTATAGAAGCATACTCCTTCCAAATTAATAAGCACAATGTAAAAACTCACCAAGCATGGGGTGTTTGATTGATAAGGCAAGTATAGCAAATAAGCATATGCTTTGAAGTCAGACAGATTCTGAGCTTCAATGTTAAGCTCTGCCACTAACCTGGCTGTGTAACTTTAGAAGTTATTTAGTCATCCCTTTAACTCAATTTCCTCATTTATACAACAGAGATTATCTTGAGATTTCAATGCATAAAGTGCTTATTAATACAATCAAGGACAAAGAAGCACTCAATTAATGGTAGTTATTATTGTGGATTTGGTTTTTTCAGGTGGACAAAATGTTATCAACTTTTCCTAACAAAGATCCTATTCATTTCCAAATAACTACACTCTCTTCGCCTAATCTTTAGGGGAAAGAAAGTAAAAGTGAAGTTGATCAGTTGGGTTTGACTCTTTGCGACCCCATGGACTGTAGCCTACCAGGTTCTTCCGTCCATGGGATTTCCAGGCAAAAATACTGGAATGAAAACACGAATAAATCAAGCCCCAGACTGTTCATTCAGGTGCTCCAATCTATAGTGAAATAGCTGGAATTTAAGAAGACAACTATAATGGGGAAAAATAGTCAAGTCAGCAGGAATTGTTTCATTATTGTTTCAAACATCTTGGAGCAATCAGAAGTGCTATTCTCTATTATCTGTTGGAAGCAGCTCCGTATCCAGTCCCTCTCAAAAACTCCCCATGTCTGTGGACACTAGTTACACTGGAAATTACCGTCCTCTCTAGTAATTCCTTGTCTCTAGTTTTACTCCTGCAATATGTCCAAATATATTTCCTTGTTTTTATTCACTATACCATCACTATAATTTAAGTGGATTTATTTGGATTCCTTTTTTTTTTGAGCTATACTAGATAGTGCTATTTAGGCTGAACTCAGGTAGGAATCAGAAGACCTGATACCACCTAGGTATTTAACCTTGCAAAAGGCATGTAACTTCTCTGGGTCATGGTTCCACCTCTACAAAATTAGAGAAATTCAGACTTCCTGAATCCATTCAAACTCAAACATTCTATGATTCTGACTTTCCAACCCTGAATGCTTCCAATCTTCTTTCTCACTACTATGCTGTAGTTCAAAATTGAGCTATTCATCAAACGTTCTTCACCTTAATGGGAGGCTGTGTTTCTCATGCTCTTTTCCCCGTCCACGGTGCTCTCCCCTCACCTCTGGTGACGGCACACCCAAGTCGTCAGCATCACCTCATATCCCACCCATACATGAAGGCCTCTCCCCCATCCTACTATGTAACTCAAATAATGCTTTCTTTTGTATTATTCTTATAGTAATTATCATATCCATCCTGAAATATAGACATGTGTATACCTGTACATTTTTTTCTACTACAGTATAAACTGTCAAGGACTAAGAACATCACCTTTATTAGTACAATGTCTAGCACAGGACAACTATTATTTCAGTTCAGTTGCTCAGTCGTGTCCAACTCTGTGATCCCATGGACTGCAGCACACCAGGCTTCCCAGTCCATCATTATTTATTGGCCAACAAAGAGCAAGTTATTATTATCAAGTTAAAAGTGGTCAAACATTCACACCTAACCCTTAGACCAGCAAAAATTTATTAGTGCAGTTTTAAGAAATATAGAGAAGTGGCTGATATGACTTTAGCTGTATTCTGTTTCTCTGTACCACTGCTTTTGTTCCTGCTGAAGACAAGACGTCTGCCCAGCAGGCCCAAAGGCATGCACCGGAGGACACTCACATTCTTTCACCCGGCATTTATGTGCTATTACTGCAGTGGCAGCATAGTCGTCACTCTTTCCCAAAGACCACAGTGATACTAACTTTACTAACGTGACTGAAGAACTTGGAAAACTGTCCGAAAGGCAGTTAAATTGGCATGTTAGATGAATTTACTTTATGACTATAAAAGGCCTTTGAGCTAACAATAATGCTTCGTTAGTTTCTTTTAAAAGTCTTCTTTAAAATCAAACAATATGTAAAATTTATAGATAATTTAGAATTGTTGGCCTGACAATGTGTTTATATATTTCAGTGTAACTAATTAAAAATCATACTCCTTTATGATTTGTGGCATGATATAACTGCTGTTTTGAAGTTGCAATTTCATATTACTGAATTCATACTTTGTTTCCTCTGTAAAATGTAGTAATGTCTATAGTCTCATCGAGTCTCAAGAAAACTGGGAACCTGAAATTAGGACAACAGTGGTGTTAAGTGATAGAAACTGGTAAGTCTGAGACAAAAGACTCATTTAAAAATATGAAAACTTAGTGGCTGTCAGGGGTCAGGTGGGGAGCAGCTATAGGTACAAAATGTCTTTTGAGTATAAGGAAAATATCTGGAATGAGATGGTGATGGTTGTACAAATCCATGAATATATGGAAAACCACTGAATTTTACAGTATGTGAATTATATTTATCTCAATTTTTAAAGGAGGGGATGCGGGTGGGGAACGTGCCGAGTATGAAGTGAGATCAGAAGATCCAAGTTGAGGTGTGTCCACCCCATTAGCAACCAGAAATATGCTAGTGTACTTTCAAAATAAGGTAAGATGATGATAATTTACAGACAAGAAAATGGTGAAATAAAAGAGTTCTCCAAAGGATAATACCAAAGTAATGCCTTAGGGAAGGAGGAGAAGAAACTAGACAGAGTAGGAAGAAATGGTAAGAAAAGACAGACATAGTGAGGAAGCATGATGGAAAAGCATAGTATCAAATAGCATAAAGAGTAATCAATAAAGAAAATATAACTCTCGCCAATCCCAAACATGTTAAAAAGATATAGCTTCCTTAAAAGTAAAATTAGGTAACCAACATCTACTTCTAATAAGTAAATATTACTAACATGTAGTGGAGTTAGGCTACGGCTAATGATCCATAAACCCAGTCTTTTCCATCAGGAGCCTATGAAATGACCATTAGGAAATCTAAAAAGCAGATGCTTTCGGTATAGCTTTTTAGCAAAAATTTGCAATTATCTTTTAGCAGTGAAAAAAAAAAAAAGCATGCCTGTATCTCTACAAATAGCAGAGACTAGCCTCAGTCAATACTGAGACTGTTTGTAGTGCTGCCAATGCGTGCCTTGTTTTCCAGACATCTCACCTGAATGGGTGGCCTTCATCAGATTTCTGGATAGCCTGGATCACACCCTTATATATCCTAAAGCTGATAGTCACAGAGAGCAGGGCCAAGGCAATGTAGGCCGTTACACTCACAATGCTGAATACTGTCAGTGAGAGCAGCAGGAATAAGCTGGCACCAAACACCACTCCAGTCTTCTTAATGTCTCTCCAGTAGAGGAGGTCAACAACTAAAGATGCAAAAAGAAGAGATCCGAAATTAGAACATTACCTTATCCATTTTTATTTACCTACAAAAGTAAAATGGCCTTAAGATAAAGTGTGTATATACATATATTCAAATAATAGAAAAAATATCTTAACACAGAAAAACTACTAACTCAAAACATGCTAAGAAATTAAAACTTTACTAAAAACTAAAAAGATGAGGTTCACGGCTCTGCTTTTAAGAGATCTCTGAGAAACTTCACAAAACTGTAACCTAACCTGGCTATCACTGAAACAAACATTTCCTACAAAGCTAATAATAGAGGGAAATAGCCTTTATACTATCCAGAAAGCTATTTTCCTCTAGGAGCAGGTAAATGCAATGCCATAAAACTTTAGGTGTCAAAGAAAAAAACATGTTACATTATTATATAATGTTTATTAATAGTAAGGAGTCGGACAAAGCCTAACCTAGCAAGTCTGCTCTTGGCCCATGGTCACAGGCCACCATGGGGATCGAATAACCAGGGGCCTGTGGTCTCAGGATCAGGTTATGTACAACCCAAGGAGAACATACAACCCTCCTCTGCAGGAGGCCCAAGATCTCTTGAACCCACAGGCTAAACATAGTTCATCCCTTTCTGGATTGTGGACAGTTGGGATCGGGGAGTGTTCTTATAGTAAAATAAATATGGATATACTCTTGAGTACAATTTTAAATGGTTATTTTTAAGATGAAGGAGGCAATAAAGAAAAATCACATCTAGGGGCTATTTTAGTCTTGATCCCCAGGTCCTCTACTGTGTTTGAACTTCCTTGAGTGTTAAGGGTACTTTTGTGGGAAAATTTATGTATATGATATTATTATGAAATTTATGTATATGATATTATTATGAAGCCCTAAATTCCTATTAGTAAATATCATATGAGTACTGATTAAGATATTTTAAATGCCCGTAAGTGTGCTACACATACCAGGGGTTCAACATTTATTATGTTTAAGGAACATTTATTCCACCCTCCTAAATATGATCTGATTTGAATGCTATTAATTTAACATCCTATATAGGATTTACAGCTTTGTTTTCAAACTCTGATTTCAACTATTTATTAAAGTTTCTCTATTTCGAGTTTGCTCCAACTCTGCCTAAAACACCCACATCAGTTTTGTCCTATTCAACTAGTTTCTACTACTATGCCAATATACTAGCACAACTGTGACCTGACCAGAACTTGAAATAGTCCATCTACACCATGAATAACAAACACTGAATAAAGAAATAACAGCAATGCTAATAGCTTTCTGACATTCAGCAAACACTCACTGAGCTGATGCTGTTAAAAAACAAAAACAACTCAACCTAGTAGAATGAATTTAAAAACCTGAAAATGGGGGCATGGATTTTTCTTTAAGCCCTGTCCCACTAGAAAACACCACAATTCTAGGAAGATAAGACACATAAAACCAGTATCAGTAAATTTTAAAACAAATACCATACCACTGTGAGAATTTAGAAAAGGAAAAAGACTGGAGAAAATTTTAAAAGACTTTGTAAGAGACAGCTGAGTCTTGAAGAATGGGTAGGCATCTAGAAAACCTACAGGGACAGGGCTCATTTTAAGTCTCTGCTAGCAACAATTCTAATAACCAGTGCAGTTTTCTTTCTTTCAGCAAGAGGGTAGGGAAAAACAGTAACAAAGTTAGTCTTTGGTAACAGTCTTTCCTGGAGGCTCCCCCTATGCCCCACAACAGTAGCTTATCTAAGATAGACACAACAGGAGCTTACACAGACAAAGCACTTAAGACTCCGGAGTCCAATCACCTAGACTCAAACACTGGTTCCATAATATACTAGTTATGTGACTTCAGGCAAGTCATTAAATCACTCTACACTTCACCTTCTTCCTCTATAAAATATCTATACAAATAGAAATGATTTTACTGAGATCATTACTGATTTTACTGAGATGTAAGGATTAAGTGAGATAATGAATTAACAAAATTCTTCATCAGTAAGATAATGAATAGAATACATTTAATATAGCATACAGCATAAAATAAATATCTCTTAATGTCAAAGCTGTTATTTTTGTTATTATTATAAATGCCACCATAATCATCACCTTCTTATTCATGTTTTTAAATAATAAATACACATGGAAAAAGAAAACGTCAACCTATGAATAACTTTGGGCTATCCAGATGGCACTAGTGGTAAAGAACCCGCCCGCCAATGCAGGAGATGTAAGAGACTTGGGTTCCATCCCTGGGTTGGGAGATCCCCTGGAGGAGGGCACAGCAATTCACTCTAGTATTCTTGCCTAGAGAATCCCATGGACAGAGGAGCACAGTGGGCTATGGTCCATAGGGCTGCAAAGAGTTGGACATGACCAAAGCAACTTAGCAAACATTGCTGTGCTATATCACAAACATGTCACTTTATAAATCACCCGGAAAATAATTTTAAAACATACCTAAGTGTTCATCATTACAGGGCAAATACAAGTTGATAACCTAGATGAATGAGCAAGTAAACACCCCAAATCTATTTTTATATGAGGGGGAAAAAAAAAAAACTCTTCCTTTGTAAAAATGTCTGATCCTCAAAGTGCTCCAAAACATTTATTAACCCTCAATATCACTATTGTTGATAAAAGATAAATGCAGATATCCCCACTATTTCTTACCATCATTAAAAAGACTTAAAGGTATATACAACATATATTAATGTCAAATCAAGTTACCTAAAAAACAAGAGTTACTGTCCGAACAGTTTCAATGACTAGATAAGAATTATTTATAAGTAGTCTATGACTGCTGTATAGGTGGCTGTGGTGGAAAGAAGCACCAGGGACAGGGACTCAGGAACACACCCTGGTGCCCACACCCTCAGCACTGTGTGACTCTGGACGAGGCTTTACTTCCTGTAGACTCACAGAAACGGACAGGATTCACAGTTAGTACAGAGACACACGTCAGTCCTGCATTCAAATTCCCAATCAGTGTGTCCAAATTAGTCAGATTTTATGTTCTATTGTTCGTGCGAGAAAAATTTAAAATATCTGCTTTCTTTTTGATCTAGATTTACTAGGGGGTAAGAAGCTTACATATTTTATATCAGTTTTTTGAAATGAACATTCCTTTTGGTCAAACATTACTAAAGATTTAGGAAAACAAATTCACATTCCTATAATTTTTCAAGCCATTATAAACTATGCCATTATGACAACAGTATGAGAGGAGCTAAGAAAAGACTGAAAAGTTACAGACTTTTTACACCTAAGAAGTGTTTTCCATGTTGCCAATCTACATTTTCCACATATCCCTTTATTTCCTGAGTCAGCATTTACTGGGCACTTAGACCGAATACTGTCTATAGACATTATCTCTTTCAGTTATTAAAACTATGAGGCAGGCTTTCAGACAAGAAAAGCAAGACCCAGATCATTTAATAAGTAGTGAACATGAATTTTTAACACAGGCTTCCTACCGATAAAACTCACCCTCTTCACACATGATGCCAAATTAAAGGCTCAGACTTTTATTAAAAATGTGTAACTATGAAGTCTGAAAGACTATCTAGCTAATGGTTTTATCTCTGGGTTGTACTGTTATAAACTTAATTTGCTTCATTCCCTCTTATGCCACCTGAAATTGTCCCTTTTTGAGGGAAGCATGAATTACTACTATGTTTACCAAAAATGCACCCTTTCTATTCCTGTTTGATACCACTAGAGAATCTTATAACAAGTGTGGTTCTCCCAGTAGGCTTTCCTCCTGGGAAGAAAATACCCTCCCTGATAGCTTAATATTAATATTTACATAGAGTTCATAGTTAAAGTTCTGGTGCCTTGGGCTGAATCAAGCCAATTTCCCCTAAGCTAATGATATGAGAATAGTCATGTATATGATCCAGTGATATTCAGTGACTGCAGCCTAATATAAACCTAACTGCGTGCAAGTACAGTAAACTATAACCTACTACTTCCTTTCTACCTATCAAACGGTTCCTAAAAATGAGGTCTTTGCAAGAAATGGAAGAGATCTGAAGATCTTGTCTACAAGTCTATATATATATATAGTGTGAAAATATGCAAATAGTATAGTTCTTAAAACAGATACAATGAGAGTCATGTGGAAATAAGTCCCAGAGATGCCCTGCTGCTGAGGAGGGACAAAGGGCAGAAGAGTCAAGAGAGACACGTTGACCTGGCACTGATGGGCAAACGAAAGACAAAAGTAATACACCTACAGGAAGGTCCGAGGAGCAATACGCACGGTCGTCATGGTCACTGTGCAAGTATAGAAGAGTTTCAATCCTTTTTTGTAAAGGAATTTAACAGATTGTTAGTGAAGCTGCAAGGATTAAAAAAAATACAGTTTCTAGCAAAGAGGGGTACAATTTTAAATGATATTCACCAGTATTTCTAGTTTCACAGATTCCTTAAATTGGTTTTAATGAAAAACTTTGAAAGATAAAGTTTATCCAGTATTGGTGATTCTCAATGGAGGGAGTCATAAAATTTTTTCAAAATCCTTTCCTTCCTGAGAAATATATTCAAATACTATTGCTTCTAATATCCATCAAGAAATTTATGCATTATATCTGTTAGTTAGTTTAGATGTTTGTTCAACCCTGACACCAAAATCAGGCAGACACATCACAAGAAGACTACAGACCGAGATTCCTTATGAATACAGATACAATAATCCTCAACAAAGTACAAGCAATATGAATCCAGCAACACATAAAAAGGGTTACATACCATGGCCAAGTGGTATTTATCAGAGGAATACAAGGCTGGTTTCAACATATGAAAACCCATCAATAACACACCATATTAAAAGAATTAAGGACAAAACCCCACATCATCACAACAAAGAAGCATATGACAACATCCAAGACCCTTTTCATTATAAAAATACAAACTAGCAATAGGAATGGAAAGAATGTCCTCAAGCTGATAAAGGTTATCTACAAAAAACCCACAACTAACATCGTACTTAATGACGAAAGACTGAAAGCACTTCCCCTAAGGCCAAGAACTAGGCTAGGATATTCCTCTTTCAACTAATATTCAACACTGTCCTGGAGGCATGGAGGTAGGGCAGTCAAGAAAAAGAAATAAAAGGTATCCAGACAGAAAAGGAAGAAATTCAACAACCTCTATTTGCAAACAACACAATGTCATAGGTGGAAAATCCTAAGGAATCCACCAAAAAAGCAACAGAACTAATAAACAAGTCCAGAAAGGTTGTAGGATATATATATACACACACACACACACATATATATATTGATTCATATATAAAAAATAAATTGTATTTCTATACTAGCAATGAATGATCTGAAAATGGATTAGGAGAAGAATTCCATTTACAATAGCATCAAAAAGAGTTTCGGGTCTGAGATAGGGGCCAGGGGCTGTGAGGATGGGCCCAGGGCCTGGGTCAGGAGCTGGGTGTCTACCCCAGCAGAGCTGAAGGCATCTCTGCCCCCAGACATACAACGTGGACAGAGATGTACCAGACAGCGCAGGCACGAGCACTGCCTACCTGTGTGGGGTCAAGACCCGTATGAAAGTCATTGGTGTAAGTGCAGCCGCCCGCTACAACCAGTGCAACACGACACGTGGGAATGAGGTCACGTCTGTGATGAACCGGCCCAAGAAAGCAGGGAAGTCAGTGGGAGTGGTGACCACCAACAGGGTACAGCATGCCTCCCCAGCCGGGGCCTATGCACACACGGTGAACCGTAACTGGTATTCGGATGCTCAAATGTCTGCCGGGGCCAAGAAGGAGGGCTGCCAGGACATCGCCACACAGATGGTCTACAACATGGATATCGACGTGATCCTGGGTGGAGGCCGAAGGTACATGTTTCCTGAGGGGACTCCAGACCCTGAATACCCAAGAAATAGCAGACAGAACGGAATCCGGAAGGACAAGAGGAACCTGGTGCAGGAGTGGCAGGCCAAGCACCAGGGAGCCCAGTATGTGTGTAACCGCACGGCGCTCCTTCAGGCGGCCAATGACTCTAGTGTAACACACCTCATGGGCCTCTTTGAGCCGGGAGACATGATCTATGACTTCTACCGAGACTACACCATGGACCCATCCCTGGAGGAGATGACGGAGGCAGCCGTGCGTGTGCTCAGCAGAAATCCTTGGGGCTTCTTCCTCTTCGTGGAGGGAGGCCGCATTGACCATGGTCACCATGAAAGCATAGCTTATTGGGCACTGACGGAGGCGGTCATGTTCGACAATGCCATCGCCAAGGCTAGCCAGCTCACCAGTGAAGCAGACACACTGACCCTTGTCACCGCTGACCACTCCCATGTCTTCATTTTTGGTGGCTACCCACTTCGTGGGACCTCCATTTTCGGGCTGGCTGATGGCAAGGCCAAAGACGGTCGATCCTACACCTCCCTCCTTTATGGAAATGGCCCTGGATTCCAACTGTACTGGGGCTTACGACCTGATGTGGATGAAATCGAGAGCATGGGCCCCAGCTACAAGCAGCAAGCGGCAGTGCCCCTAGGGAGCGAGAACCACGCCGGTGAGGACGTGGCAGTGTTTGCACGAGGCCCGTGGGCACACCTGATGCACGGCGTGCAGGAACAGACCTTCGTGGTGCATGTCATGGCCTTTGCTGCCTGCGTGGAGCCCTACACTACCGACTGCCGCCCTCAGCCCCCCACCAGCCCCATGGACACCGCCCACCAGGCTGCCTGCCCATCCTCACTGGCACTGCTGGTTGGGGTCCTGCTGCAGCTGCTGGTGCCTGCCCTGCACTGACCCTCCACTGGCCCAGGCCTAGGGAACTCTTGATTCCCTGCCTGGAATCTTCAGTGGACCTGAACCACCTGGAAGCTGAGTTTTGACTATCCTGTAATACCCACAGTCCTCAGTGACCCCATCTTGGTGGCCTCAGATTTTGTGCAGATCTGCCCCAGACCCCAGGAAAGACCAGGGCTCAGACCACCCAGTATTTTCTCCTGACCTAAGAGCCCTGCCTGAGGACCAGGCTGGCACCAGTGGTGTCCCCCAGGGGGCCAGGACCTACCAGACCCGAGGTGGGGCTTCTGGGAGGTGTGGCTTCTGGTTGCGTGGCTTCCAGGGAGCTGTTGCTTCTGGGGAGCTGTGGCTCCCTGTCCTCCTGGAACCCAATCTGTGGGCACCTGGCCGGCCAAGGAGGCGTCCAGGGCCAGGACGGTCTTGGGGCCCTCGACACAGAGTCCTCAGCAGCCCCTCCTAGGAACCCAGCGGTACCATTACAGAGAGGGGACAGCGACACAGAGGAGAGGACACTTGTCCCAGGTCCCTCAGCTGCTGTGAGGGTGGCGCGGTGCCCCTTCCAGGCTGGGGGATCCCAGGAGCAGCAGCGGGGGAGCTGGAGGTGGGGACACAGGCCCCACACTGCTGGGAGGGAGGAAGCAGCCCTGAAATAAAACTGTTTCAAGTGTGAAAAAAAAAAAAAAAAGAGTTTCAACAGAGCAAAGACTTAGAAACTGAAACTACAAAAGTGTTGAAAGAAATTAAAGACACACACATGGAAAGACAGCCCATGTTTACAGACTAAAAGGCATTACAAAAACGGTAATGCGCCTCAAATTGATCTATAGAGCAATCTCTATCAAAATCCTAGCTGCCTTTTAGCAAAAACTGACAAGCCAATAATAGAATTCCTATGGAAATGCAAGAGATCCAGAATAGCCAGAATAATTTTGAAAAACAGAGTCGGAGACCTGGCACTTTCCTTTTTCAAAGCTTCCAACAAAGCTACAGTAATCAGTTTGGTAGCTGTGTAAGGATGGACAGATAGATAGATTATGGAATAAAATTAAAAGTCCAGAAATAAACCCCTACATTACGGTCAAGTGATTTTGACAAGGATGCAAAGACATTCAATGGGGGAAAGAACAGTTTTTTCAACAAGTGGTGCTAGGACAACTGGACATTTAACTTCAAAGAGACTAAAGGTCTTTAGACCCATACCTTACACCATATACAACTCAAAATGGATTGAAGACCTGAAGAGTTTAAAGTGCAAAACTCTTAGAAGAAAAAAATAAGTATAAATCTTCATGGTTTTGGATTAGGCAATGTTTCCTTATAGCAGAAACAGTTTTAAAAAAAATAATAAATTGACCTCAATAAATCAAAAACTTCTGTGCTTTAGAAGACATTATCAAAGTGAATATTCAACCACAGAATGGGAGAAAGTATTTACAAATTAAACATCTGATACAAGACTTCAATTCAGAATATATTTAAGAAACTTACAACTCAACAATAGAAAGACAAACCAGCTGAAAATTGGCAAAGGATGTGAATATAAATTTCTGCAAAGAATATGGCCAGTAAGCAATGTAAAGGTGTCATTAATCATTAGAGAAATGCAAACCAAAACCACAATCAGATATCACTTCAGACACACTAGGTTGGCTAAAATAAAAAAGGCAGATGACAAATGTTGGCAAGAAGTAAAAGACTGGAATCCTCTTACATTGCTGATGGGAATATAAAATTCAGCCATGGTGAAAAACTGGCAATTCCTGAAAAAGTTGAACAGAGTTACCATATGACCCAGCAATTCCACTCCTAGGAATTTCCATCCAAAAGACTAGAAAAATCTATGTATACAAACATTCACAACAGCATTACTCATAGTAACCCAAGGAGGAAACAATCCAAATATCCATCAACTGATAAATGGATAAACAAAATATTCATATGATGGAATATTATTCAGCCATAAAAAGGAATGAAGTACTGATAACATGCTACAATATGGATGAGTCTTGAAAATATTACGCTAAGCTAAAGAAGCCAAACACAAAAGGTTACGCAGTTGTTCGGTTCTGTTTATATCAAGTGTCTTGAATAGGCAATTCTATAGAAGCAGAAAGTAGATTTGTGGTTGCCAAGAACTGGGAGTAGAGACTGGGAATGACTGATGATGGGTTTAAGATTTTTTTGAGGGTGGGGATGAAAATGTTCTGAAATTAAATAATGGTGATGGCTGCACAATTCTGGAAATATACTAAAAATCAATGAGTTGTATATTTAATTTAAAAATTTAAAACAAAAACACCCTTCAGTAAATATTACTGATTGATTAGGATGAAAGCATACTTATGCCAGTTTAAAGCATGTAGTAATCCTAATTATTCAAAAAATGTTTCTATGCTTTGGATTTAACATTTGTTTATTTAAACTTTCAGATATCTACACTTATTAAATAAAAAATAGTGATGCTTTCAGGTAACTTATAAAACAGTAAATACTGTCTTACAGGCTTTTCTCTCCTTACTAGAACCTGAAAGACTGCTAAATGCCTTTAATCTTTATATTACCTGCTTCATTAATATTTGCTGCGCTGTCTGAATAATGACCAGATTAACATGTTTCTATTCCTAAAAATAACTAAAGAGTTTAATATTTTCAAATTAAAGGACATCTTTAAATAAGAACTACAAGGTCTCTAAAATGCTAATTTTGGATTCTCTGTAATCACTTCAGTAGTGCTGTTTATGAAGGAAGAGTTTAATGGCCTCTTTATTCCTGAGAAAATTAAGGCACAGGGCTTGCACAAGGCACGTCTACCCTTTCATGCTTCCTGACGTCCCTCTGTGCAGCAGGGTGGGGTGTTAATCACGGAGGCAACCTAAACTCTATTCTTAAGTAAAATGTTCATGAAATGCCTTTTAAAAATCTGAAATTAATCTAACAGGGCTTTTCCCTTTTGTAACAGTGGAGAATGCTTATGGATCACCAAATATTAAAAACTTTGATCAATTTAAACAAAATTTGTCATTTAGAAAAAAGTGATTTATTCCCTGCAGTGCTTCCCCACTTTTGTTTTCCAAATAAAACTGTGAAAAATCTTTGACTGTGCTTTGTGCAGTGCACAGAGTAGTACAGCATCGTTATCAAATCAAAATTTTAATTAAAATAACTCCCCATACACTACAGTCTTTTATTCAAAAGAAATAACTTCTGGCCCAAGGAAGAGTAGGAAGAGTTTGCGTACATGTGGTAATCATAAATTGTCAACTGTCATAGCTAAAAATAGTGCCAGCCTTACATGCAGGAGTCATCCAATTACATTTTGCCCCAAATCAAATTCTTACTGAAGCTCTTCCTTGAATAGCCTGAAGTCAGGTTTCAATTCTTAAATCTTTTATCTGGGTAGGAAAAAACACTGAACTAGGTGGTCCTAAAAACACTGAGAGAACAAGCAACAGCTAGTGGTAAAATGCCTACTTCCTAAGCAAAAGCAAATATTAAGTACTCTTTAATAAAGTAAGGTGAAGAATGAAAAAGGGAGAAAGGCAGTTAAAAAGGAGATTAATCAATATAAACAAATAAATGTTTAACTATTAGAATGATATGAAATTTTTAGTTTATTTTTCACAATCATAGTCTTCATACTAATACATACTTATTTATTAGAAATCACAAGCCTTAAATAAAATTTTCCCAATTGCCAGGAAAAATGACTAGAATTCAGAGTTAATAATTTATTACCACATAGTAAGTTTTTATCTCCATAATAAGCAGTACTCTTGCCTGGAGAATCCTATGGACAGAGGAGCCTGGTGGGCTACAGTCCATGGGGTCGCCAAGAGTTGGACATGATGAAGGACTAACACACACAATAAGCACTCACCTGCCTAACAAATGACAGGCGAAGGTGCACAAGAAGAACTGTGCAGAGTGGGAGTTTAAACTTTCAGCAAAGACAGTGACAGAAGCTTGAGTCCCATTTCTCCCATCTATTTACCATCAGTATGACCCTGGTTAAATCACTTAACCTAGTTTCCCCATGTGTAAAACTGGAAAAATGATAGCCACCTAACAAGTTAGTTGAAAATGAAATGGGATTTCACACGTGAAAATGCTTGGTGAACTAAATACTAAATAAAAGTAATGTCTGAAGAGATAAAGTCAAGTAGCACAATCAAGTATTAAATACTATGCTTTAATGCTCAACTAAGCTCTGACTTTTTTAAAAGGTGAGTTCAACTTCCTTTGAAAGAAATCACTTGGGTTCAGTTAGGAAGTTTCATGTTGAAGGGTACCTAGTATTGCTACAAAGTATCTCAACTGAATACTTGGCAAACCAGCCTCCCTCTTGGCCATCTCTCCTCATCCTGCAGCTTGAGTTTCTAAAAGACATTAATTTCAGACAGGTCCTTGTGTCTTTCATCACTAAATCTTCCCTGTGTTACTCCTGACAACTTTACGGTATGTTGTCCATTTTGACCACCACATATCTAAGGAAGAAACATTTTACATAAAATTAGTATAAATTCTATATTTGCCCTTTCTGCAGGAATTTAGTAATCCCCTATTCTGAGTAAGGAACCATGCAACAATTTTGTATACATTATCACTGATCACAACACCTCTATAAAGTGCTTTTACCTGCATTTTATACATAAAGAAAGTGAGGCTTAGAAGTATTAATATTATTAAATTGTGCAGGGTTACCAACTGAAATTCAGGTCTGACCATGAATTCTCACTCCTGCCATCATACCACATTTTGTATTTAAAGGAATTTATCTAACCCCACGTCCAAGGTCAGGGGTGGCGGCCGAGAGGAGCTACCCCACGTCCAAGGTAGGGAGCAGCAACTGTCCTTTGCTGGAGCGGCCGTGAAGAGAAACCCCACGTCCAAGGTAAGAGAAACCCAAGAAAGACGGTAGGCGCTGAGAGAGGGCATCAGAGGGTAGGCGCTGAGAGAGGGCATCAGAGGGTAGACAGACTGAAACCACAATCACAGACTACTAGCCAATCTGATCACATGGACCACAGCCTTGTCTAATTCAATGAAACTAAGCCATGCCGTGTGGGGCCACCCAAGACAGACGGGTCATGGTGGAGAGGTCTGACAGAATGTGGTCCACTGGAGATGGGAATGGCAAACCACTTCAATATTCTTGCCTTGAGAACCCCATGAACAGTATGAAAAGGCAAAAAGATAGGACACTGAAAGAGGAACTCCCCAGGTTGGCAGGTGCCCAATATGCTACTGGAGATCAATGGAGAAGTAACTCCAGAAAGAAGAGGATGAGACGGTTGGATGGCATCACTGACTCAATGGACATGGGTTTGGGTAGACTCCGGGAGTTGGTGATGGACAGGGAGGCCTGGCGTGCTGCGATTCATGAGGTCTCAAAGAGTCGGACACAACTAAGCAACTGAACTGAACTGATCAGTACTCATTTGCTCTTTATCCTTCTTGAGGATCCCATATAGTATTTCAACCCCAGTTTAAGTAACTGAGGGGACACAATTTCAGTAATATAGATTCATTAATAGAAGTGAATCATGTTGTTTAAATTGCAAGTTGTGATTCCTAGAACCTATCTAAATTGTCCCTCTCTTTGAAAATAATAAATTAAAACTAAAATAGCAATAGATATAAATGAGACAACATAAATCAACCACAAAACTGCACATCTTCCTAATAATGTAGCATTTTGTAAGGTCAATGTCTTAAGCAATGTTGGAGAATTATTCCAAAAGAGACTGATAGTCCAATAGGCACTTCAAAATAGAGTATGTGACATCAAAAGATTAAGAGTAACCAACAGGAAAGTCATGAAAACCCTTGAACCTTTTTTGTAAAGGGACATTATGTATGAGCCACTGTGAAAATTCAACGATTAAAAAAATGTCATTTTGTGTTAACCAATTTCATAGTAAAAACTACACATCAAAAAGCCCCAAAACTTGATTCATCTGTTTATTCTAAGAACTTATGCATAGCTGTGATTACAACCTAAATTTTAAGTTTCATAACTGTTGGTTTTATGTTTCAAGATAAAGTCTTAAATAAATCTTTTGCCCTCTGTTATTTGCCATGAAATTTGAGCTTACTTTAAGTGGTTGTTTCTCCTATATTAAGTATCCTCAAGGAGAAAATGTTTCAATATACTGCAGGAGGGTAAAACTACTATTACTGTTGCTGCCTTCTAAGGAAAATCCAAACTTCTGTGAGTTAAGAGAACTGCGAGGTTCCCTAACTAGCCAACCAATTTACTTAATTCATTAGTTCATGTTGTTTTCAACACTTCCTTTAATCCCACATTCCATTTCTAGCTGTATTAAAAGAGAACCAAAAAATACAGCAGAAAATAGTTCTAACTTCTCACTTGCAATGTGCTGGCATCCACACGTTACAAGAAATAGACACCAAACCTTAGAAACAGGAAATTACTGCAGAAGTCCTATTTTCTATTAATAAAAAACAAGTGGGAAACATACTGTTCCATTACTCCAGAAATCTGAAAAGCTTAATAAACTGAAATAGGTGAAAAAGTCAGAGCAAATTACTAGTTTAAAAAGAGAATGAACTTCACTAGTAGATAAACCTCTATAACCTTACGTATCTATTCCATACTCAATATAAATGTTCAATGAATGGCTAATAGTACGTACAATGTGTGTGTGTGTGTGTGTTAGTTGCATCAGTTGTGTCCAACTCTTTGTGACCCTATGGACTGTAGCCCACCAGGTTCTTCTGTCCATGGGACTCTCCAGACAAGAATACTGGAGTGGAGCCCTCCTCCAGAGGATCTTCTCAACCCAGGAATCAAACCCATGTCTCTCGCTTCTGCACTGGCAGCACACATTCAACAGTATTTTAGTGTCTATCAATACCTTACATAAATGCTTAAAATGTGATTGGATTAAAAATTTGAGGACAATGAAGCAGACTGAGGTAGACATACTGATATATTTATACATTATATATGCATAAACACACATCCAGTAACATAATAAGCATTATTCTTGATGATGACCCTATGCCACTAGCTATGTAGTGATGAACAAATAATTCAATCTCTTTAGTTTTCCTGTTTTCCTTACCTGTAAAACATGACTATTTAGAATAGGATAAATGACTATTAAGATGCCTTATCTGTGGATAAAATATAAAAATCCTGGATTCACAAAAGTTGCTTAAGTTACTTAACTGCTCCTTTAAGAAGGGATAAGGTAGGGAGAATCTCTTTTATTTCTCCCATTTGAAAATACATTTTTAAAAATTTCCAACAATGGATGTATGGGCATCCCAGGTGGCCGTGGTAAAGAATCCTCCTGCCAATGCAGGAGATGCAGGTTTGACCCCTGGTCAAGAAGATCCCCTGGAAAACGGCATGGCAACCCACTCCAGTACTCTTGGCTGGAGAATCCCAGAGACAGAGGAAACTGATGGGCTACAGTCTATGGGGTTGCCAAGAGTCGGACACAACTAAATGACCGAGTGCACACGTGCACACACACACACAGAATGGATGTATACGGTTCAAGGACAGGAGTAAACCTGGCTGAATATCAAAGTTCTCATCCTCTTACTCTGTCGCAAAGCTATGCACAGTCAGTGAGAAGACCCAATGATGAGGCCACCACTATTTCTTCTGCTTTCAAGGAATTTACAGACTAGAAAAAAAAAAAAGCCAGTATTTTATGCATATACCTGTGTGTGTGTGTGTGTGTGTGTGTACGCGTGTGTGTGTGTGTGCGCGCGCTAAGTTGCTTATTTGTGTCCAACTCTGTTGAGACCCGAAGGACTGTAGCCTGCCAGGCTCCTCTGTCCATGGGATTCTCCAGGCGTGGATACCAGAGTGGATGGCCATTCCCTTCTCCAGGGGATCTTCCCAACCCAGGGATCAAACCGGCGTCTCTTATGCCTAACCTGCATTGGCAGGCGGGTTCTTTACCACTATATATTTAAAACTGTAATAGAAGGCACAGAATGAAACCCAAGAGATTGGAGTTCTGAGGAACACCAGATTATCTCCGCTTGAGAGGTAAATACCTCAGGAAGGACTGAGCCTAAAACTTGGATTGGATTTTAGACAGACAGAAAAACATAAGCAAATGCAAAGAACAGGCATGTTGAGGGAGTATAAGTCCTTCAATGTGGCTGGAGGCAGAATAATGGGAGATGGGATTATAGAGGCTAGGACTAGAACATGAATGCCTTTTAAAAGTCCAGGACAGAAGTATGAACTTAATTTGAAAAGTAAAGGAAAATCCCTTAAGTGCTATAAGCAGAGCCATACTTTAGGAAGTGTTTGGCTTGATACATAGGATTTAGTAGAAAAGCCAGTTAGAAGTTCTGATGAAAAATGAGGAGAACCCAGATTTGGGTAAACATAGAAAACAGAGATGATTCTTCCATTGCTCCCATTGCTTATCCACTCAAGATTTTAAATCATATAAAGGAGGAAAAAATTACAAATTTACTCTTTTCAACTTTAACCTGGTTCTCATCAAGTAATTTACTTAAAAGAGACAAAAATAGCTATCTTAGAAAAGAGTTAAAACCATCAAAAAACCATATGGAGTATTTAATTTTGGCCAGGGTTTCAGGACAGGTACTTCTATATATTGCTCAAAATAATTTGCATCTTTCTGGAGGGTAGTTTTGCAACATGAATCAAAAGTCTAAATATGATAATCCAGCAATTTGGAAATAATTATGAACAGGAACAATAATTTACCTCCAATACTTTGGCCACCTGATGCAAAGAACTGACTCATATGAAAAGACCATGATGCTGGGAAAGATTGAAGGCTGGAGGAGAAGACAACCACAGAGCATGAGATGGTTGGATGGCATCACCAACTCAATGAAAATGAGTTTGAGTAAGCTCCGGGAGTTGGTGATGGACAGGGAAGCCTGGCATGCTGCAGTCCATGGGGTAGCAAAGAGTCAGACACGACTGAGCAACTGAACTGAACTGACATTTGTTCTAGCACTGTTCATACTTGCAAAAACTTTAGGAATAACTTGAATATTTAACTATATGGGATTAACAGGACATACTTAGAATACTACATCCATTAAAACGTGTAAATCTATGGCTGATTCATATCAATGTATGACAAAACCCACTGAAATGTTGTGAAGTAAATAGCCTCCAACTAATAAAAAAAATAAATAAATAAATAAATAAAACAATGTAGAATGTTTTTAAATGAAAGGTATTTCCCCATTTAGTGGGAGAAAAGTGATTATAGAACAAATCGTACCATACATAACCCCAAACACATACACCCTAACTGTTATTTATTTTTTGGTGGAATAGGGTTAGGGTTAGGGTGTATTACTGTATTATTATTACTGTTAAAAATACACACCAAAACCACTCTGTGAAGTGGTAGCTTCCTTCTTTCACAGACTTTCTAAATTTTCTACAACATACACACACACACAGTATAACAATACTAAAGCAGTAACTAGAAAAAATAGCTAATGAATGACTCAACATTGGGTTTCAACTAAGTTTAGGACTGAAAAGCAGGGAGGCTTCCTCTTAATCAATAGGTCTCTCAATTGGTTAACACCCAAGTTCCCTTCTCAGGATTTTTTTTGGGGAGTGGGTTTAAGTAAGGGGTTAAGTAAAGCATGTTTCAAGCAGCAAGATTCCTTCTTCTCTCTATCTGAATGTCAGTATTAAGCATACGCCTGAATCCACATACTCAGTAACGTTACGCTTTGAAAGAAACTGAAAGTGCCTTAGCAACAGTAAAGAGAGCCCTATGCTCCAGAAATGGTCCTAAGTCAATCTGTCCTGCCTTACAATCAAACTAGGTTTAAATGCTAGAAAACTTGTCCTCATTCTACACAAACTTCTCTCAAGGTTCACTTAGAGCATGTTAACTGCCAAATCCCAAAAGCACTGATAATAATGGGCAGTGTTGCACATTTCTAAAATTCAGTAGGGTCCACAGCCATTCCTCCATCTTCACATTAAATGACTTCTCTGTAGTGTTTTAACCACCCATTCTATTTTTTCTGGAAAAATCTCTCCCTCCTTAAGATCAGGGAACCGGCACCATCCTGCTTGGACTCTAACTTCCTGATCCTTCCTGGTCTGCACATCCCACCATTTCAATAGGTTTTAGGCTTTCCTTACTTAATCTTCTGTCCTTTTTATGCTGAAGTCCTCACAGTATTCATCTGTCTCACTGTGCATTCACTTCTCAATTAGCCATTCATCATTAAGCCTGTCATTTCACTAAGCTTCAGTAAGTTTCCAAAATGGAACCTGGCATCATTTCTACCTACTTTAGCTCTATTTCTACTGACACTAAGGCACGAGCTTTGCCAAAGCTTCACTCTGAAATCTCATGTTGTCTTCCAAGTCCCTCCCTCACCCTAGTCCCGCCAATTTATGTCAAATGTCAAGTACTCCTCTCTCTGTTTCTCAAACCTGTCACCCCCTTTACATTCTTATTTCAGGCCAAGTCTCGGCACTATTTGCTTTCAATGTGGGCACAAATACAGTCATCCCCTTCTGCCTCTAAGTTCTTTTCCAATTTACCAAAACAGTCTAAAACTTCCAAAGGCTCTTCACTCCTTTTATGATAAAATCCAAAGACTGCAGTGTCTTCTGCAATCTGACCCAGAGTATCTTTTCATAAAACCAGAGAACATCAAAACTGGTACACCAAAAATCATGCAAAAGAGGAAAATGAAGACAAAAATGGTTAAGTTTCTTACTCTGGCCAAAATCACACAGAAAGAAAAATCACAGAAAGAGAAATCTGAAAACATATAGACTGGGGTTTCCTAAATGTGTCTGATTATAACATAAATGGTGTTATAATCCTAGTGTCAAGATGCTTAATATATCGCCACACTCTTCCCCTATAAATTCTGATTTGGTAGACCTGAATAGGATCACAGGAATCCATACAAAAAAGAAGGTAATTCTTCTCTTCAGGGAACTTTGAGGAAACCTGACCTAGATCTTACAAATCTTCTACATTCTTTAATTATACCAATCTTATCTTCCAGCTACTATCCTATAAACATTCTGTTCTACCCAGAAAGCTCTATTATACCTTGTTTAGTGATTAAATCATTCTCCCACTCCACCCAAATCCCCAAACCTACCTATTCCTTCTATTTTGGGCTCTTAAAAATCTTTTGACTGTCTTAATCAGTGCTTTTCAAATTAACCTCAACAGTCAAGTACTTCATAGATTTCATTTGTTATAAGTATTCCACTTCAAGAACAATAGAAAACCCAATATGAAAAATATATAAAAGAATATAAATGATTAATGTGGGGCTTAGCCTGAAAAAATGTCTTCAATACTAGTTAATCAGCAAAAAGAAAACCAAATTTTAAACACTGAAATCAGAATATCTCATTTCTTTATACCCTTATATATTACCATCATTAGATGTGACAACTGGATGAACAGGGGTGGTAAAGGAGTAGAAAAATATATGTATGAGCTTAAGACTGTTTTTTGTTTAGTATACCTAGAGAGCTTAGATTAGATTCTATCCTCTATCATCACACTTTTCATAAACTGAGGAAAAACTCACCCCATGGTAGTTTCAGCTTCTCACTGATTTCCACTTAAGTCATAACCTCTAATCTGCAACATTAAAATTAGCTGCTGATAAACACTAAAATATAACTTAACAAATGCATAGGAACAATAGGTAAATTTAGTCTTCCCACACAAAAAAGCCAAAGACAGGCACTAAAAAAGTATCAGGCCATTCCACTTACATACAAAATGAAGCTCTCCAGAGATATTTCAGAATAAATTTGATTTTACATATAGTGCCTGAAAATAATCAAAATAAATCTCTGGTATAAAATGGATTATACTCAATCTTAATTTCTCCAATATAAAAGTATTCCTAAATTAGTTCAGCAAATAACTTAAGACGTTGTTAAATGGTGTAACATTCAAATTTTAATACAGAGCCTTAACAGTTGCTGAGTAGGCTGTGATGTGACTTTTCATCTATATTTAAAGTCTATATTTATTGTATTGTTACCCCTAATGATGTTTTTATTTAACAAAACCTAATTAAGCAATTTACTTTCACTTTGTAATGCTAATGGTCAGAAGGATGAATAAAAATCCTTCTCTTCATTAAATTCATATGTAAGGAAACCATAAAAGTAAAAAAATCAAGCTATATTGTTTTTTGTTCTTTAAGTGTTAACTATAAACTCTTTCCAATACGTTTCAATACGACCTCAATCTTAAGCTCACCTTTTCCCCACAATACTTTACTGACCAAATTTTTAAAGATATTGTAATTAGCTCCACATACTGCTTTTAGAAACATTTACCATCAATCCTGCTAACAATTCTGCTATAGAAATACTTTTTTTAATTATAAAACTTGAATGTGGCCAAAAAATTGCTTGTGTGGAATGTCTAATTGGACTACTTAAAATTTTTAAGCTCCAACAATTTTTAAGATAATTTATTAAAAGGTCAGATATACAGTCCACCACCTTCCTTTTTCCTTAAAATGGCACATTTAACCATCTACATAATAAAATATTTTTTAAATATTCATTACACTCACGAGCTTAAATTCTTACACAACCCAGATCCACTGAGACTTGAAAGGATCTGGGCTTTCAAGGGGGAGGAAAGGGGATCAAGATCACTGATTGGTTATTACAAGGACAAAGGTTACTGACTTAAATATAGACACACAGTTAAAACTACTGTGTATATATTTTAAATGTTTTAAGACTTACAAAATTATAATCTAATTAAAAGGTAACTGGTAATAACTTTAAGGGTTCAATAATATTTCCAAAGAAGAAAACAGGCTTAGTGCAAACACAGAATGTTGCTACCTACAAATCTTTGGATAGAATTTCAACTACACCAAGTCAGCTTTAAAAAAAAAAATACTGAGTCACAGAAAATATGTCATCATGGAATACAAACATGCCTGTGTAGACTTATCACACCAAAGTGACCAAATGAAATTCTGTTAAAAGTACATTGTTTAAAACATAAAAGATTAAAGAACAGAACCTAATCAACGACAGGACTGCAAAGACGAAATCGAATGCCAGTGAAACAGAACAGCATGACATTTTCTCATACACAGCCAAATGCAAAAACACTTGAAATAGCTGTTTTAATCCTTTACTCTTAAACCCTTATTTGACTTCATTTTCAATCCAAAATATATCTAAATTGCAAAGGTTATTCATAGAAATACATTACTGGTCACATAAAAAATGAACAAAAGATTAAAAGCAGATATACCCTTGTCCTTCCAATTTTTCTTCTGACCGTCCATCTCTTGTCACGATCTGCCCTACAGATGCAATTATCAATTATGCATACCAGCAGAAAAGCTGCAACTGCGAAAATCTACCCCCTGAGACATGAAATACCCGTTTCCTCAACCGAAGCCTGCAGTCTCCTCTGCTGCACAACTGCAGCAGGACTGAAGTCACCTGACGCCTCCGGGTGTGGGAGCGGCTGACGCAGTGCAATCTGTAACTAGGCTGCGGCGCACAGGGCTACCGCCTTCTCTGCTTATTGTTCTGGTCTTTGGCTTGTTGCTCACACCCAGTGGAGCTACCCTTGTAGGGTGGGGTGCGGTGGGAGGCAAGCTACCAAAAGAAAGGAAAGAAAAGAGGGTTGTTCTTCTGACAGAGTTAATCACTGAATATATCTGTAATACACTTGAAGACCACATACGGTTTTTGTTTATTTCGTGACAGGGGAATTTTGCTGCTGCTTTCCAGCCTCATTTAAAACTTTAAAATCAATGGTTACCTGATAAGATAAAAATAGACTGATCCAGAGAAGGGTAACAGCTTAAATTTCAAGTCTTGTAAATACATTCTCTTTTTACTTTCTCCTAAATTATCAGCATTTTGCACCCTTATGAGGGTATGACAAGAGAATCTCAAAAGTTAAATTATTACTGTTTCTTGAATATAAATTATTTAAATAGAAAAAAGCTTTTATTCTATTTCAGCAATCTATTTCTAATGTAATACTATTTTTTTCTTCTTTTGCAATCACAGAAATCCAAAGACTTGCAAATATACACTTATTCATGATCACCACCTGCTCCAACTCAATCTTTCAATAAATATCTATTAGACACCACTGCAGGTACTATTAATAGACTCTTTGCTTGAGAAGAAATATTCACATGCTAATTATATCATTTGCTTTGGGAAAGTGACATAAGACCAAAATAAAATTTTACTGATAAATACAAAAACAAATCTAAGGAATTTCTAAAATTTTTATTATAAAATTATAAAACTGACATTCATTCCAGTACAGAATATTTTATCTTTACTAACATTTCACAACTGGTTTAACTAACGCTATCATTTGACTTTAGCAGGAAAGGCAACATATATTTTTAAATGCTTTATATGCTGAAGTATAAAGAATGGTGCCTATGCAGGAAACTACATACTTCAGAAGAGTAGCTACACTGAAATAGTATAACATATATATATTATATGCTTTATATATATATGTGTGTGTGTATATTAGAACTTTCCGTAAAACTGAGGCTACAAAAAACCCATGATCAGATCAAAAGTGGCCTGAATAGAGAACTCAGTTCTTTCCCTCTCTGCCTAACTCCAAACAGAAATAAAGCGAAGCAATTTTTAAAGACAGTCTAGTATTCTCAGATCAAAAGTTAATATTTAACTTTAAACTCTCCTCACTGGACCCTTGGATAATGTGATATTTGAGAACACTGTCACCAAGTCTCACGGCTGAAAATCTCTGGCCTCTTCGTTCATTAGTTATAAACCCCAAACTATTCACTAACTATGTAACATTTCCAAAGTAGTATTTTCTAATAATGAATTCCTTAAGACTGAAGGCCAGTAAATACTTTAGCATTAGAATAATGCACTCAAAAACATCGCCCAAACACTGTTTTCAAGTCAGAGATTACTACACTAATAGGAGAGGGAAAAAAGAATTCTTGAGACAAAAGGTGTTTACCATTCATATTACTCACATCTTCTGGTACTTGACTTGGTTCACTCTAGATTTCAGACAGTAGAGGTCTGTATTTTGGAGTAGGCAGCAATATGTGAGCTGTAAGATCTCCCAGGCCACCTCCTGAAAGATATTCCTCCTTTCCCATGTCTTTCCTTCCTCTAATTCTGAACCCCAGAAAAACTCAAGTTTTTGTTTTGCTTTGTTTGCTTTGGGATGTTTAGAGATGAAGGCAAATAAGGTGAGAAAGAAGGGATCATTTGGGTTGAAGTGCTACTCTCTAAATTGGCAGTTGCTAGTATACAATTCTTGATAACTAAAAAAATTACTTCTACTTTCCAGCAATGGACAACAGGAATTTGTAATAAAAAAATTATAGTTACAGAGTAGTTTTAAACTTACTTCAAAATTTATTTTGAGCTCTACCAAAGTATGAAACTAAACATATGTCCCATTACTGAAAGGGATTAAATTATAATGCTTAACACCATACGCTGTAATATAATGCCCTCTATGGACTAAATTATAGCACTTCAGCATTAATTACTGAATTGAACCTAAGACATGAACAAAGACTGTATTCTAGAAAATGAACAAGCTAAAAATAACCAAAAAATAATGAACATTCTAAGGTCCATAAACAATTTCATATAAGCTGCTAAAAATGAATACTACAAACCATAAAGAAATTGAAAGTGATACTATTCAATGAGAACTAAATAAATGTTTATTTCTTATATTATAACCCAAAATAGACAGATATTACAAAAGATCCAAAGCATTTTAAAATTTGGAATTAAATAGTCATTAGGTTTTGAACAAATCTTTGAAAACTTTTAGTTTTCGCTAAATACATGTTTGGGGGAATCTTCAAGGTCACTTCATAATGTTTATCATAGCATGGTTCAACCATTTGGTTTGATTCAATAGGTTGTCCCTGAATTCAAAATCCTCTTATATATAAAGTCATTTTCAAAGTCATTTCTTAGTGTGAAGCAAACATGCACAACTCACTAAACTCCTCTTGCCCAGCTGAATACGGTGGATGACAGAAGATTCCACAGATACCCTTTTCTGTCTCCAACACTAGATGGCACCAACACCCACAGTACAGTTGACTGTCCAACCCAAGATATGCAATCTGGCAAAAACTACTCAATTTCCCAGCTCTTTCCCAGGATTGACTGGCAGTCAGGAACTAGATCAGAGTACCATGGAAAAAGGAAAATAACTCCAACACCAAAAAACATGTGGAATAAAACGATCTCTGACCAGAATTCAAAATCACTTTCGAACAGATCAGAATAAAGAAAGAAAAGTGAAGTCGCTCAATTGTGTCTGACTCTTTGCAACCCCATGGACTGTAGCCTACCAAGTTCCTCAGTCCATGGAATTTTCCAGGCAAGAGTACTGGAGTGGGTTGCCATTTCCTTCTCCAGGGGATCTTCCCGACCCAGGGATCGAACCCAGGTCTCCCGCATTGCAGGCAGACACTTTATCGTCTGAGCCACCAGAGAAGTCCAAACATAAAAATGAAGCTATAAATTAGTAAATAAACTAACTACTGCTACTACTAAGTCACTTCAGTCATGTCCGACTCTGTGTGACCCCACAGATGGCAGCCCACCAGGCTCCCCCATCCCTGGGATTCTCCAGACAAGAATACTGGAGTGGGTTGCCATTTCCTTCTCCAATGCATGAAAGTGAAAAATAAAAATGAAAGTGAAGTCGCTCAGTCGTGTCCGACTCTTAGCGACCCCATGGACTGCAGCCTACCAGGCTCCTTCGTCCATGGGATTTACCAGGCAAGAGTATTAGTGAAGGTGAACGTGTTCCACATATTTATTAATTATCTGTATTTCTTGTATGAAGTGCCTGATCATCCCCTTGGCCCAACTTAAAATTTTAGTGGATATTTTCAGATTTCATACGGGAATATTTATAAAGGTTATATATTTATAAAGGTTAATATTCCCATGTGAAAACTGAAAATATCCACTAAAATGTAAAGTAAAATAAAATTTAGAAAACTAAGGGAAAACTATAAAATGACAAAAATTTGCATCTTTGTACTGTATACAAAGAACTCTCAAAATCAGAAAAAGGTGATTCTAAATTTTAAATTGGGCCAAGGAGATGATCAGGCACTTCATACAAGAAATACAAATAATCGATAAATATGTGGAACACATTCACCTTCACTAATAATCAAAGATCAACACAGCAAGATAGTTACTTTAACCTGTCAAACTACTAAAGATTTAAAAAAAAAAAGCCAGGTACACAATGTCTGGAAGGATACTTAAGAAGCAAGTGCTAGTAAATGACTCTAGGAAGGTACACTAGGCAGCTGGTTAAGACAGGGAAAAGACTTACTGTAATTGTACTTTTTGAACTTTGTATAATGTGTAAGTCATTAGCTATCAATTTTTGATAAAAATATTAATAAATATTAATTGTTGGTAATCCACAGAGCAATGGGTTTTCTTGCTATTAGAAGGGAAAAAATTAGTACAAGTCCTGACAAGGGATTAATCTCCAAAACATACAAACAGCTCATGCAGCTCAATATCAAAAAAACAAACATCCCAATCCAAAAATGGGGAGAACTAAACAGACATTTCTCCAAAGACGATGTAAAGATGGTCAACAAACACATGAAAAGATGTTCAACATCGATAATTAGAAAGATACAAGTCAAAACTACAATATCACCTCACACCAGTAAGAATTGCCATCATTAAAAAACAAAAAATCTACAAACAATAAATGCTGGAGAGAGTGTGGAGAAAAGGGAACCCTCCTACAGTGTTAGTGGGAATGTAAATTGGTACAACCATTATGGAGAACAGTATGGTGGTTCCTTAAAAATCTAAAAATGGAACTACCATATGACCCAGCAATCCCACTACTGGGCAAATACCCTGAGAAAACCATAATTCAAAAGGACACATGCACCACCATGTTCATTGCAGCACTATTTACAGCAGTCATACATGGAGGCAACCTAAATGACCGTCAACAGAGTGGATAAAGATGATATGGTACATATATACAATGGAATATTATTCAGCCACAAAAAAGAATGAAATAATGCCAGTTGCAGCAACACGGATGGATCTAGAGATCGTCATACTGAGTGAAGTAAGCCAGAGAAAGACAAATATCATATACTGCTTATGTGCTTGCGTGCTAAGTCACTTCAGTTGCGTCCAACTCTGTGAGATCCTAGGGACTGTAGCCCGCCAGGCTCCTCTGTCCATGATTCTCCAGGCAAGAATACTGGAGTGGGTTACCACGCCCTCCCTCCAGGGGATCTTCCCCACCCAGGGATCAAACCCACACCTCTCACATCTCCTGCACTGGCAGGCAGGTTCTTTACCACTAGCGACACATGGGAAGCCCCATATTGATTATATGCGGAATCTTATTTTTTTTAAAAAAAGGTACAAATGAACTTATTTACAAAACAGAAATAGAGTCAGACATATAGAAAACAAACTTATGGTTACCAGGAGGAAGGAATAAATTGAGACTGGAATTGACATATACATACTACTACATATAAAATACATAATAATGACCAATAGTATAGCACAATGAACTCTACTCAACATTCTATAAAGACCTATATGGGAAAAGAATCTATAAGAGAGTGGGTATATGCATAACTGATTCACTTTTTTGTACACTTGAAGCTAACACATTGTAAATCAACTATACTTCAATAAAAAATTATTTTGCAAAAAGTTAGCCCAATGTCTGAAACACAGTAGAAGCTCAAAAAGTATTGTGTTCGCTATACCTAATTTGCTATTCAACCTTGGAAAAGTTTCTTAACATTCCTGGACTTAGGTTTTTTCACCCCTTAAGTGATTACCTCTTTCAGATTATGGTGAAGACTAAATGAGATGACTTATGTGAAAGTTCTTGGTACTTAAAAGATTTCCCATAAATGGTAGTCCCTCCTTTCCAGGTAAAATGCAAATAATTTGGCTTTTCTTGGCCGTTCAAAATACTTAGTTTAAAAACATCCCAAGCAGGAAGAAAACCTAAAAGTGAAAGCGAACTTAAACAAATCTAACTTTATTTCACAAGAGTAGTATAACCACACTGGAGTGGGGGAAAGTGGAAGGAAAAGGCAAAATAAAACCAATCCAAGTAACTGGGCAGGGCTGAGGCAGGTCAGTTTGAAAAATAATCCTCTTCATTATTTTATTATAATGATATTATAAAACATTCTAAGACTATTTTAGATGTATGCAAGGATTAAACAAATTAATAAGTGTGAGGAGTCAGGTTCTCTCTATAGAAAAGTGTTAATCACTCAGTCGTGTCCAGCTCTCTGCAACCCCAAGGACTGTAGCTTGCCAAGCTTCTCTGTCCATGGAATTCTCCAGGCAAGAATACTGGAGTGGGAAAGCCATTCCCCTTCTCCAGGGGATCTTCCCGACCCAGGGATCGAACCCGTGTCTCCTGCATTACAATCAGATTCTCTACCATCTGAGGGAAAATACAATGTGAAATGAGGGAAGCAAGAAACAGTACTCTAGGAATGTTTTGGATCTGGAAGTATATATAAACTCATGACTTCATAAATACATGGATGTACTTATGTTTATTCATATGTGCGTATACAAGTATTTCCTCCCTCTGTCCACTGAAAGGGCTAAAATGCACAGATCCCACAGGAGCCAAGTACAACTCTTCGTACTTTGCATCCAGCTCTTGATCACTGAAAGGAATCAGGGACCCTTGGAGAAACTGTTGACTTTGTGGCTGGGACAAAGTGGGCAAAAGGTGAGCCTACAACATTTCATTATGTTAGAAAGTAGGAAGTGTTTCCCTCTTCACTCAAAAGGATAGCTGCATGTCACTGAGCCAACTCGAAGGGGAGCCCTTCAAATCTGGGGCAATTTATAACCAAAATAATTTAAGTATGGTAATGATTTGTAAACTATTAGGGGAAAAGAGAAATTCATGGATCCACACTGATAGTTAATTAGCCAATTAATGGAAAAAGAGATTTCTTGCTAAAAGTAAAACGCCAGAGTTGATTGACAAATGTGGAGGAAGTTTTAGAACTGGAAAATCATCTTTTGCAAATTTAGTGGTAAAGAATAAATCAATCAAGATTCATCAATAGTCACTAAATCTAGGGAAAGAATTTTAATAAAGGGCAGGATATTTGCATTGTCACCCATCAGCTGTCACGAAGGACAATAACTATATAAGAAAATCAGGAACCCCTAAATTAACCTCATCAATGAAGGACTGATGGATAGTAGGTACCACCAGATTGACATCATGAGACGGGCACTACATCATCTTCATTTTGGCCATGAATCATAACCTCAATTTAATCACTAACAAACATTACACAAATGCAAAAAAAAAAAAAAAAACCCAAGGAATTTTCTACTAAAAAGAGAGAAGGGAAAGGGCCTGTGTTCTTCAAAAGTGTTAGTCATAAGAGAGAAAGACTGGATATGCTGCAGATTAAAGGAAACAAAGGCAACATAACAACTAAATATAAAACTTGGCTCTAGACTGAACCTTGCAATAGAGGACACTAGGTCAACTAACAACTGGAATATGAATGGTGGATTAGAAAAAAGTACTGTTATCAATGTAAATTTACAAAGTTAATAGCTGTACTGAGGTTATGTAAGAGAATATCCCTTTTTGAAGTATTTAGGGGTAACACAGAATGTACAGAACTTATCTCATGGGCTCTGGAAAAAAGGATGTATTTATGTATCCACTGTCTATTTATCAAAAGAGATCATAAATAATAAAGCCAATAGGGAAATGTTAGTAGGTAAATTTAGATGAAAAGTATAAGATATTCTTTGTACTTTTATTTTTGCAATTAAGTTTGAAATTACTCCCAAATGAAAGTTGTTTTTAAAAAAGCAATTATCTTAAAAACTCAAGTGATACCATAGGTTTTCTAAAAATTCAGCTTAATTCCAGTCACAGGAAATTTAGCACCTAAAGTGTAATAAACCCTCTTTTAACTGATTGGTTTTTCATTTTAGTTCTGAATAAACCTGATGTTTCTTTTCACTGAGTCCCTCATGGCCAGTTTGCAAATTCATCTGTCCCTAGCTTTGAGTGAGTAAGTTTCTACATACTGACCATAATACCCACACATTACCCCCAAAATATCAAAACAGGATCTGGAAAACTTTTATCATATTTATATAAATGAATAAGTCTATATGTTTATTCACATTTGCTAACTCTAACTTTTAAAGTAGCATCTCTTTGTGAAGCCATTCCTAATATCCCAAGGTAGCAAATGTGCCCTTCGTACTGTTAATGATCTTCCAATCATTATACATTTATATCCCTGAACTGTCACTGTATGCCAAACTGAGACTTCCATTCATCTGAGAAAAACATTTCAATTGTCATCTGCTAGTGCTATCAGTTAACTATTCAGAAGTTTCACTATATGGGTCTAAATTTAGTAGTATAAATTTAAGCAATTATTAAAATATTTTAATTTAGATATTTATATTTAAAATAAGTGGAAAGTGAAAAATTAAAATGCCAGTGATAATCATAATATATCTTGAGCAAAAAATGAAAACCACCAAGGTACCAAAAGCATAAATCTTTAGCCACAAATCTTTTTTAAAAATAAAGAACATATATGAAATGTTCAGCCTCTAAATAATGAAGTACAGTGAAGCAAAAAATAACATAATGAACGTTCATAATTATGAACTGAGAGACCAGTATTTCCATTTCATGATGAAGTATATACTCTGAGGGAATCCCTGGTTGTCCAGTGGTTAAGACTCAATGTTTTTACCACAGTGGGCCGTGTTTAATCCCTGGTCAGGGAACTAAGATCCCACAAGTCATGTGGTATGGCCAAAAAAGTAAAAAGAATACACCTTGACTGAACCAGATAAAGGACAGGAATATAAAAAGCAAAGAGAAGCTTTAAAAAATGGTCCAGACTCATAAGTAATCAAAAAAATTCAAATTAAAACAAAAAAAATGTTTCCTTTATATTTCAAAATGTCAAAAATCATTTAAAAAATGAAAAAGCTACCACTTGTTGAATGCCTAAATATGCCAGGTAATTTCTAGGCCTTTTTAAAAAGAACATTTAATAAACTTTTTTATTTTACAATTCTTTTGGATTAACAGAAAAATCACAAGAATATTACAGAGAGTTAGCATATACCCTGTACTCAGTTCCTTATTACTATGGTACACTTGTCATATATAATGAGTCAATAGTGATACATTTTTATTAACTAAAGTCCATATTTTATTTGGGTTTTCTTAGTTTTCACATAATGTCCTCTTTTTGTCCTACCATTCCATCCAGGGTATCACATTACATTTAATCATCATGTCTCCTTAGTTTCTCAGACTTCATTGTTTCTGATGACCTTGACAGTTCTGAGAAGTACTAGCCAGATTATTTTGTAGGATGTCCCTCTATTTGAGTACAGACTATCAACACAGCTTATCACTGTGGATGTTAGCCCTGGTCACCTGGCTGAGGTAAGTAGTATTTCAGGCTTCTCCACTATAAATGACTCTTTTTCTCCCTTTTCCACACTGTACTCTTTGTCATACTGAGTGAAGTCAGACAGAGAAAGACAAATATCATATGATACCACTTTTATGTTGAATCTAAAAAAAAAGTGTACAAATAAACTTATTTACAAAACTGAAATAGTCTCAGATGTAGAAAATAAACATGTGGTTGTGTGGGGGTGGGGCCAGTTAGGAAAGGGGAAGGATAAATTGGAAGATTGAGATTAACATTTACACACTACTATATATAAAATAGATAACTAATAAGGACCTAATGTATAGCACAGGGAACTCTACTCAATATGCTATAATGGCCTACATGGGAAAAGAACCTAAAAAAGAGAGGATATATGATATATAGAACAGATTCACTTTACTGTACAACCTGAAACTAATACAATAGTGTTTATATCTATATCCCAATAAATATAAAAAACAAAAAACAAAGCAAAAAAATACATTTTGAATTAATTTTATCTAAAAATAGCAACAAGGCATCAAAGTCTGCATCACATTTTATTCATCTCCTTTGCTGATTAAAATCAGTCTCCCCCCCCAATTAAAATTGAATCCTGCCTATAAATGTCATTTTAAGAAAACAAGGGGAACAAATTGGAAATAATAAATTATCTGAGCAAGTTTTATTATTTAACACTGATTAATGTTTTCATGTTTAAAAGTATATTCAGTACTAAGACACAGAAATTAAAAAAAAAAAAAAAAAAAACTAGAGCACAAACAAGGATGCAGAAAATCATTAGCCCTCTGAGAATAGAGATGACCATTACAACTCCCTTCCTTCTGACAAATTCTCAATTCTTAACTAAGCCTCTCCAGAATTTGATACTGTTGATCAATTCTTCCACCTGTAACCCTTCCCTGTAGTTAATGTCTGGGGATTTAACTACTGCCTCGAGTCCACAGTAAATACATGCATACAGTTAAGGGCTCTCTCAAGAGCTTCCTATTTATAATATCTCTCATTCTTGGATGTCACATAGGTACCTTAATTACAACATTCTCAGAACTGAATTTTTACCGGTCATCTGGTGACGTGGATGAACCCAGAGTCTGACACGCAGAGTTAAGTATGTCAGAAAGAGAAAAACATATATAAGGAATCTAGAAAAATGGTACTGATGAACCTATTTGCAGGGCAGGAACAGAGCTGCAGTCAGAGAACAGACTTGCGGACACAGTATGGGAAGGAGAGGGTGGGACGAACTGAGAGAGTAGCCAGATATACACTGGTCTATCTGTATATATATACACACATGGTAATGTGTAAAACAGACAGCTAATGGGAAGCTACTAGACACCATGAGGAGCTCAGCTCCATGCTCTGATGACCTAGAGGGGTGGTATAGGGGTGGGCGGGAGGGAGGGAATATATTATACACACAGCTGATTCACAGCAGAAACTAACAGAACACTGTAAAGCAATTAGACTCCAATTAAAAAACACTTTAAAACAGCACCTGCCTTGCACATGAATAATCTACAGATAATATATACTGCTATGTCTAATAAACACTGAGCACTCTTAAAAAAAAACAAAAACTGAGTATTTTCTCCCATTAAACCCACTTTATTTTCTCATGTTTCCAACTCAGTTTCCCATACTGCCATCCACGTATCTGAACATAAAAGGAACCCGGGTTCCCCAGAGTAAGCTTTAACTCCTCCCGTTATCTTCATGTCCGATTCCAATCAAACACTATTACGTCTCTGTGCCCATCCCATTGCCTTAATGTTCATGATCTCCCCTTTCTTTGATTATAGCAACAAACTGTAAACTGGTCTCTGCCACCAGTACTACCTATCTCCAATGCCTACGTGTATTCAGTAAATTCACAGTAATCACTACATATTTTTATAGAAAACACATTTAAATTAGGATGCTAAATAAAAACAAATGCACAAATTACTTTACACAAATCAGGTATGTGGGAAATGTGGAGTCAAAAAAATGAGAATTAGTACTTTCCAGGAGAATTAATAATAGCATACTTCAATGTACACTTCAACAAAATGTCTAATACTCAATATGCTTAACTTTACACCTATTACTGGAATTACTGCATTATATTGTAGTAGTAGAGATAAGTAACAGAAATGTTCTTTCCTTAAGATTTTTAAATGAAGATATTGCTGGGAAAACAAAAGTAAATATATCTGAAAATACTTCATTTTTAATACCTCTTGCTCTTTATGCTATTAGGAAACAATAAAACAAAAGAGAAGAAAGAAATAGATGTTGAAGTCAATTCTAATAAAATTTTGTTCCAGTTCTGTGGTGCAATATAAAAATTACCAACAAATAATTATTGGCAAGTTAAGAGCAAGAGTGAATTATGAGTGCAAGGGGGGGTAAAAAAAGCACTAAAACCTTTAACTGAGCCAGGAAAAAGAATTCTTACCGATGTGATCTATTTAGACCCTATAAACATAACATACTACACAAAAGGTAGCAGAATGTTCCGTAAGTCACAAGCTGGCAAGAAAGCACAAAATAATGTATGGATTGATTACCTGAAGTTTTACTCAGCTCTGCTGAAAATATAGCAGATGGTGATCTTCGCTCTTTTTGTGTATCAGAAGGAAGTTTTTTCTCAGCTTCTTTCACAAGAACTTTGGGTTTTTCTATGCTGCCTACCTCTGCTTGAGCAGCCAAAGCAGAAACATCTGGAGGCAGTATGGGCACCTTTGAAACATCACCCCTATCTTTGGAGAACTCATCTGGGACATGAACTTCTTCCTCTTTAGGTTGTATACTCTTGAAAGAAAGGTCATGGGGCAATCCTGCACAAGCCAATGACCCAGCTCCATCCTGGATGTCAGCAATTTCACTTTTGTGGGATACTTCTAGGTCAGTGTATTCCCTGGCTAATGTAGGAGAAGAATCTGCTTTAGAACTGACAAAAGTAGGGAACTCATCTATAATCTCAATTGGAGATGAATCTGAAAATGTTTCACTTTCTCTTAGGTTTGCTTCCTGAGCAATAAATAAGCTATCACTTGAATAAACTGCAGTACTGAGCTCCTCCATCTGCAAAGGGATTTTCTCCTTTTGGGTCAATGCTGAAACTTCATCAGGGGCTAAGGTATCTTTTGTGATGCCTAAACTGGGCTGAAAAGACTCCAAATACGGTTTTCCTCCCTCAGGTGGTGGTGAAGCACTGAGTTTTCCCTTATTTTCATGTCCTGTCATTGACTCAGATGAAATTTCAATGAGATTTTCTTTCACAAGTATTACAGCTTCATCTTGTTTTTGTGGAACTTCAGGTATTGAATCATCACTAAATAAGTCAACTGGTTCAGAATCGGGGGAGGAATCTTCAACTAGCTCAGAATGCTCGGGCACTGGCTGTGCCACTTCTGCTATTTCTGAATAACTAGAGAAATCTGGAGTTGGTTCAGTAGAGATCTTTGTTTCTTTAATTAAATCACATGCAATAGATATATAAGGAGCTTCTGTTTCCTGAACAGCTACACTGATACTTTCAGGCTCTGTGATTTCTTCCTTCATTCCTGATTCTTTTTTTAGTGAGACATTCATGGCCTCCTCATATGGTGGGGGATTTTCAGGCTCAAACTTTATGCTTTCATAATTAACTGAAGGAGGAGTTTCTAATGGGGATGAACTGAGCTGTGCTGCAGAAGCACCAGCACTAGGAACTACAGAATTTAATGGTGCTTCCATGACAATGTCAGGCAAAACCGGTGAAGGAGTAGCTTCAGATTCTTCAAAAGATGGGCAAAGCTGTGTTGCAGGGTAAAGTGACTCCTGCACAGCTTCTGAAGTTTGAACCAGGTCCATTTTCGTTTCAAAGGCAATTTTTGTACCAGTAGCGTCATTCAATTCGCTTTCACATGCTTCCTGAACCAAATCTGGGGTCAGACCTTCAGGCACGTTGGCCACTACTTCCTCGGTCACCTGTGACACATGATCCGTCGTAACATAATCTGTCTTCGAGTCCTGTGCTGCCATAAGGAAAGGGTTTGATGTTTTGGCGCTTGCATTCTTCTCTGTTACAATTTGTGCCTTTTTTTCTTCTATCTTTTTTTCATCTGTCTTATTTTCCGAAGTATGATCTTCCAACAAGGGAAAAATGTTTGTTGCAACATTCTCAGTTGTTGTTGGGTTAAAGGGAGCACACGTGATGTATGCTCCTGAACCACCTTTTATAGCTTCTGGTGTACTGGGAAATGAAGTGTCATCATTACTGCTTTCACTCTCTTTTTCATGACTTGTTGGTTCAAGGCTATCTGAAAAACGTTTCTTCTCCACTTTATCTTCCCATTTGCTCTCTATATTAACTCCAGCAGCCAAAACATCACTATCTTGCTTGTAAGTATCTTTTACTTCCCATACTCGCTCAAATGGTTTGAAGTCTGCATATTCCTCCCTCATAGAAGCTTCTGCTGCAATTCCCTTTTCATTAAAACTGTCCTTTGTTTTTTCTGGAGACAGAACTCTATCTTCTTTAACTGATTTCGTAAGGACTGTAGATAACTCCTGCTGAGTATGAAGGATGTTACGACTAACTAAGTCCTCTTCTTTATCTTCACTCCTCACAACTATTTCGTCCCTAGGATTTGCTACTGTTATGGCAGGTTCTGCTTTTTGAGAGCCACTGAATGATGATTCCATTTCTGAGTATTCCAATTCTGAAAACTCTGTTACATTTCTCTCTACAAATGGATTTTTTGCCTTCTCTGAGAATGCTTTAGAAGTTTCATTTGAAATTTCTGGAAGTGTTCCTTCAGTGGGTAGTACTGCTGGTAAATCACCAAGGTATTCACGTTCTTTAAAAGCAGCAGCTGAGAGAGGAGATAAAGAAGGAGGAGAAGCAGCAGTTTCAAGCAGGACAGATGGAAAATCCTCTTGACCAGCAGAAACAGTGTTACCTGGCTGCTCCTTCAAATCCATAATTTTTTCTGTGACCATGGACAGAAAGGAAAGTTAGAGAATGCCAGTGCTCTGATGCTAATGCTCAGAGTTAATGCAAGTTTTATGACAGATTAAAAAAATAGTGTTAGTAAAGACTTACTGTTAACTAAAATGCTAGCAACATTTAGTTTATAAATAATAATAAGTAGACTGAATCATTATTGAAGAAATTAAAGCTATGGTCAAAAAACATGTGCACAGCTATAGAGGCAATTATATGCCATGCAAAGACATCAAGTCTTTGAGAAAAACCTCAAGTAAAATTAACTGAGGAAAACTACTATTTACTAGTCTTAGAGGAAGAAATGAGAATCTGAAAAGAGAGTCTAGTCTGACTGACAGCACAGGAAGGAAGGGGCACTGGATAATTAAATGCCACAGACTGGCATTCTTTTCTGTGAAAGCCTGTCAGCTATAAGAAAATAAACTGTATCTGGAGGAAATGACTAGTCAATAAGTAAAGATAAATCAAGGGTCCAAGAATTCCTTACACATTTCCAATTATTAATCAGCTTTCTGCCCATTTCTCTCTTGGATACAGCATACAAAATGCAAGTTTCAACTTGGTCAGTAGACAAACATTCTTGGAATCATGCTAATTTTTAGTAAATTCAAACTACTAAGCATAGAGTTAACAAAACTAAAAAGTTAAAGTTAGAATACACAGAAGATAAAAGGCTAGCAGAAAGAACTTGCCTGCAGAGGAGTGTATCACAGGCTCAGATGCAGCAGGAAGAGCAAAAAGTGTCTCATCTGAAAAACAAATAGAATATAACCTCAGCAGAAATAAAGACAGAGCTGAAAGGAGACTAAAGAGGAGCAAGCAAGGGGTTCAGTTTGTAATAAGTTACACAAAATTTTATCTACGGAGAAAAAGTCAAGATGGAAAGGAAAAAGTAGTACCATTAGTAGTTCCATTAATTCAGATTAAATTATAATTTACAAAATTGATTAAATGATATCCATAGAACCTATCATTTCTCAAGAGGCAATAACATGTTTATGTTAAAGAAACTTCATGAATCATCATGGCTTTAATACACTAATCTTTTCTTTTTTATTGGTCTATGTTCAATCTAGAACACTTTCAGAAAATCATGCATATTCTCTATTTGTTATTCTAAGTGCTTTACATGATGCAAGAACTCATTTTACTCCTTATAATTCTACTGTTACAGTGTTGTTAATATCCCATTTAACAGATTAAAAAACTGAGAGACAAATTAAGAAATTCACTCAGTACATAAGTAACAAAGACTCTGGCAATACATAAGTATTAAGACTCCAGAGCTCCCTTTCTTAACCAACATATGCCGTATATTATAAACTGTGTTTCCCCACAAATTCATTATGTTGAAGCCCTAAGGTCCAGTGAGTCATGTTTGAAAACGGGGCCTTTCAGAGGTAATGAGGAATACATGAGATCATGAGGGTCAGGCCATGGTCACATGAAGAGGTCATGTGAGCACACAGTGAGAAGGCAGCAACCTATATGCTAAGAAAAGAGGCCTTGAATGAAACCTAACGTGCCCACACTTTGGTCTTAAGACTTCCCAGTCTTCAGAACTGTAAGAATTAACGTTCCCTTGTTTAAGTTACCTAGTCTATGGTGTTTCGTTATGGCAGCCCATATACTAATACACTACATACTGGCATATTAACCTTGTACAGTGTCATTTTATACCTGCTGGCGGGCAATCTTATGCAAAAGATCTGCGGTTTACACTAGAGAAAGGCCCCTAACAAAAGACAATTTGAAATAGTTTGAGAGATGACAGGAGGTATTTCTTTTGTGTAGAGGACATAATAAATTTGGACACGTCTACTGGGAAGGACAAGCTAGACAAGCCTGATCAATAGGAAAAAAAAGAAATCAGAGATGTGGCTATCATGAACAAAGACTTTTCTTCCAAGGGTGTTCCTCTCAAAGAATTCAAATTTAAAAACAAATAAAATTTAAAAACAAATCCATCCTAGGTATGATACCTAAAGGATTCTTAGGGCTTCCCTAGTGGCTCAGTGGTAAAGAATCCGGCTGCCAACGCAGGCAACACAGACGGGTTCAATATACCTGATCTGAGACGATCCCACGTGCTGCAGAGCAACTAAGCCTCTGTGCCACAACTATTGATCCTGTGCCTTAGAGCTGCAACTACTGAACCCGCATGCTGCAACTAGTGAAGCCCACACGCCCAAGAACCCATGCTCCACAAGAGAAGCCAGTAGATAAACCAGTGCACCGCAACTAGAGAGTAGCCCCCACTCACCGAAACTAAAGAAAACCCCACACACCAACAACGACCCAGCGCAGCCAAAACAAATAAATAAATAATTTTAAAAAGATATAAATGCTTCTTAGATTGGTGGTGAGGTGAAATCCATGACAAGCATTTAAAAGTCTCCTATAACCCAAAACCACAGGCTGGATAGGCCACTCACCCAAACCATTGAGACACTTTGCCTTATGAGATTTTATAAAATATACACACATGCATCGGCTTCCCCGGTGGCTCAACGGTAAAGAATCTGCCTGCAATGCAGGGGCCACAGTTTGATCCCTGGGTTGGGAAGATCCCCTGGAGGAGGGCATGGCAACCCACTCCAGTATTCTTGCCTGGAGAATCCCATAGACAGAGGAGACTGGTGGGCTACAGTCCCTAAGGAGTCCCTAAAGAGTCAGATGTGACTGAAGCGACCTAGCATGCACACACACACATTATTTTTTACTAATACTTAGCATTTATTTCATGCCTACTGCCAGGCCAAGGACTTTTCATACTTACTTAATCTACACATCAACCCAATGAGAAATATGAGAATTTTTACAGATGACAATCTAGTAGCTTGCTCTAAATTATACAACAGCCTAGGTTTAAAATCCATGCTCCTGCTTCAGTGTACACACTTTTAAAAGATAACTTCTGTAATCTTAGTTAAATTAGCTTCTCATTTGTAAAATAACAATTTGAAAATTCCTTTCAGCTAAGATAATGAATTAAAATGTTGTACAAAACTGAGATTTTGGGGGTCAAAGAAAAAAACCAAATAATTACACAGCTGCTCCATCTAAATAAAAGGTAGCAAATTCCTAACAAAATGGTTGTCTTTTTCTTCTAGACAACATAGTTAAAACCAACTAATTGAGAGACAGTCTATTTGGAAAGTGAACTAGAAACATGTTACGTTAAAATTATAGGGAAAGCAAAATATATCTAAAATTGTGCCAGAAATTTACAGTATATATTTTTTCTCAAAATATATCCTTACTGCTATCCAGAATCACTCTTACAGTAAAAATTATGTTTCTGGCACTTGGTCAAGTAAGAAAGTTTACAAATTGAGAGTTGAAATAGTCACTAAAAAAATTTTTTTTGAAGTCCTCATTTGTAAAATGAGATTCAATCCAAAATTAGCCACAAAACAAGTATTCCATTTCTAAAATGCTTAGGGGAAAAAATCCAGAAGAGATCACTAATATTTGGCCCTGAATAAGAAAGCTGCTCAGACTCTCACTAAGGCCCACTATGAATCATGGGATCAAACTGTCTGGGTCCAAATCCCAGATCCATCACTTAAATGTACAACTCTGAGAAAGTTATTACTGAGATTTTCTGGGCTTCATTTCCTCATATGAATAAGACAAATAATAGTAACTACCTCAAAAAGTTGTGAGAGAAGGAAGGGGAAAAAAGAAACAACTTGCTCTAAGTCACACTGCTAGGACACCAGAGAGCCGGGATTTGAAAAAGGTCTCTCAAGCTCAAGAGCTTTATCTTCTGAGGGATGTATTTATGCACAAATGCAATTGTTGTAAATTACATATTCCTAGTTGATCAGCCCTGTTAAGTTTGAGCTCCTGAAACAATAAAAATTGTCTCCCAGCAAATACCTTGTAATTATCCAAAATATTTGACTGCTTCTACTTCACAATGTAACATCTATACTACGTAAAACAATCTATAGATTCAATGTAATCTCTATCAAACTATCAATAGCATTTTTCACAGAAGAACAAAAACACTTCAGTTTGTATGGAAACACCAAAGACCCCGAATAGCCAAAGCAATCTTGAGAAAGGAAAACAGAGCTGGAGAAATAAACCTTCCTGACTTCAAACTATACTACAAAGCTACAGTCATTAAGACTGTATGGTATTGACACAAAAACAGAAATATAGCCCAGTGAACAAGATAGAAAGCCCAGAGATAAACCCACGTGCCTATGGGCACCTTATCTTTCACAAAAGAGGCACGGATATAAAATGGAGAAAACACAGCTCTTTAATAAGTAGTGCTGGGAAAACTGTACAACAATCTGTAAGAGAATGAAACTAGAACAGTTCCTAACACCATACACACACCAAAAAAAACACTCAGAACGGATTAAACACTTAAATGTTAGGCCAGAAACTATAAAGCTCTTAAGAGGAAAACATAGGCAATACATTCCCTGACATAAATCACAGCAAGGTCCTCTATGACCCACCTCCTACAGTAATGGAAATAAAAATAAACAAGTGTGACCTAATTAAACTTAAATGCTTCTGCACAGCAAAGGAAACAATAAACAAGATTAAAAGACAACTCTCAAAATGGGAGAAAATAAGTGCAAATGAAGCAAATGACAAAGGATTAATCTCCAAAAATCACAATATAAAAGCTCAATATCAGAAAAATAAAAACAGCCCAATCAAAAAATGGGCAGAAGACCTAAACAGACATTTCTCCATAGAAGATATACAGATGGCCAATAAACACATGAAAAGATGCTCAACAACACTCATTATTGGAAAAATGCATATCAAAATTATAATTAGGTATCACCTCACACCACTCAGAATGCCCATCATCAAAAAAAATCTACAAACAATAAATGCTGGAGGGGATGTGGAGAAAAGAGAACCCTCCTGCACTGTTGGTGGGAATGTAAAATGATACAGCCATTATGAAGAACAGCAGGGAGATTCCTTAAAAACTAGGAATAAATCTATCATATGGCCCAACAATCCCACTCTTGGGCATATACTCTGAGAAAACCACAATTCTAAGACACATGTATCCTAATGTTCACTGCAGCACTATCTACAATAGCCAGGACATGGAAGCAACCTAGATGTCCATCGACAGACAAATGGATAAAGCAGATGGAGTATATGTATACAATGGAATATTACTCAGCCATTAAAAAGAACGAATTTTGAGTTACTTTTAGTGAGCTGGATAAAGCTACAGCCTATTATACAGAGGGAAGTAAGTCAGAAAGAGAATGCTGTTGCAGCTGCTAAGTCACTTCAGTCATATCTGACTCTGTGTGACCCCACAGACAGCAGCCCACCAGGCTCCCCCGTCCCTGGGATTCTCCAGGCAAGAACACTGGAGTGGGTTGCCATTTCCTTCTCCAATGCATGAAAGTGAAAAGGGAAAGTGAAGTCGTTCAGTCGGGTCCGACTCTTCGCGACCCTATGGACTGCAGCCTACCAGGCTCCTCTGTCCATGGGATTTTCCAGGCAAGAGTACTGGAGTGGGGTGCCATTGCCTTCTCCGCAGAAAGAGAATAACAAATATCATATATTAACACATATATGTGGAAACTAGAAAAATGGTATTCATGAACCTACCTGCAGGGAAGAAATGGAGACACAGATGCAGAAAACGGATTTGTGGACAAAGAGGTGGAAGAAGAGAGTGGGACGAATGGAGAAAGTAGCATCGACATATATACACTATCAAGTGAAAAACTACTGGTGAGAAGTTGCTGTGTATCACAGGGAGCCCAGCCTGGCGCTGTGATGAACCAGAGAGGTGGGACGAGGGGACGGGAGGTTCAGTAGGGAGAAGATATACATATAATTGTGGCTGATTTGAATTGTTGTATGGCAGAAACCAACATAATATTGTAAAACAATTTTCCACCAATTAAAAAAACGTTAAAAAAGAATGAGAAACAAAAAACAAACAAAAAAACCAAAACCTCAGTCATCAATCTCATTTGTACTATTTGAACAGACAGCCAGAGAAATGATGAATGTTAGGGACTTAATTATATCCAAACTAAGTAAAAACATAATGGCATATTCAAAAAACAAAAACAAGTTTTCACTAAATAGGCAAAAGGAAATCTAGAACTCATCTAATTAAGTCTCTCCCCTACAGCCATCAAAAAGGACAATTCGGTATATCTTCTTGCTCGAAAAACATTTACGAGCTCCTGGTTATACATTGAATTATACCAAAAACTCTTAGACATATTAAGGCCTGCACTGAAAAAGTGAAAGTGTTAGGCACTCAGTCATGTTCGACTCTTTGAGACCCCACAGACTGCAGCCCCACCAGGCTCCTCTGTCAATGGAACTCTCCAGGCAAGAATACTGGAGTGAGGAGCCATTCCCTTCCCTAAAGGATCTTCCTGAACCTGGGTCTTCTGCCTCGTAGGCAGATTCTTTACTACGTAAGCCACCAGGCAAGCCCCAATTTAACTGTCCAAACTCATCTCAACATGTTATCTACGCCAACCAAACACACCTCTTCCTACTCAAACCCATGTTTCCCTCTCCTGCATACTGAACACTGACATCTAGTAATACATCTAGTAATACTAACATCTAGTAATACTGCATCTGAATACTGACATCTAGTAATGCTCAAATTCACCATGTTCAGGCCCACTAACTTTCTAAAATATACTCAACCTGACCTTATTTTTGTTAATCCTCTGCATTTTTACTTACCAAAGCTCAGAGTAACTTACTCAAAGTAACTTATTCAAAGCTTAGTTAATGACAAAGCTAGAAATTTGAAATTTAAACTATAATCAGATATACACTAATTTCCTTATTACCCTCAGTAAAAGGAACAGAATCACTGAATTACTTATAATGACAGTATGAAAGATTTCCAAATGATCTATTCCTCACATAGGCCCTAGTTAGTGCTAGATTCTTTTCCTTACCAAAGCCTAAAACTAGAATGTAAGTTTAGATTAACTGCCTCAGGACTACAAACTTTGAATGCTAATTACTTCTACCATACAATAATCAATTTCAAAATTAAAATTCACTAGAGAGATTTCTTTTTTTTAAGCAAATCACTTCTCAAAAAAAGTAAAAATGGCATTATCAATTTTGAATTTGTTACTGGTAAACTGGAAAAACATATACACTATATCACAGTCTCTGGAGAAGGGCATGGCAACCCACTCCAGTATTCTTGCCTGGAGAATCCCCAAGGACAGAGGAGCCTGGCGGGAGTCCATGGGGTCGCAAAGAGTCGGACATGACTGAAGCAACTTAGCACACATCACAATCTCACCAACATCCACACATTCTTATGCTGAGTGTTTCCCCTGACACATTTATTTCAAAACCAACTGGTCAGTAAAATCATACCTAACTTATAAAACAAGGAAAATAAACTGCATTTTAAAATCATGGAGAAGAACCTCTGCTTCTAGCTATGAGAGTAATTTCATCACACTAACCCTTCCAACATAAACAGCTACAAAACTGGGCAAAATATATGAAGCAACTGTCCCGAGACACTGGGCCACAGGCAGCACAGGAGTATAATTCCTAAGAAGAGGGAAGCACACCAGCCGAGTGCCCTGGCTTTCTGAAGGCACTTTCTGTCAACAGCACATGGGAGAGCCGCCCAAGGATACTGCACTCTTGCTGAGCAGAGGAAGCTGTTGAGTTGTCTGGAATTTGTGGAGCAGGGTAACATCCAAAGGAAAGCTTCCAAGAAAAGGAGCTCCAGAAATCTAGACAGATGCTCCCTTTAAACCTTTGGCTGAATACAATGCTGCACATACACATCACAAGACTTACCAAGACCCAGCAGACTAATCTATGAACAAGTTGTGAACTGAGTGGATATTCTGGAGATCAGACTGTGCTGTAAGACTGACCTAAAAGTGTTGGCCAGTCAGAGTGGAGAGAGTTCATGAACATCCCAAACATAAAAATAAGATTCCAGAAAAGGTACACCTTAAGAGTGGGACTACGTAACCCTAAAGTAAGGGATACTGCTCTAGGTCAAGTCAGAAAATATGGCTCATGGGCCAAAGCTGTACTGGAAAAAGTCCATTCATGTGTCGTTTTGCCTATGGCTACTTCTGCACTATAAGGGCAAAGAGTAGTTAGATAGAACCTGGATGACCTGCAAGCCTAAAATATTTACTACTTTGCCCTTAAAGAAAAAGTAAGTCACTGCTCTAGACCCACACAAATTTTAAAATCAAGACTTGAAAAGATCAAAGTGATTTGTCAGCAAACCAACTGTCTGCCAAAATGAAACTATCACCATATCCATGACAAGCAGTATAAAATAATTACTGGACAAGAAAAGAAGCAAGAAAATATGAGAATAAGAAAAAACAGCCAATGTAAACAGAAAGAAATAGTGTAAATGTTGGATTGATGAATATTAATTGGAAATTAAAATAGCTTTCAAAAATTCCTAAATATGTACAGTAAAAGACAAACAAAATGAGTGAACAGAGAATCTTGATAGAAAAACACAGACTAGAAAAAGAACCAAATGGAAATGCTATAACTGAAAATTACATTAGTCTAAAGAAAACTTCACCAGATGAGCTTAAAAGCAGATTGGACAATGGAGAAGATAAGATCAATAAATTTAAACAAAGAGTAACAGAAACTATCCAAACTGAAGCACAATATGAAGAACAAAAAGCTGGGGGGGGATATATGAACAGTCTCAATAACTGGTGAGATAATCAAGCAGTTAAAGTATATGTAAAGTGGAGTCCCCCCAAAAGACAATAGTATAGGGGGAAAAAATTACGATTATAATGGCCTAAAATTTGACAACCGTGACAGAAAATACCAGCCACCGAAGCTCAATGAACTACAAGCAGAATAAACACAAAACCAGGAAGAGACAACCATGGAGATCAAATTACTGAAAACCAAAAACAGAAAAATCTTAAAAACAAAGGGAAAGGACAGGCAAACAATATTAAGAATGACCTGACTTCTCAATTGGAAACAATGTTAACCCAAAAGATAACAGAACATTCTTTAAAATGATGAAGAAAAAAAAAAAGAAAACCTAGTGAATTGAGTGCAGTCAACCCTTTGTTGTTGTTCAGTCACTAAGTCATGTCAGACTCTTTGTGACCCCATGGACTGGAGCACGCCAGGCTTCCCTGTCCTTCACTATCTCCCAGAGTTTGCTTAAACTCACTTCCACTGATTTAGTGATGCTATCCAAACCCTCTCTTCTCTGTCACTCCCTTCTCCTGAGCTCCATCTTTTCCCAGCATCAGGGTCTTTTCCAATGAGTCTTTCACATCAGGTGGCCAAAGTATTGGAGCTTCAGCATCAGTCCTTCAAATGAGCATTCAGGGTTGATTTCCTTTAGGATTGACTGGTTTGATCTCCCTGCAGTCCAAAGGACTCTCAAGAGTCTTCTCTAGCACCACAATTTGAAAGCACCAAATCCTGGGCGCTCAGTCTTCTTTATGGTCCGACTCTCAGATCCACACATGACTACTGGAAAAATCACAGCTTGGACTATACGGATCCTTGTTGGCAAAGTGATGTCTCTCTGCTTTTTAATATGCTGTCTAGGTTTGTCATAGCTTTCCTTCCAAGGAGCAAGCTGCAGTCACCATCCTCAGTGATTTTGGAGCCCAAGAAAATAAAATTTGTCATTGTTTCCACTTTTCCCCCTTCTATGTGCCATGAAGTGATGGGACCAGATGCCATGATCTTAGCTTTCTGAATACTGAGTTTTTAAGCCAGCTTTTTCACTCTCCTCTCTCACCCTCATCAAGAGGCTCTTTAGTTTCTCTTCACTTTCTGCCACAGAGGGGTTATCATCTGCCTATCTGAGATTGTTGGTATCTCTCCCTGCAATCTTGATTCCACGTTGTGATTCATCCAGTCTGGCATTTCACATAAAGCTAAATAAGCAAGTGACAATACACAGCCTTGACATACTCCTTTCCCAGTTCTGAACCACTGATTCCTTAATTTGCCAGTCTACTCACTAAATTGATAAACCGAAAGTCAGTACTTACAGAACTGGGCAAGTGCAGAGAAACCAAACATTCCAGTCCCCCAACATACTGAATACACCATCAGGTGAGGTCAAACAAAGCACCCCTATGCCATCTTGTTTCAGCTCCCATACAGTAAACAAGTATTCCTTTAGCAGTCTATTCAGTGCCCCCACTGTCTACATTTCTATGCCTTTTGTTGGTGACTCTGATGTGGCCCTAAGCATAGTGCTGAAGTACTATCTCATGCTCTTAAGAGCAAGAAGCTTATGATGTACCTTACAGAGGAAACACATGACTCAGATAAGGTTCATCCAGACCTAAGTTATTGTACTCTTAGCCATGAGTTCAATGTTAATGAGTCTACAATGTATCTTAAATAATGTGTTTCTTTAAATAGAAACACACCTAAAATAAAGTTATCATTAACAAAAACACTACGATTAAAGGTTCACAGGAACCTAACCCTGTATTTTCCCAAGCAACAATGATTCAGTCAGTATCTGCTAATTCAGTATCTTCTGTGATTTTACAGATCATAATTATTACAAACAATAAAATTAACTATAATCTTCAAAAAAATCCTGCCAGGCTTCTCTGTCTGTGGGATTCTCCAGACAAGAATACTGGAGTGGGTTGCCATTTCCTCCTCCTGGGGATCTTCCCAACCCAGGGATCTCTTGCATTGCAAGTGGATTCTTTACCCACTTACCCACCTAGGAAGCCCCATATCACTAATAAATTCTATAAACATTGAAGGATGCTTACACAAACTTTTTCAGCTATTAAGGAAGAGGAAGCCCTTCCCAAAATGTTTCATAGATTTATGCACTAATACCAAAACCAAACAGAATTATTACAAGAAAATAAAAAATACCGAAGAATAAGGACGTCCCTGGTGTTCCAGTGGCTAAGACTACAAGCTCCCAATGAACTCCCAGGAGCACAGGTTTGATCCCTGGTCAGGGAACCAGATTCCACAGGCTGCAACTAAAGAGCCTGCATGTTGCAACAAAGACCCAGCTCAGCCAAATCAATTAATCAGTCAAAAAAAAACAACAAAAACACAATGAGAAAAAAAGAAACAAAGCTATTTTTTAAAAAATATAGAAAAATATTCCTTACACAAGGCATGCAAAATTGTTAGCAAAATATCAGCTAATTGAATTCAGAACTTGGGAGAAGAATAAAACTCTGACTTTAATAATGATGTTAATTAGTTGAGACTGAGAAGTTCTAAAGACTATTTGTGAAAGGGACTTACATGATAGGTTTAAATGTACTTAATAACTCCCTTAGAACAAAGATGAACAGAATTTTAAACAAGTAAATTCCCTCTGAGACCAAAGACTCTAGTAGATTTTTTAAAAATCGTTAATGCTTTAGGCCAGCTTCACCTAGGGCTGTCAGTATACTAAGATAAATAAATTTAATAATGGTGCCTTTCAATTATGAAGTTTATAAGTCAATCTATAAAGTTCAGGAGGAAAAAAATGAGCTTTTTCTCTCTTTTCACAAAAGTAGCTGACAGGTTTGTAAATATATGATTGTTCCTACAGTAAAACCAACAGGAGTCCTCTGGTTTTAAGACAGCAGAAAATACTTCACAGGAAGGGGCTTGTATTCTTTCCTTATCTGCCACATGTACCTCTCATAACTACAGTCTCTACTAATCTTTCAGTCTCCACACTCAGCCCTAAACCTGGTTTTTAAAAGGCGTATGCTAACTTTCCTCATATTGAACTCCCAAGAGACCATCAATATGACCAGCCTACTGCCAAATCTGTTTGAACTAAACTTTATAAGCCGCCTTCGTCTATCGTAATAAGAACAAGTCATTAAAGAAGTAACTTTTAGAGAGCCACATAAGGATTCAGAGACTGCTGAAAAGATAATCCAATCTTTAGCAGCTACAGCTCCTACTGCAGGAGTAGGAGTAACACCTACTATACTACCGTTTGGCATTATCTACCAACATTTTCAATGCTTATCCCCTTTGAATCAGTAATTCCACTTACATGAATTTATTCTGTAACACATAACAGCATGTATTAGCAAATAAGTATATATAAAGGTGTTCACAACAATATTATTTATAACAGAAAAAGCTGAAAAATAACCTAATTAACTATCAATAAGAGACTGGTTAAATAAAAGAGTACACCCATATACCTTGCATTTTTAAATAAATTAATGCTTTAATTCGTAAGACGGGATTTTTTTTTTTTCTTTTTGGCCACACCACAATGTGGAACTTCCCCGACCAGGGACTGAACATGTGCCCCCTGCAGTGGAAGCACAGCCTTAACCACTGGACAACCAGGAAAGTACCAAGACTTGGGACTTTTATTTGA